>NC_058133.1:220611370-220651251 GCF_016433145.1 Gracilinanus agilis
GCTATAAAAGAATGCCTGCCCTTTGATCCAGCCATACCATTGTTGGGTTTGTACCCCAAAGAGATCATAGATAAACAGACTTGTATGAAAATATTTATAGCTGAGCTTTTTGTGGTGGCAAAGAACTGGAAAAGGAGGGTATGTCCTTCAATTGGGGAATGGCTGGACAAACTGTGGTATATGCTAGTGATGGAATACTATTGTGCTAAAAGGAATAATAAACTAGAGGAATTAATTCCATGTGAACTGGAAAGATCTCCAGGAACTGATGCAGAGCAAAAGGAGCAGAGCCAGAAGAACACTGTACACAGAGACTGATATACTATGGTAAAATTTGAGTGCAATGGACTTCTGTACCAGCAGAAAGCAATGACACAGGACAGCTCTGAAGGATTTATGGTAAAGAACGCTACCCACATTCAGAGGAAGGACTACAGGAGAGGAAACATATAAGAAAAACAAATGCTTGAATGCATGGGCTGAGGAGGACATGATTGGGGATGTGGACTCGAAACTACCACACCAATGCAACTATCAACAATTTGGAAATAGGTCTTGAACAAGGACACATGTTAAAACCAGTGGAAATGTGTATTGGCTATGGGTGGGGGGAGAGCGGGGGGTGAAGGGGAAAGTAGGAGCATGAATCATGTAACCATGTTAAAAATGAATATTAATAAATGATTAAAGAATTAAAAAAAACTGGGAAAAAAAGAGGTGATAATGGGCATCCTTGTTTCACACCTGATCTTATTGGAAAGGCTTCTAATTTATCCCCATTGCATATGATGCTTGTTGATGTTTTAAGATATATACTGTTTATTATTTTTAGGAAAGGTCCTTCTATTCCTATACTTTCCAGTGTTTTCAGTAGGAATGGATGCTGTATTTTGTCAAAGGCTTTTTCAGCATCTATTGAGATTATCATGTGGTTTTTGTTGGTTTGCTTGTTGATATGGTCATTTATGTGGATGGTTTTCCTAATGTTGAACCATCCTTGCATTCCTGGTATAAATCCCACCTGATCATGATGAATAACCCTCTTTATCACTCGCTGAAGTCTTTTTGCTAGTATTCTATTTAAGATTTTTGCATCTATGTTCATTAAGGAGATTGGTCTGTAATTTTCTTTCTCTGTTTTTGATCTGCCTGGCTTTGGAATCAGTACCATATTTGTGTCATAAAAGGAGTTTGGTAAGATTCCTTCTTTGCTTATTATATCAAATAATTTGTATAGTATTGGGATTAGTTGCTATTTGAATGTCTGATAGAATTCACTTGTGAATCCATCAGGTGCTGATGATTTTTTCTTAGGGAGTTCTTTGATGGCTTGTTCAATTTCTTTTTCTGATATGGGATTATAAAATACTTAGGAATCTATCTACCAAAACAAATACAGAAATTATACGAACATAACTACAAAACACTTTCCAAAAAAATAAAACTAGATCTAAATAATTGGAAAAACATTGAGTGCTCATCGGTAGGATGACCTAACGTAATAAAAATGACCATTCTACCCAAATTAATTTACGTATTTAGTGCCATACCTATCAAACTACCAAAAACATTTTTTACTACATTAGAAAAAACTATAACAAAGTTTATTTGGAAGAACAAAAGATCAAGAATATCAAGGGAAATAATGAAAAAAACGTGAAGGAAGGTGGCTTAGCAGTACCAGATATTAAGCTATACTATAAAGCAGCTGTCATCAAAACAATATGGTACTGGCTAAGAGATAGAAGGGAGGATCAGTAGAATAGACTTGGGGTTAATGACATCAGCAAGACAGTGTATGATAAACTCAAAGAGTCTGACTTTTGGGACAAAAATCCACTATTTGACAAAAACTGCTGGGAAATTTGGAAAACAATATGGGAGAGATTAGGTTTAGATCAACATCTCACACCAGACACCAAGATAAATTCAGAATGGGTGAAAGACTTGAATATAAAGAAGGAAACTATAAGTAAATTAGGTGAACACAGAATAGTATACTTGTCAGATCTCTGGGAAAGGAAAGATTTTAAAACCAAACAAGAGTTAGAGAAAATTACAAAATGTAAATTAAATGGTTTTGATTATATTAAACTAAAAAGCTTTTGTACAAACAAAAACAATGTATTCAAAATCAGAAGGGAAACAACAAATTGGGGAAAAAAATCTTTATAACAAAAATCTCTGACAAGGGTCTAATTACTCAAATATACAAGGAGTTAAAGCAATTGTATAAAAAATCAAGCCATTCCCCAATTGATAAATGGGCAAGAGGCATGAATAGGCAGTTTTCAGGTAAAGAAATCAAAAGTATCAATAAGCACCTGAGAAAGTGTTCTAAATCTCTAATAATTAGAGAAATGCAAATCAAAACAACTCTGAGGTATCACCTCACACCTAGCAGATTGGCTAAAATGAAAGAAGGGGAGAGTAATGAATGCTGGAGGGGATGTGGCAAAATTGGGACATTAATGCATTGCTGGTGGAGTTGTGAACTGATCCAACCATTCTGGCTGGCAATTTGGAACCATGCTCAAAGGGCTATAAAAGAATGCCTGCCCTTTGACCCAGCCATACTGTTGCTGTGTTTGTACCCCAAAGAGATCAGAGATAAACAGGCTTGTACGAAAATATTTATAGCTGCGCTTTTTGTAGTGGCAAAGAACTGGAAAAGGAGGGTATGTCCTTCAATTGGGGAATGGCTGAACAAACTGTGGTATATGCTGGTGATGGAATATTATTGTGCTCAAAGGAATAATAAACTAGAGGAGTTCCAGGTGAACTGGAAAGACCTCCAGGAACTGATGCAGAGTGAAAGGAGCAGAGCCAGAAGAACACTGTACACAGAGACTGATATACTATGATAAAATTCGAATAAAATGGACTTCTGTACTAGCAGAAAGCAATGACACAGGACAGCTCTGAGGGATTTATGGTAAAGAACGCTACCCACATTCAGAGGAAGAACTACAGGAGAGGAATCATATAAGAAAAACAAATGCTTGAAAGCATGGGCTGAGGAGGACATGATTGGGGATGTGGACTCGAAACTACCACGCCAATGCAACTATCAACAATTTGGAAATAGGTTTTGAACAAGGACACATGTTAAAACCAGTGGAAATGTGTATTGGCTATGGGTAGGGGGAGAGCGGGGGGTGAAGGGGAAAGTAGGAACTTGAATCATGTAACCATCTTAAAAATGAATATTAATAAATGATTTTTTTAAAAAAAGAGTGTGGAAGTGGTTTGAAATTTTATTTAACACAGTTAAAAATGTGCAAAGCTTACTCATTTTCTTCACTCCTCAGTCTACCATTTGGATTGGTGATCTTGGTGGCCATCTGAAGTCTTCCTACAACGACTCTATGATTCTTGGAAGAAAAACTGTGAACCATCACTACATGGCAAGACTTGTTGCATATCAGGAGTGCTTCTAGCTTTGACAAAGAGTATACCAAATTTTCTAAATTCCCTGGCTTGCTTTTGTTTTGTATGCTAAACATTTCTGTAATTAATGTTGGAAATCAAGTTTTGGCCCTTGAATGCCTTTATGCTTTGTTAATGCCTCTTGGTGTATTCCAGTTTCACTTGAATTTGATATATATGTCAGCCTGGTGGCCTGGTGTAGAATGATCTTTTGGATTTTCTTCTTAATCATTTTATACTTCACAATGGGGTCTGATGCCAAGCATGTAGCCTATGAGTTGTTGGCAGCCCTATCATAGGCAAGAATGAGGGAGAATAAGAAAGCGGTATTCTTAAATCTTCAAGGGCATTGCAATGAGGGAGGACCTTATTGATAAGGAGTGATAAACAGAATCAGAAACTTTTCTCTACATAACAAGTACCATCTGGCTTCAAATTACATTGCTGCTAAAGACTTGTTTTGTGGATCTCACACGGATATTGGTGCTTGTATCAATGTAGAGAAGTTTAATAGAGGAACAGGATAATTTTGATTATATAAAATTAAAAGGATTTTATACACACTAGTATATTTTTTAAAAAGTTGAAAGGAAACGAGAAGATAACTGGGAAAAAATTTTTGTAACAAGTTTTTCAGAAATAAAAATATATATTTCTAAAATGTAAGGAAATGATTCAAATGTTCTATCTTAAGAGTCAATTCCCAGTTGATACATAGTCTAATGATATATACACCAGCAGTTTTCAAAGAAGAATTCCAAGTTATCAATGGTCGTATAAAAATGTATTAAATCAATAATAATTACAGAAATGCAAATTTAAATAATTTTAAGTTTCTATCTCCGACTCATCACATAAGTAAAAATTATAAAAGTCAGAAGGATTATGGGAAAACAGATAAACTGTTAAACTATTAATGGAGCTATGAATTGGTCCAGCCATTCTGCAAAAGATTTTGGAACTAGGCCCAGAAAGCTACCAAATTGTTCATACCCTTTGACAAAGCTATACTATTACTAGGCCTATGCCCCAAAGAAATCAAAGAAAGAGGAACAACATGTATGAGCTTAAAAATATTTATAGCAGCTCTTTTCATGGGAGATGAAATGGAAAATTTAGGGGGTGTACTCTTATTGGGGGATGATTAAACAAATTGTGGCATATAAATGTATTGGAACATTATTGTGCTGTAAGAAATGATAAAATAAGCAACGTCAGAGGAAACTGAGAAGACTTTTTTAGTTGATGTAGAACAAAGCAAGAAGAACTAGAAGGAAAATATATATCGATAACATTGTAGAGAAAAACAACTTTAGAATACTAAACCTTAAATTCAAAAGAAAGAAGATGAAATATACATACAACTTGCTTCCTGACTTAGAGGTAATGAATTTAAGATTTAGTTAATGAGGGAATTGATTTTGCCAGACTAAGTAGCTATGTGGAACTTTAGAAAATGACTTAATAGGGAAAAGGGAGACTGGGGAGGGATAGATTAATTTTAAAATATTCATTTTGTGAAAGATTAAAATAGCAAGCTAATTTTAAAAATCTTAAAGTCCCAGAGGAGAAAGCCCTTCATCTGTAAGCATCATAAGGGTGCTTTTCACTTCTAGTTACTATTTTTCAGAGATTTGGTTGTGTCTTTTGGTAACTCATCCTTCAGGAAAGCCTGCTGGAATAGACAAGAGTCGTGTCTTGGGTTTAGCTTTCACCTTTTAGTGGTACAGTGGTAAGTAACATTTACCTTTGGAGATAACTATCCAGTTAGAGATATTTGCTCCTAAAAGTGGGGGGATGAGCAGAAGATGTTTGTTGCTTCTCCAAATCTTGCAAGTGGTCCCATGGACTCAATACATTAAGCGTTCATATGTTGCTTCATCCTGCCCTAAAAGGGTCCTCCCAATTTACAAACATGTAAATTCGTCTGTGTCTTTATAAACCCTATCACAACCTAACAAATAGGTGAATTCCACTTAAAACTCTAACTTATCCTATACCCCAACTTGGATCTTATTCTGATCTAGTATATATCTTGCCCCTTCGAATTCCTATCTCAGTTCAGGACCTCAGGGATATTGGCTTAGGCTTTTCATAGTTGAAGAATTGTTTCCACCCTCCACAGAAAAGGGAGATAGTAGGAAGGACTTTTCAGATGCAATTTAAACAGATGTTCCCACTAGTAATATTCTTACATCAGATGCTTTTACCAAAAGTAGCTTTCCCAGCTACTTGCCAATGTAGTGGAAAATTACTCTAAACTCAATAGCTTTCCAGATGCTGGTTTCCCTGATACTTTGTGGGAGACCATAAAACAATTGCCAGCTTACAAAAAAACCAAACCAAACCAAACAAACCTTGCTAGAATCTTTTGTTTTAGCGTCACCTACATCTTCCAATTAAGGCAGCTAGGTAGATAGAGTGCCAGGCCTGAAGGCGGGAAGACTTGGCAGAGTTCTAATCTGGTCTCAGACACTTACTAGCTGTATGTACCTGAACAAGTCACTCAACCTTTTTTGCCTCAGTTTGAATTGGAAAAAGAAATGACAAACTACTCCAAGGATCTTTGCCAAGAAAACCCCAAATGGGGTAACAAAGAGTAGGAAAAACAACTGAAAAACAAACATTTTCCAAATTTTTCTCCCCACTCCTTCTTAAAGAGTCAACCCTTATGGAATTAAAAAAAAAACAGTTTATTTTCATTTTGTATCAGTTTCTATATATTCCCTCCCATGCATTTCTGTATTTATCGTATTCACTGTTTCACATGGTATAGTAATATTCCATTACATTCATTTAACTACAATTTATTTAACCACTCCTTGTTCTTTGGGGCATCTGTTTTGTTCTTGATTCTTTGCTATTACAAAAAGAACCAATACAAATATTTTGATCTGTATGTGACCTTTATATTTACTATTGATAGCATTGGAGCATATGTCCTAATTCCTATTTTTTATCTTAATAGATTCTGAGAATCCAGACCATATGGGTCCCTATAATCCAGAGGATAGTGCTATATCAGAAAGACCTTCCTTCATCACTGTTCATTGGACTGTAGGCCAGCATTGAGATCAAGAAAATGTGAAGGTTCACATGAGGCTATGTTCTTGAAAAGGGATTATTTTTCTGTCTGAGTTCTATTCTCAAAGTCCCTTGAATACATTTTATGTGACCAATAAACCACTTGCATTAGAAAATGTCCTAGTTAAAATGTACACTCCTTGCAAGTAGGGATTTATTGTATTTGTATCACCATTACTAGAACACCATAGGTATTTAATAAATGCCTGTTAATTGATTGATAAGAAAAAGACATTATTGGCATAAGATCTGTCTCTAGGAGGTAAATTCACTTTGAAATCCAAAAGAACTCAGGGAGGCCAATAACTTTGGCTGACCCACTATCGTTGAATGGACATGGAGGATTTAGAGGAATATGTATACAGCAATCACAAGATCCCACACAAGAGAGCTTGGAGTGGATCAGAAAACATAATGTTTTCTGCATCCATTTCAGCTTTATACTTTCAGCATGGATTGTTGACTAATGAGGAGGTGGTGCCATGATGATCAAGGTGAAAATGCACAAGGCTTTCTGATTCACATCAAAATGTGTGTGTGGTAAGGATGCAAGGGGAGAAAAAAGAGTAAGCATATATATACTGTCAATTATGTGCCAGGCATTGTGCTAAGTGATTCTTAAAAAAATTTTCTTTCTGGAGCAGAACCAGGAGAACATTATACACAGAGACTGACACTGTGGTACAATAGAACATAACAGACTTCTCTACTAGCAGCAATGCAAGGATCCAGAGCAAGGCTGAGGGACTTATGAGAAAGAAAACTAGCCACATTCAGAGGGAGAACTGTGGGAGGATAAATACAGAAGAAAAACAACTGTTTGAACACATGGGCTGATGGGGATATTATTGGGGATGTAGACACTAAATGATAACTCTAGTCCAACTATCAATAATATGGAATTAGGTCTTAATCAATGATACATGTAAAACCCAGTGGAATTGTGCATCGGCTAAGGGGGGTTAGGGGGACTTGGGGAGAGGGAAAGAACATGAAACATGTAACTATGGGAAAATATTCAAAATAAAAATATAAACAAAATTCTTTCTTTTGAACTTCACAGCCCTGCAAGGTAGGTACTAATATTATCCCCATTTTATAGCTGAGGAAACTAAGGCAAATAGAGAAGAATCTTTTTGCAGGCACCTGGCAAACAATGGAAAAACTGATGTACAAAATCTCTCTATAGGTCTCCATGACAAATGAGGAACTCTATAAGAAATATGGAATGGAACATGTATTGAAGGCAGCCTATTAGAGCAAAAAGACAGGGACTCAATCGGGCAGACTAGATCTTATAGGAATATAAGCAGCTATTTGAAAGCCAGAGGACTTAATGGCACGAACCACTGATCTAGTGATTTGGACAAGGATGTGAGGATCAAATATGGGATTACTGATTACTGTTCAGTGGATTTGTGCTCACAGGAAGGGTTGGGCACTTAGAGGAACCACAGCTCTGTTCTTCCTTCCAAAGCTAACCGGCTTCAGGACAAAAATAGACAATTCCAAGGCAATTGGGCATTTGCTCAATGATCTATATGTTAACTGTAACTTCTTGTACTTTTCCAGTGGAAGGATCAAATTGTATAATCTAGAAGCTAGATCTAGAAACTAGGGAAACTAGAAATTTCCTTGTGGAATTGTGATAAAAATGCATCTGACCTACTTAGTGGCTGTCATGATGCCAGACTTCTGGAGTCTCATATAAGACATATAAATTTATCTTTTGCCATTTAGAAATGTTGAGGTTAACAAGGTAGGCTACTAGGAGGAATAAGAGAAAATCTGATGCATTGTATTTGGAAGCGTTGGGATTGTAGAGAAGCCCAAACATCTAGATCACACACTTAGATAGACACCCTGAAAGGATAAGTGACTAGCTACAAATAGTTTTAGTTTTCTCAGTAGATGGCCTAGCTTCCCATTTTACTGAAAAGAAACAGGAAATCCTATGTCAGTTCTCTCACTGCCTTTCCTTCGCTCTTTTTAAGCCTCACTGTAACCTCTCTCATTTTCTCCTCCATGTGTCTAGTCTTTGAGGACTAGACTAGTTATTATTTGCCAAGTCTAATCTTCCTGCTTATGCCTCGATGTCATCTCTTGTCAACAATCAGTGTGAATTTCTAGGGATACAAAAATAAAATATGACACAACCCTATCCTCGAGGAACTTATATTCTATTGCAAAGGTGTGCACATGTACACAGCTAAGTGTATTACAAAGTAGGAATGATGAGAGCAAAGGAGGAAACCAGACAAAGTGTTTTTAGAATATCTGATGAGGGAGAAAACACTTTCAACTGATTGGGATTAGGGAAGAAGTGACATTTGAGCTTGAGCCTTGGAGGAAAAGAAGGATTCCTAAAGGTAGAAGTGAGGAGAGAGTGCATTCTGGGTTTAACATAGGTGGGAGTAAATCCAAGAGCCCTGGGAATCGCAATGCTTCTTTCTAGCTCACAGCCCACAGCTTGGTAAGCAACCCCAGTGGAGATGCAATGTTGCAACTGTTCCCACAGGTGTTATATGTGTTGAAGACTCAGAAAGTTCTTGCCACCAAAGTCCTTGGCACTGTCAATGCTTCGACATCAGAAACTGGTATGATTTTATTAGTGGAAATGACATTAAAGAAGAAGCACTAGAATTTATTTTGCTGCTGTACTCTAGACACCACAGGAACTTTCCATCTGACTTGCAGCCAAAACCCTCCGTATGTTGTCTCCTCTATTTTGATGTGAGCTCTTTGAAAACAAATACTATATACTTTCCTCCTTGTATCTCCAACACTTAACCCAGTGCTTTGCACAGAGTCAGTGCTTACTTAATATATTTACTATAGACTTTCTTCCTATAGACTCAACTCATTAGGATAATAACAATTATTGTCCTTCTAGAGGGAGGAAGAGACATGTTTACATTTGTCTGATGCCTGTTTCATTTTGACATCCACTTTCATATGGGCTCTATGGGACAGGAATTCTTACATTTTTTTGAGGGTAACAAATACTTTTGGAAGTCTACTGAAGCTATGGACACTTTCTTAGAAAAATGTTTTAAAATATATAAAATAAAATACATGAAATAACAGAGGAAAGCAATGGAATACAGTTCTCAAAATTTATATGTTTTTAAAGTTTATGGACTCCAGGTGAAGATCCCCTGCTATAGGATAAGACCATCATGGAAATCATGGAATAGGTATGAGGCAGCAGATGCTTTTCAAAAAGTACAAGCTATTGTCTTTTTCTTTTAAAAACATTTTTGGGTGAAGGTGAGAAGAGGATATAGCAAGGGGGTTGCCAGAAAAAGAAAAGAGAATTATTGAAGCATTTAAAAAATGCACTAAAAACAGAAGGAAATAGACAGGTAGGGCAACTTTGAAAGCTGCCTACTGAATTATATACATTTTAATTTAATTTTTAAAATTTAATTTTAATTTTTAAAATTGTTTTCTTCTATCAGCTATCTATCAGTTCTAAGATAGAAGAGCAGAAAGGACTAGACAATTGGGATTAAGCGACTTGCCCAGGATCATATAACTAAGAAAGAATTTAAGGCTAGATTTGAACCTAGGCCCTCCTGACCCCAGGTCTGGTCCTTTACCTATTGTGTTACTTAGCTGCCCCATATATTATACATGTAATTTGATAAAGAAGATTCCTTTATTTTTTCCCATTTTTTATTTAGAATATTTTCCCGTGGTTATATGATTCATGATCCCCCCTTTTACCTCCCAAATCCAACAAGCAGTTCCACTGGATTATACATGTTGTTATATATTTTTAAAGGAAAAGTAGGTTGTCTATGATAGAGGCATTCAATTTTATGTACAATCTTTTTTTTTTTTGTACAGAAATGTTTGTTTTGTTTGGTGATTACTAATTCAGAATAAAAACAAATAAAAGCAAATGAAAAACCAAAAGCCCTAGTTATTAAGGGCTGTCTATTGTGGTCATGTCATAAAGGCTAAAAAGAAAATCTTGCTGAAAAAACTAGAAGTACACAGTTCAGGGTGGGAGAGCTTGACACAGTGTGGCTGACTTTTTGGTATGCCAGTAAAAGAAGCATTAACCATTGGTTCTGGCATTGAGCTATATGAATACACATTACATTTCCTGATTGTACTTTTTTTTACAAGACATCTAACCCCCCACTACCCATTCCTGGAATATCCTCTTCATTTCTGCCTCTTGAAATCCTTGGATTCCTTTAAGTCATAAGTGCTGCCTCCCACATGTATGTTTTCTTGATTTTACTAGCTGTTATTGCCCTCCTTTCCTCTAAAATTTCTTTGTATGTCTAGTATTTACTTTGTATATACATATTATACCTGTCTATCCCTGCCTCCCCCATCACTCACCCCCACCCCCCCACTTCATTATAAGCAAGGATAGATAGCAAGGATGGTTTATTTTTCTCTTTGTATTCCTGATGTCCAGTATAGTGCCTAGCATACAGTAGGCAGTAGTAATAAATGCTTAATCAAATAATTTCTGAATTTAGTGTTCCTGGTACCTAAAACTGGTATAGTTACACTGTATTTTCAACTTTAACAAGCTTTCGCCCTGTCATTTAAATAACTCTCAGAATCCCACTTCCTCCAAAAAGCCTTCCTTTGTTATTATTTATCCTGTATTCATTATTAGTTCTAGAGAACAAATTCTTTCTTCTAATGCTGCCCTCTCTCTCTCTAAAATCTCCATGGGTTCTCTTCTAATAACTATTTTAAATGGAAACTGAACTTTTTTTTTTTTATTACTCTGAAAATACTCTTACATACAGAGAATGGAATAGTGGAGTGGGTAGGTTGCCAAAAGGCAAAGGGAATGAGCATTTATATAGCATTTATATACTGTTGTTTTTATTCATCCTTTATTTTCCAAGAGATCCAATGACCAACATGGGTAATTGGAATGAGTGAGGCAGAATAGTTAAAAGTTGTCAACCTCACTCTGTCTTGCACAGTCATCTGAGTCAAGTGGCAAGACAAAAGTCAAGACATGTGGCAACGGCTTAGGATATAATGGATGATCTTGGCATCTTCAATATCTGGCCAAGCTTTAGGTGCTCCCACAGCACTTCCTTCAGTCACCTTCATGGCCATTGAAACAAATTGTTCTCATCTGTCCATTCTGTTGGGGGGAGCCCTTGCATGTTTGTGGTAGACATCCCCTGGATTCACTGATGGGTTTGAGACTTGTTAGTCACTCTTAACCTGATTTAGTCCTCCTGAATACTGGGGTATGGCCACTGTGCATCCTATAGCTTCTTGGAGCCACAGGTGAAAGTTGGATGAGAGATGGACTCCAAAGATGGATGAGCAGGGATGCTCACGATTATGTGTTAGGCATTGTTCCAAGTGGTTTACAAATATCTCATTTGGTCTTCACAGCAACCCTATAAAGTGGGTGCTGTTATCTTCATTTGGCAGTGGAGGAGTCTGAGGCAAACAGAGGTTAAATGACTTGTCCAGAGTCCTATAGCTGATAAGTATTTAAGGCCATATTTGATCTCAGGTCTTCTTGACTCTATGACTTTAAGTGCCATTAAGACCCGTGTTTAAATACCATCTCGAGGGGGCAGCTGGGTGGCTCAGTGGATTGAGAGCCAGGTCCAGAGACTGGAGTTCCTGGGTTCAAATCTGGCCTTAGACACTTCCCAGGTGTGGGACCATGGGCAAGTCACTTGACCCCCCATTGTCTACCCTTACCACTCTTTTGCCTTGGAACCGATATACAGTATTGATTCCAAGTCGGAAGGAAAGGGTTAAAAAAATGAATAAATAAATACCATCTCAAATACTGCCCAGGAGCAAATCATTTAACTTAGCTTCAGTTTACTTCAATTTACTTCTGGCATAATATCTGCAAACCTTATTTCACAGACTTGTTGGGAGGCAAATGAGATGATGTATGGAAAGCATTTCATGCAGCTTATTATAATCATTATTATTATATGTTATAAATACCCAGTTATTAATAACTTAATTCAATGTTTTTATTCTACAATGTTTATGTGCCCTATACATTTATCTATATCAGCATGTCTGTGAGAGGCAAGAGACCAGGAGATCACATCTATGTTTACAGAATTTACTTTATTATGTCTATTATAGAACTTAATAGAAGAAAATGCCCAAGACTAGGAGAAAGAATACCTGTTACTTCTACCATTTTATTATTATATGTGTAACCTTGAGCAAGTTCAAACCTCCTTCATTCTTAGTTTCCTCATGTCTAAGGTGAAGGGATTAGACAACCAGATGCTTTTTAAAGCCCTATTTTCTAAAATTTTTAGATTTCCTGAGCAGCAGGAGAGTGGGCTGGATTGCCTTTGGGAAATTTCACAGTGTTTTGGATAACCTCAAATTTCTCCCTGAAATAGAGTGTTAACTGTTAAATGCCAATGTTTATTTGGTGATATTTTATGGCTGTGGGACATGGGATATCAATGTTTCTGAAGAATTCAAGGTGAGGGTTTTTCAGAGAGCAATGAAGAGGTGTATAGTGGGTGTAAGTAGCTTACAGCACATGTGCAACCAGATGTCATACAACATAAAGGATATTACCAGAGAGATGTTTGACTGGAAAAAGTAGACCTGGAATCTGCATTAGAAAATAATAATAATGTCTAATAATAGCTAGTATGCATGTATAAATATAAACACACATGTATACACATACATTATGCCAATGTACATCAATTTAAGGTTTTCAAAGCCCTTTAGATGTTTTCTCTCATTTGATCCTTATAATAATCCTGTGAGATGAGTACTATTATTATCTCTATTTTTTAGGTGAGAAAATGAAGGTTAACACAGATTAAGTGACTTGCCTAGGGTCACACAGCTAGTGTCTGAGTGGGATTCAAACTCAGATCTTCCTGACTCCAAGTCCAACATTTTATGCACTGCATCACCTAGCTGCCCAAAGAGGCTTCTCTTATTCTTCTCTATGACCACCATTGCTAGTGCTGCTTTGCTTTTGCCACTAGCTACTCTGTCCTTTGACATTGTGTGTTCCCTTCCATTTCTGTCTCCTATTCTCCTTGCAGACTTCATTCTCTTAAAACTCTAGAAATAGACAAAAACCTTCCCTATCCTCAGAAAGCTTCATCATCACACTCTCTTTCAGGACAAGGACCGAATGTCTCTCTTGGACTACAATTCTCAGAATTCATAGCTAGTTTTGAACTTTTCCATGGCACCTTCGTGGTCAGAGAGAGTGGCAGATAGAGTGTTGGACCTAAAGTCAGGAAGATTCATATTCCTGAGACCAAATCTGGCCTCAGACAGCTGTATGATTTTGGGAAAATCACTTAATCCTATTTGCCTCAGTTTCCTCATCTGTAAAATGAACTTTAGAAGGAAATGGCAAACCACTATTATCTTTGGCTAGAAAACCCCAAATGAAAATCTTTCCTCAGACACTTCCTAACTCTCTGACTCTGGACTTAACCCCCATTGCCTAGCCCTCACCACTCTTCTGCCTTGGAACCAATATATAGTATATATAGATGCTAAGATGGAAGGTAAGGGTTAAAAAAAAGAAAACTCCAAATAGTCATACAGAATTGGATATGATTGAAGCAACTGAACAACAACAAATGATTTTGGGAAAAATTAATCTCAAGATGTGGTTGCATTTGTTTTCTGGGGTTTGAAATTTTGACAAATTCGCAAAAATTTAGTTGGAGCAAAAATCAGTGGTGGTGTACGTGGCATTAAAAATGACAGAGCACAGCATTAGATTCAATAGCAATACTTATCAGAGCAAGAACGCTTGTCCCAAGGTTCTGGAGAAGCACCTACGGGCGCCATTAACATAAAATATACATCAACGATGCAAGCAAGAGCCGAAGCATCATTTGAAGGGCTGTTTCCGGGACTATTGATGATATCATGACACAGATGTTAACAATAGCAAATGAATATCTATATAACGCAAGGAAATGTGACTAACAGCAAGCAAATTTAAAAGCCATAAGAGAATCAATGTGAAAGGACAAAACTTTCAGCCACAGCAGCAGCCTAGACGAAAATAACAGAATGAGCCGCTGGGACTCTGGGTGGGGGAAGGGTCTCAGGCTCTCTCTCCCCTGGAGCCAGCCCGAAACCCCGCGGTTTGCTTTTGTTTCTGTTGTTCTGGTGCTTCCTAGCCCTGCTGCAGGCTCCTTCCTTCTCCCCTGGGGAGACCCCTCTGCCATGCTGGCCCTCTTCTCTCATAGGTGGATTCCTTCTAGGGACCTCTATTTCAGGGACAGGGACAAGCACAGGCTGGCTGTGCTCCAGACTCTGTGGACTTTGCCACCATGCCCCGTTGGAGGTACTTTGTCTTCCTCCTCCCCTTACTTCGCAGCTTCCTTTTATGGGTTATCTTCTATTAGAAGGTAAGGTCCTTAAGACCTGGGACTGCCTTGTTTGAATTTATCTCCCCAGGGGTTAGCCCAGAACGGGGTACAGAGTAAATGCTTAATAGGTGTATCTTTTAGGCAATGGAGATTTAAGATAGCTATAACTTTAGGAGTTTCAAAAGTATCAGGAAGGGAGGAAGAGGAGGAGGAGGGGAGTCAGAGGGAGGAAGAGTTGGGGAGAGGGAGAGGGGTGGGATGAGAGAGAGAGACAGAGAAAAAGAGAGAGGGAGAGAGACACAGAGATAGGGGGGAAGAGAGGGGAGACAGAGAAGGAGAGAGACAGACAGACACAGAGGGAGAGGGAGGCAGGAGAAAGAGACAGAGACAGAGAGAGAGAGGGGAAAAAAGACAAAGACAGAGAGAAGGAGAAAGAGGGAGAGAGACAGAGAGAGGGGGAGAGGGAAAGGGAGAGGGAGAGAGAACAGATGTGATGTGATGTCTGGGACCTGGAGTTCATGTTAAGATTTCCTGGAAGCCAAATAATGAGGAGTAAAGTCCCTAGCACAGCAGTAGCAGAGATGAAGACTTATTCATCCATCAGCTATGTTGCATTTGAAAGTGAACTTGGTAGGGTGCTTGATCCATAGAAATGGTGTGAAATCTGAATCCACAGTCCCCAGTGATTGAGATGAAATAGGAGATTGGGGTAAATGCTGATGGTCTGTTTTTGTTGTAGCTTTAAAGGTTTCCAAGGAGCTTTATTTGTACAACCTTGTGAAGTAGGCTTTAATATTATCTCCACTTTTAGATGAGGTAACTGAGGTACACAAACATAAAGTGATTCACTCATTGGTTACACAAGTATAACATCTCAGGCAGAATTTGAATTCAGGTATTCCAGACTTCAAGTCTAACTCTATCCACTATGTTACCTGGCTGCTCAAATATCCCTTTGGATTAGCTAATGAATGTTTATTGGCTAAATTCAGTTTGGATGCTAATTACTGATAAAGTGGGAGAGGAAGAAGAATATTAGACCCAGCTAGGTGCAGCTGGGTGGCTCAGTGGATTGAGAGCCAAGTCTAGAGGTGGGAGGTCCTAGGTTCAAATATAGCCTCAGGCATTTCCTAGCTGTGTGACCCTGGACAAGTCACTTAACCCCCATTGCTTAGCCCTTACTGTTCTTCTGACTTGGAACCAATACACAGTATTGATTTTAAGACAGAAGGTAAGAGTTTAAAAAAAAAATTAGACCTCAGCCATGACTTTAGAAAAAGACACTCTATTCGAGTATCTTGTTATTATTCCCACCAGTTCCTTCCCACCCCCCACCCCTTTTATTTTCTCTTTTAGTCAGAAGGTCTAGGGCTAGGCAAATGGGGTTAAGTGTCTTGCCCAGGGTCATACAACTAGGAAGTGCCTGAGGTCAGATTTGAATCTAGGACCTCTGGACTCCAGCCTGGTGCTTTATCCATTATGCCACCTACCTGCCTCTCTACAAGGGTATCTTAGAACTCTGAGGGGATGATGTAGATGGCTTTACTTTGGGAGAAGAAAGCCACAGAAATTGCTACAAGAACAAAGAACAAAACAAAGCCAGCAACATGGCAAACACTCCTTTAAAAGGAGTGACTGAATATAGGAGAATGACCAGAAATCCCAGGCCTAAAGGAGTGGAAGAGATAATAAGACCTCGACTCTTTTGAAGCCTTAGAGGCACCATCTTGCTTCTTCTTCTGTGTTTGGGTAGACACATTTTCTTCTTCCTTTTTCATCAGAATCCAAGCCAATCTCCTACTCTGTGACTCTCTAAGCCCTCCCTTGGGTAGAGTTGTCTAACAACTACTAGGCATTTTACTGGTGATAATGTAGGCAATTTAGAGTGGTTCCATCAGTTCCAGATTATAGTAAGCAAAGGGCTGCTCCATCTCTGTCTTTGTCATTGTCTATATAGCAGTGCCCATTCCGCTGGGAACCACATTTTTGTCTGCTCCACCATCAGTGGAGCCTGTGCTTTTGTCTGATGTAGTTATCTTTGGGGCTAGGTCTTCTGTCAGTGACTGCTGCCCCTGGGTGCTGCCATTGATGGTCTTTCTATTCTGGGATAGTATAGTTGCTTCCTTCCCTACATCCAGCCTCCATTCTAGGGTGAAGTAGGTCAGAACTACTCTAGACACTGACACTGTTGGGGACTGAGTCTGCCTCCCTGTGTCAAAGGTGAGAATTTCCCCTGAAGGAGGAGGGTGTTATTATCCCTGGTTGGTACACCATGTTGATAAGGTCATGAATATTCAATTCAGTAAACATTTATTATGCAACCACTATGTGCCAGACACTGTGCTAAGCACTGAGGATACAAAAAAAAGAGGCAAAAGACAGTCCTTACCCCCTGTCATAGTCCATTACAATCTAATGGATAGCATCCCTAAAGATAAGGCTCAGGCAACTCAGTGGGATTCCTCCTTCTGCCAATTATCATTTCCAATACAAGAAATGTACCTTGCTGCCAATTAGCCTCAGCTGAAGGATCTAGCAGCTTCCTGACATCTTAAACTCAAAAGGCTGCTACCAAAGCTAAGAATGTTCAGTTCTGAATCCTATGCTCAAGGAAAAAAAATGCAAAAAGCAGATAGACATAAAGTCAGAGACTCTTCTTCTTAAACCAGGACACATGCTTTACGTGATATGTACAAGTAGCTGAAAAAAAAATGTAGGGCCCTGAAAGTGGGGGGGGGGGGGGAAGAGAGAGAGAGGGAGAGAGAGAGAGACTTTCTCTCTTTTTAATATTCTTTAACTGATGCAGCCCCTTATAACTGATAGTATTGGTCTATATTCCCAATTCTGGAAAAGTCTATAGGTTCTTGTTAAAGACTAAGCAATACATTTCAAGTGTACCAAAAAGTCCCAACAAAGTCCACGTGGCATAGGCCTCAGTGTCCTCCCAAATGCCACATAAAAAATCCTATATGACCCTATTATGATTATATATCAGCCTGGATATATAGTGGAGATGGATTTGTTGAGTTTATAGGCATTGGTCCCAAATTAGGCTGTTGTTTTATCATCCCAGTCCATTACAGTGAGAAAAGCCCCTTGATTTGTACAAGCTGTTTGATACTTAACATTCATCTGTGCTAAATCCCCATGGGTTACTGAATTATAGAGTCTTCCATTCTTAAATCTTGCCTCAAACATTTACTGGCTATGTGACCCTGGGCAAGTCATTTAACCTCTACCTTCCTCAGCTTTCTCAACTGAAAAATGAAGATATTAATAGTACCTCCCCCAAAGAGTTGTTGCTAGGGTCAAATCAGATATCTGTAAAGAGCTTAACACAGAGCCTAGCACATAAGAAATACTTATTTCCTCCCTTCACTCCAGGAATTGTAATAGAATGGGAAAAGCTAAGAAAAGAGTGTGTTGAGGAGAGGGAAAGGGAGAAGAAGGAGAAGGAGGAAGAAGAGGAAGAGAAGGAGAAGGAGAAGAAGGAGGAGGAGGAGAAAATATGAACACACCACCCTCTGCTCCTTTGCAGAGGTTAGGATCCATGGAATACTGCATAAAACATCAGGTTTTTTTAAATGTGTTGATCAGTATTACTATTTTTAAAATTTGTTTTTCTTTTAAAAATAGTCTTTGTTATTAAGAGTCACTTTCTGGAAAGGTGAAGAAGGAGGAATACCATGGGAAATGTAGGCAACATGAAAATAGAAAAATCAATAAAATTATTTTTTTTAATGATTTAATTGACTCTGAGGACTATGCCTCAAGCTGTTGACATGGTTTCCTGGTAGTCTGTGTATAAAAAGCCACCAGGAACTCTAGCAGGACCCTGTTGCTTGACTGGCAGGTTGCCATAGACAAAAGAGGGACAGGAGGGCTGCTTCAAGCTGAATCAATGCATTTCACTGTCCTAACTAAATATCCTTGTTGAAAATTCTTTTCCTTCTATAGCTAAGTAAATCTCCTTTTGTTAATTGGCAGAGCTACAAATATTCCATTTTACTGCAATATTGAACCAGAAGACTTAAATCAGGCCTTTCCTACAATATTTGGAACCGTTGGCAGGATTGGCTCAGAACGATTCCATCACAGTGAGGGATAAGAAGTGCAAAGGAAGGTGAGCTTGAGTTGGCATTCATATTTTTGGTGGCACTCCTGATGACACTTCTGTCAGTGATGGCCACTTAGTTTGAAATATCCCCTTCTCATCATCCCTGGTAGGAGAGAGAGTAAACCATAACCTGAAAATAACTTCAATAAGCTATGATGTTTTAACATTTCAGAGTGATAGTTATCTCCCAGGACTTCTAACCGCCTAAAGACTAGTTTTGGGATTGGCAGAAATGCTGTGCTGAAGGAATTTCTTAGGATTTTTTTTAAACCCATATTTTCCATTTTATTTTATTTTATTTATTTTTTAAATAATTTTTATTTTTAGAAAAAATTTCCCTGGTTACATAAGTCATGTTTTTACTTTACCCTTCACCCCCTTCACCCCCCCATCCCCCCACATACCCCCTCTCCCCAGTGTAGCTAATTTGCATTTCCACTGGTGTGGTCAGTCAAGACTTATTTACACATCATTGATAGTTACATGGATGTGGTCTTTTCAGGTCTACATCCCCAATCATGTTCTCATCAACCCAAGTGTCCATGCAGTTGTTTTTCTTCTGTGTTTCTACTCCTGCAGTTCTTCCTCTGAATGTGGATAGTGTTCCTTTCCATAAATCCCTCCGAATTGTCTTGGGTCATTGCATTGCTGCTAGTACAGATGTCCATTACATTCGATTTTACCATAATATATCAGTCTCTGTGTACAATATTCTTCTGGCTCTGCTCCTTTCACTCTGCATCAATTCCTGGAGGTCTTTCCAGTTCACATGGAATTCCTCCAGTTTATTATTCCTTTGAGCACAATAGTATTCCATCACCAACATATACCACAATTTGTTCAGCCATTCCCCAATTGAAGGGCATACCCTTGCTTTCCAGTTTTTTGCCACCACAAAGAGCGCTGCTATAAATATTTTTGTGCAAGTCTGTTTATTTATGATCTCTTTGGGGTACAAACCCAGCAATGGTATGGCTGGATCAAAGGGCAGGCATTCTTTTATCGCTCTTTGGGCATAGTTCAAAATTGCCCTCCAGAATGGTTGGATCAGTTCACAACTCCACCAGCAATGCATTAACATCCCAATTTTGCCACATCCCCTCCAACATTCATTACTTTCCCCTGCTATCATTTTAGCCAATCTGCTAGGTGTGAGGTGGGTACCTCAGAGTTGTTTTGATTTGCATTTCTCTAATTATTAGAGATTTAGAACACTTTCTCATGTGCTTATTGATACTTTTGATTTCTTTATCTGAAAATTACCTATTCATGTCCCTTGCCCATTTATTAATTGGGGAATGGCTTGATTTTTTATACAATTGATTTAGCTCCTTGTATATTTGAGTAATTAGACCTCTGTCAGAATTTTTTGTTATAAAGATTTTTTCCCAGTTTGTTGTTTCCCTTCTGATTTTGGTTGCATTGTTTTCCCTTGTACAAAAACTTTTTAATTTAATATAATGAAGTTTATTTATTTTACATTTTGTAATTTTCTCTAACTCTTGTTTGGTTTTAAAATCTTTCCTTTCCCAGAGATCTGACAAGTATACTATTCTGTGTTCACCTAATTTACTTATAGTTTCCTTCTTTATATTCAAGTCTTTCACCCATTCTGAATTTATCTTGGTGTCTGGTGTGAGATGTTGATCTAAACCTAATCTCTCCCATATTGTTTTCCAAATTTCCCAGCAGTTTTTGTCAAATAGTGGATTTTTGTCCCAAAAGTCAGACTCTTTGAGTTTATCATACACTGTCTTGCTGATGTCATTAACCCCAAGTCTATTCTACTGATCCTCCCTTCTATCTCTTAGCCAGTACCATATTGTTTTGATGACAGCTGCTTTATAGTATAGCTTAATATCTGGTACTGCTAAGCCACCTTCCTTCACGTTTTTTTCATTATTTCCCTTGATATTCTTGATCTTTTGTTCTTCCAAATAAACTTTGTTATAGTTTTTTCTAATGTAGTAAAAAATGTTTTTGGTAGTTTGATAGGTATGGCACTAAATACGTAAATTAATTTGGGTAGAATGGTCATTTTTATTACGTTAGGTCATCCTACCGATGAGCACTCAATGTTTTTCCAATTATTTAGATCTAGTTTTATTTTTTTGGAAAGTGTTTTGTAGTTATGTTCGTATAATTTCTGTATTTGTTTTGGTAGATAGATTCCTAAGTATTTTATAATCCCATATCAGAAAAAGAAATTGAACAAGCCATCAAAGAACTCCCTAAGAAAAAATCATCAGCACCTGATGGATTCACAAGTGAATTCTATCAGACATTCAAATAGCAACTAATCCCAATACTATACAAATTATTTGATATAATAAGCAAAGAAGGAATCTTACCAAACTCCTTTTATGACACAAATATGGTACTGATTCCAAAGCCAGGCAGATCAAAAACAGAGAAAGAAAATTACAGACCAATCTCCTTAATGAACATAGATGCAAAAATCTTAAATAGAATACTAGCAAAAAGACTTCAGCGAGTGATAAAGAGGGTTATTCATCATGATCAGGTGGGATTTATACCAGGAATGCAAGGATGGTTCAACATTAGGAAAACCATCCACATAAATGACCATATCAACAAGCAAACCAACAAAAACCACATGATAATCTCAATAGATGCTGAAAAAGCCTTTGACAAAATACAGCATCCATTCCTACTGAAAACACTGGAAAGTATAGGAATAGAAGGACCTTTCCTAAAAATAATAAACAGTATATATCTTAAAACATCAACAAGCATCATATGCAATGGGGATAAATTAGAAGCCTTTCCAATAAGATCAGGTGTGAAACAAGGATGCCCATTATCACCTCTTTTTTTCCCAGTTTTTTTTAATTCTTTAATCATTTATTAATATTCATTTTTAACATGGTTACATGATTCATGCTCCTACTTTCCCCTTCACCCCCCGCTCTCCCCCCACCCATAGCCAATACACATTTCCACTGGTTTTAACATGTGTCCTTGTTCAAGACCTATTTCCAAATTGTTGATAGTTGCATTGGTGTGGTAGTTTCGAGTCCACATCCCCAATCATGTCCTCCTCAGCCCATGCATTCAAGCATTTGTTTTTCTTATATGTTTCCTCTCCTGTAGTCCTTCCTCTGAATGTGGGTAGCGTTCTTTACCATAAATCCTTCAGAGCTGTCCTGTGTCATTGCTTTCTGCTGGTACAGAAGTCCATTGCACTCAAATTTTACCATAGTATATCAGTCTCTGTGTACAGTGTTCTTCTGGCTCTGCTCCTTTTGCTCTGCATCAGTTCCTGGAGATCTTTCCAGTTCACATGGAATTAATTCCTCTAGTTTATTATTCCTTTTAGCACAATAGTATTCCATCACTAGCATATACCACAGTTTGTCCAGCCATTCCCCAATTGAAGGACATACCCTCCTTTTCCAGTTCTTTGCCACCACAAAAAGCTCAGCTATAAATATTTTCATACAAGTCTGTTTATCTATGATCTCTTTGGGGTACAAACCCAACAATGGTATGGCTGGATCAAAGGGCAGGCATTCTTTTATCGCTCTTTGGGCATAGTTCCAAATTGCCCTCCAGAATGGTTGGATCAGTTCACAACTCCACCAGGAATGCATTAATGTCCCAATTTTGCCACATCCCCTCCTGCATTCATTACTCTCCCCTTCTTTCATTTTAGCCAATCTGCTAGGTGTTAGGTGATACCTTAGAGTTATTTTGATTTGCATTTCTCTAATTATAAGAGATTTAGAACACTTCTTAAAGTGCTTATTGATACTTTTGATTTCTTTGCCTGAAAATTGCCTATTCATGTCTCTTGCCCATTTATCAATTGGGGAATAGCTTGATTTTTTATACAATTGATTTAATTCCTTGTATATTTGAGTAATTAGACCCCTGTCAGAGTTTTTTGTTATAAAGAATTTTTTCCCCATTTGTTGTTTCCCTTCTGATTTTGAATACATTGTTTTTGTTTGTACAAAAGCTTTTTAGCTTAACATAATCAAAACCATTTAATTTACATTTTGTAATTTTCTCTAACTCTTGCTTGGTTTTAAAATCTTTCCTTTCCCAGAGGTCTGACAGGTATACTATTTTGTGTTCACTTAACTTATTTATAGTTTCCCTCTGTATATTCAAGTCATTCACCCATTCTGAATTTATCTTGGTGTAGGGTGTGAGATGTTGATCTAAACATAATCTCTCCCATATTGTTTTCCAAATTTCCCAGCAGTTTTTGTCAAATAGTGGATTCATGTCCCAAAAGTTGGGCTCTTTGGGTTTATCATACACTGTCTTGCTGATGTCATTTACCCCAAGTCTATTCTACTCCTCCCTTCTGTCTCTTAGCCAGTACCATATTGTTGTTTTGTTTTTTTTTCCTAAACCCTTGTACTTTTCGGTGTATTGTCTCATAGGTGGAAGAGTGGTAAGGGTGGGCAATGGGGGTCAAGTGACCTGCCCAGGGTCACACAGCTGGGAAGTGGCTGAGGCCGGGTTTGAACCTAGGACCTCCTGTCTCTTGGCCTGACTCTCACTCCACTGAGCTACCCAGCTGCCCCATATTGTTTTAATGACTGCTGCTTTATAGTATAGTTTAATATCTGGTACTGCTAGGCCCCCTTCCTTCACATTTTTTTCATTATTTCTTGATCTTTTGTTATTCCAAATGAAATTTGTTATAGTTTTTCCTAATTCGGTAAGGAAGTTTTTTGGTAATTTGATAGGTATGGTGCTAAATAGGTATATTAACTTGGGTAGGATAGTCATTTTTATTATGTTAGCTCGTCCTACCCATGAACAATTAATGGCTTTCCAATTGTTGAGATCCAGTTTTATTTGTTTGAAAAATGTTTTGTAGTTGTTTTCATATAATTGCTGTGTTTGTTTTGGTAGATAGATTCCCAAGTATTTTATATTGTCTAAGGTGATTTTAAATGGTGTTTATTTTTCTACCTCTTCCTGCTCTGATATGTTGGAAATATGTAGAAATGCTGATGATTTATGTGCATTTATTTTGTATCTTGCAACTTTGCTAAAGTTGTTGATTATTTCTACCAGCTTCTTAGTTGATTCTCTAGGATTTTTTAAGTAGACCATCATATCATCTGCAAAGAGTGATAGCTTAGTTTCCTCATTGCCTATTTTGATACCTTCAATTCCTTTTTCTTCTCTAATTGCTACTGCTAGTGTTTCTAGTACTATGTTGAACAATAGAGGTGATAATGGGCATCCTTGTTTCACTCCTGATCTTATTGGGAAGGCTTCTAATTTATCCCCATTGCATATAATGCTTGTTGATGGTTTTAGGTATATACTGTTTATTATTTTTAGGAAAGGTCCTTCTATTCCTATACTTTTCAGTGTTTTCAATAGGAATGGATGCTGTATTTTGCCAAAGGCTTTTTCAGCATCTATTGAGATAATCATGTGATTTTTGTTTGTTAGACTGTTGATATGGTCAATTATGTGGATGGTTTTCCTAATGTTGAACCATCCTTGCATTCCTGGTATAAATCCCACCTGATCATGATGGTTGATCTTCTTAATTACTTGCTGGAGTCTCTTTGCTAATATTTTATTTAAGATTTTTGCATCTATGTTCACTTGTGAATCCATCAAATACTGGTGATTTTTTCTTAGGGAGTTCTTTGATGGCTTGTTCAATTTCTATTTCTGATATGGGATTATTTAGGTATTCTATTTCTTCTGCTGTTAATCTAGGCAAATTTATATTTTTGTAAATATTCATCCATATCTCCTAAATTGTTATATTTGTTGCCATATAATTGGGTGAAATAGTTTTTAATGATTGCCTTAATTTCCCCTTCATTAGAGGTGAGGTCTCCCTTTTCATCTTTAATACTGTCAATTTGGTTTTCTTCTTTCCTTTTTTTTATTAGATTGACCAATACTTTGTCTATTTTATCTGTTTTTTCAAAATCTATGAGCTTGATTTGACAGTCAAAAGATATAATATTATCATGAGCTGCCTTATTAAAAGTAGAGTGGTCAGAATTGGGCAAATGATGGTCCTATTTTACTTAGTCCTTCACATCTGGATTATAGCATATAGTTCTGAGAACCACATTTTAGAAGGAATGAGTTTGGGCTAGATGACCAGGATGATGAAGTGACTTGAAATTCTGTCATACGTGATTGGTTGAAAGAATTAAAGTTTGGAGGAAATGATTGTTTTAGGTGATGTAGTGGATAGAATGCTGGGCCTGGAGTCAGGAAAAACTGAGTTCAAATCTGACATCAGACCCTTGTTAGCTGCATGGGCAAGCCACTTAATCCTGTTTGCCTCAGTTTCCTCATCTGTAAAGTGAATTGGAGAAGGAAATGACAAACCAATCCAGTATTTTTTCCAAGAAAACTCCAAAAGTGGTCACAAAGAGTCAGACACAACTAAGATGACTGAATAACAACAGGTTGTCTAAGAGGCATGTGATAGTTCTAATATTTACAACATTGCATTGTAAAGTATTAGTCTATTTTCCCCTTAATGAACAATTAATGGAACTTAAAGGGAGTAGATTTTAGTTTGACATATCAAGACTTTTCCTAACTCTTAAAGCTATATCAAAATATTATGGGTAAGGAGGTGAGATGGGGATTAAAACTGAGTGATTTTTTTCTGGCACTAGAGTGTTAAGTGAAGGCTGGTTAACCATTTGGAGATATCTATCAGATTTGTGATTTGGTTGGGTGGTAGAATAGATAAGTTCTGAAATTCCTTCTAGCTCTAGGATTTTATGATTCTGTTGATAAGAGTTGTCAAAGGATGGTCTAGAAACAGACCCAGGGAGCAAAGATATTATTTAGTCCTGTGGATGTAAAAAAGGGTAGCGTGGAAGAGGGAATGATTTCTGTTCTAAACCCCAGTAGATATTTGTTGAATTGAACAGAAGGGATAAGAAAGGAAGTAGTAACAGAGGAAACCAAATTTTTAGCTAAGGAGAAGAAGGGAAAGATGAGAAATGTAAGAGGCTTATTCATATTAAAATTAAGGTCCCTAAGGGCTAAAGAAGAAGGAACTGAAAGAAGTTAGATTGGCAAGGATTATGGAGATAGGGGTAGAATTGAGGAGGATAGAGGTGAGAGTATAGGAGAAGAAAGCAATGGAGAGGGCTTCGTTTAGTTCATGAGTCTGCAAAGGAAGGAAGATTTTAGAAGGTAGATTGAGATGTATGTTGGGGATAGAAGATGGAAAGTGAGTAGGCTTTCTATTAGATCACAGACTGGTTGAAGAGACAATAGGTAAATAACTATGTTTGAACAAGCTTTTACAGGACAAATTGGAAATTACAGAGGGAAAGTTCTAGCTTTTTTTTTTTTTTGTCATATTAGCCAATCTGATTGATGAGAAGTGGTAACTCAAAGTTGTTTTAATTTGCATTTCTCTAATCTATAGTGACTTAGAGCATTTTTTCATGAGACTTTTTTATGATTTAATTTTTTTCAATGATATGTAGAAACAATTATTAGTTATTATTTTTTGACATTTTGTGATTCAGATTCTTTCCCTCCTCCCCCCCTTTTTCCTGAGGCAGTAAACAGTCTGATATAGGTCATACCAGTGCTTTCATGTAATACATATTTCCATATTCCCTGTGTTATATATAACTGAAGACACATAGCCTATATACAATAAAAAAATTAAAGAAGGAAATAAAATGAAGGATGGAATGCTTTGATCTGCAGTCAAGTTCCAGTAATTCCTTCTTTGGCTATGGATAAAGATGTTGTTGTTTTTTTCCTTCACCATGTGTCCCTTGGGGTTACCTTAGAACCTTGTTTGCTAATAATAGTTTAGTCCTTCACAGTTGATTATTGTATAATATTTCCATTACTGTATACACAGTTCTGGTTCTGTTCACTTTATTTTGCATTAGTTCATATAAATCTTTTCAGATTTTTCTGAACTCATTTTATATGGTGTAAGTTTTCTGTTACAACCATATACCACAGCTTGTTCAGCCATTTCCTAATTGATAGTCATCCCCTTAGCTCCCAAATCTTTGCCCCTACAAAAAGAGCTGCTAAAAATATTTTTGTACAAGTAGGCTTTCCCCCTATCTCTAATTTCTTTAGGATACAGACCCCAAAGTAGGTATTGCTATATCAGAGAGTATGCATGCCTAGTTTTTGATCCCTTGGGCATGGTCCCATATTGCTCTGCAGAATGGCCAAATCAGTTCACAGTTCCACCAAAAGGGAAAGCACTAGTATTAAAGGAGATTAAGAAAGGATCCTTGTAAAAGCGTTTTTTTTAGCTGGGACTTGAAAGAAACTAAGAAGGCCAGGAAACAGAGATGAGGAGGGAGAGAATTCTAGGCATATGGGACAGCCAGGGAAAATGCCTGGAGAGTAAGGACTTGAAATATCTTATTGAACTAGGAAGTGGTAAGCTCACAACTCCTTTAAGCAATTCATTCTGTTTTGGAGCAGCTCTAATTATTGTGAAATTTTTTCTTGTTTTGATTTAAAATCTACCTCTTTATCAAAATCTGTCATTTTCTACCCCCTGATCTGTAGTTACAAAATGTTAGATCTGAAAAAGAGTCCTTTGTAATCATGAGCCTAATGCTCTAATTTTATTTATGAGGAAACTGAGATGTTGTGTGTATGTGTGTGTGTGTGTGTGTGTGTGTGTGTGTGTGTGTGTGTGTGTTTGTGTGTGTGTGTGTGTGTGTGTGTGTGTGTGTGTGCTTGTATGGGTATGTTCAGGAAGAAGTTGCCAAAGGTCATAGAGCTTGTTAGAATGAGAACTCTATATTTTGTTTTTTTCTGACTCCAAATTCTGCCCTCTTGAGTCTGTAAGCACACGGGCTTCCTCAGGTGGTAAAACTATGCTGGGAAATCTGCCTCCAGCTCATTATTAAAATTTATTTCACACAACTCTTTTTCATACAGCAACTAGGTGGTGTAGTAGATAGAATGTTGGACCTGGAGTCATGAACACTCATCTTCCTAACTTCATATTTGGCCTCAGTCATTTACTAGCTGTGGGACCTTGGGCAAAGCCACTTAATCTTGTTTGCCTCAGTTTTCTTATTTGTAAAATGAGCAGGAGAAAGAAATGGTAAACCATTCTAGTATATTTGCCAAGAAAACGCCAAATGAGATCACAAAGAGTGGGACACATTTGAACAATAACAGCTCTCCTTTATGCATTCTGAATTCACACCAAAAGGGCTTCTATTATTCTCAGAACTTGACATTCATTTCTCGTCTTTGTGCTTTTGAATGTTATATTTCCCCATACTTGGAACACATTTTTTCCTCACCTTCATTTTTTAAAAAACATTTCTCCCCCAGATTACATGTTGGTACAATTTTCAATAAACATTTTCTAATATTTTTCAATTCATGTTATCTCCCTTCCTCCCATCCTGCAGATAATATGATATAGGCTATACATGTATTATCATACAGTATATATTTCCATACTCATTATGTTGTGAAAGAAGACACATATCATTTACACTAGAGAAAAATGCATGGAGGAAATAAAGTGAAGAATGATATGTTTCAATATGCATTTAGACTCTGTCAGTTCCTTCTATGGCAGTAGAGAACCTTTTTTGGTCATCAATACTTTGAAATTGTTCTGGATCTTTACATTGCTGATAATATTTAAGTCATTCACAGTTGATCATCATATTTTATTGCTATGTGTACAACATCTTGGTTCTTCTCACTTCGCTTTGTATTACTACATATAAATCATTCCAGTTTTTTTGTGATCATCTTATTTGTCATTTCTTATGTTATAATAATATTCCATTACTATCAATCTGAGGTCATACTTTTTTTTAGCTTTGGCTGAATCATGGTAGATTCTGTTTCAGCCCTTTACTTTTTACTCCATATGTATCTCCCTGCTTTAAATGTGTAGACAACATATTGTGAGACTTTTAATCCCCTCAGCTATCCTCTTCCATTTTATAGGTGAGTTTATCCTGTTCAAATTCACAATTATGATTATTGTCTGTTTCCTTCCATCTTATCTCCCCCCTGTTTATCCTTCTCTTCTCTCCTTTCAGCCTTTTCCTTTTCACAAATATTTGCCTTCCCTTTTGTCCATCAACCTTTTTGTTCTTCACCTGTTACTTTCCTGTAGGAAAAATTGTGTTTCTATAGCTAACTATGTGTGCATGTTATTCCTGCTATTCGGATTGGTGAGAGTCTACTATGGCTAGACCTCTCAGATCACCAATCATATTTCATTCTGGAAATTATCTATAGCTCTACCTCTGCTGCAATACCCCCAGATCAGATCTCCAGAGACCATGCCTGGGAGGGGCTAAATTAGACTGTATTGGAATGATTGATAGTCTATTTTATTTACTAGATCTCAGATTTCTAGTCATGTTTAACCCTAGTTTTATTTCTTCCTTGTTCCCTTACCCCCAACCCTTTTACCTCATGTTTCAAAATGATCAATCAAATCTATACTAGCATTACTTCTAGAAAGTACATATTAATCAACTGTCCTATGGCTCCATTGTCCATCCCTGCAACTTTCCAGACTAAAACACCCTTTCCTAGCAATTGGCACCTGATATATATGGTCTCCCCCATTAGAATATAATCTCCTTGAAGCCCTCTCTCATTCTACTCTAATATGAAATGCTGCGTGTCAGGCCTTGTGCAAAGGGATGTGATAGAACAAAACCCACAGGGGCATACTATCTGTTCTCAAAGAGATTATATTTTAATGATGGGAGTAAACAATTTATAAATGCCTATCTAGTCATTAATTTTAAAATTTAATTTATTTATTTGTATATACTAGTAAAATGTAAACTTCTAGATGGTAGGGGTTATTTCTTGGGTTTTTGTGTCCATAGGGCCTTAGTCCACTGCCTCATAAATTGTTTATTAAAATCAATTGAATTCAGTCTAATTTTTACATAGAATAGGATATTTTTTGAGTGATGTTGCCATCTTGTGGCCTATTGTGATATTGTAGCTACAGAAATTTAAAGCCATAATTTCCTTCGGTTAAAGGGCAAATAAAGGCACACATGGTGTCACTTCTTGGAATGTACACTGCCAGATGGACCCAAAGATTATCCACTGATGCATTGTTGTTTCTTGAAATTCTTTTATTTCATCCAGAGAAATTGTACTCTTGCCGATCTTAGTCCATTTATCTGAGGATGGGATAGAGGATGAGTAGGATCCTGCCTCTGCTGAATCCTTTTATTAATTACAGCGTGCCCTGTGTACATAACATTTCCAGATACATGCACTTCTTCCTCCAAAGAGCCTTTTTCGTAATAAAAGAAAAATAATGAAGAAAAACCAATCAATTTAAAGACATACTTACATTCACAATCTCTCCTTCTCCTATACCTATCTGACAAAAGGAGGGTGGGGTATTCCTTCATCTTTTCTCCAGAGCCAAGATTGGGCATTATAATGACAACTTTTTTAATAACATGATTTTTTCTAATGAAGAGTTGGGGCACGTTATTGCATTGCTTTTCATGGTTCTGGGTTTTAGTTTCTTTATCTGTAAAATGATGGATGAGTTAAATGATTTCCAAGAACCTTTTTAGCTTTAATGGTTGTTGATACTATGATTTTATACCAAAGGACCAGAATGACATGTCTTAGATTATATAGCAATTCAGTGGCAGAGCTGATATGAGAAACTCATTCTTTCAGATCTCAACCACAACACTAACTAGGTTTCCAGGGCTGTCGACTTAGTACCTTTTCCTGGGGCTAAGATAATGCCAGGAACATTAATATTGGTTGTCAAATTATCTTGGTAGGGAATCTGTTCACATTGCATAGAAACCAGATTCTCTGAACCATCCAGGGTTGAGAGTCATTGCAGGGATGTGAAGTGGATTAGGATTCTAGAGACTTTGGCTTCTAGTCTCATTCAGCCACTAATTTCTTGCAAGGTCTTGAGTAATTCAGTTCATCTTTGTGAGCCTCAGTTTCCTTTAGAATGAAGAGATTATACTAAATAATCTCTGAGATCTCTTGCAGCCCTAATATGATTATTCATGACTATGTCATCTTTAGGAAAGTCTCTCCATCTTCCTCTTCTTATAATAATTCCATCCTTCACTCTCCATCCCCAATTCCTCAACACCTATAAAAAGGGGGTAGAAGAAAAGTGAGAATCTTCTGTGTGATCATTGTGAGTCACAGAATCCCAGAGTTGAAGGGATTTTGGAAATCTTCTACTCTAAGTCTCACATTTTATTTATGAGGAAATAAAGAGCCTAAAGAGAAAATGACTTGCTTAAGACCACCCAGCTAATTAAGAGGCAGTTACGTGGTACAGAGGATAGAGCCTAAATCTGGAGTCAGGAATGCTTGAATTCAAATCCCACCTCAGACACTTATTTGTTGTCATCCTTACAAGTGGAATCCTAGGCAAATCACTTAGCCTCTGTCTGCCTCAGTTTCCTCATTTGCAAAATGGGAGATAGTGAATAATAACACTTACCTCCTAGGGTTGTTGCAAGGATCAAATGAGAGAATATTTGTACAGTGATTTGCAAACCCTAAATCACTATATAAATGCTAGCTACTACCATTATAATTTGATATACCCAGGACTTGAATCCAAATATTCCTACTCCAGATTCATTGTTTTTATTTTTTTATGTTATGGTACACATTTGCCATCATTCTCACCAACTGTGTATATTGGACGGCATCACTGGAATGAGGCATGGAAGTAGGGCTTCAGCCTTGTCTTTATCTTGAGTCTTGAGGACTAGAACAGAGTTGATTGCCTCCCACAAATCCTCTAGTATCCTCGGCTCTCCCATTACCTCATTGGAATGCAAATGTCGTCTTGGTCGGGTGCACTATCTCCCCCTTGTGGTCAGATGCCATAAGTACAGCGGATGCTAATGAACACAGAACCACTTGCTGATTGGGTGAGTGCCTTATTCCACAGCTGCTTTTCAAGCAGCTTTCAGAGCGAGACCAAATCACAGCAACAGCAGCAGCAGCAGCAGCAGCAGCCAGCACCATTTACCATCCCACTCCTAATCATCACCTCTCCTTATCCCTAGACCATAAGATTTCTTGCCTTCTAATTTTTTTTTGATCTTTTAAATTTATTTTAAACCATCACACCATCACTCATTTATTGGTTCTGAGACTGTTCAGTTTTCAGGATGACAATCAGACATCAAGGCCAGCAGTACAGGCCAAGAATGGCATTCCTCAGAAAGGTAACTTCTGCCACTCCTAACCTGGTGGGAAATAGGTGTGTGTGTGGGAAAAAAACCAAACAAACCAACTTTTTCTTAGGAGGCAAAGCCTGGACAATAACTACAGGTTTAGAAGTTGTGGGAGGGGGATAGCACATAGAGAAAAGGCATTTTCTTTTTAATTGCTACCACCATTGATTTTTGGTAAATGTATTGTGAAATGGTATATGTGTGTGTGTATGAGTTGAAAGGAAAAGTTATTTAGGTTCCAAACTGATTGGGCATACAGAAAAATCAAGCATAAAGAGCTCTTGCTTAGAGCAGTGTATGGATGAAAACAACCTGTTAGATGAGAAAACTGGGAGCATCTCTGAAGATCTGTATCTGGTCTAGGTTTTTCCCTCCTTGTGTAAGAGATACTTGGCTACCAAATGCATTCTCTACTGAATTTGGTTGTTCCCTGAGCTGAAATACAGTATTTAAAGTTATATTTATAATATCTTTTATAGAACATTGTAACAAGGCATTCCATAGGAGCATTGGTCATATTTGAATCTGTATATGTCTGTTCTTTTGTGTCAGCAATGACTAACTACACCATTTCTCTTAAATTACAAAGGTTTGTGAGGCTTAGCAACCCAGAAAACTAAGCATTGTCCACTTGTAGACATGGGGTTTGTTGAGTCCCAGTTAAGGGGGAAGTGTACTTGGCCTCATTTTATTTCAGCTTCTATTAGAGAGGGATTTAAGAAAGTCATGGTGGAAATACTTGAAGGGGATTAGGCATTAATCCACTCTTTCTCCACTTCCTCCCTCCCCATGGCTTTATCTGTGAGTGCTGCTCATCTTCTTAAGCTTATCTGTCTGAACAATATTAGCTGAGTCCCCTGTGATGGACATAACCCCTTTGCTTTATATGGGTGATTGAGTTCCAGCTCCCCAAACAATCAGTTAGGAAATATATCCTGCTACTCCAAAAACAACTCAGGAATCTGTTCAGCAGTGAAGCAAAAAGACCAGAGCATTTGTCTATTTAGTTTACATTTCAGAGATCCTTACATTGTATATATTTGCATCTTCAGTGCAGAAGGAGACCAGTATACCAGCCATATTTTTGAAACCATTTTTGGGGGGCTTTATATTTGTATTTATTATCTTTGTTTTATTTTCTTCTAAATTGAAAATTTCTTCTACCAACCCCATTTCCCAATTGAAGCTCAAGAGCATCATCAAATTCTTACACTGAAATCTCAAACTAAATATCAAGACATATTTAATTCTAACAGGCACATTTTAGCTGCGAAAAACTGCCACATGGAAGACAGATTAGATTTAGTATGTTTGGCCACAAAAAGTAGAATGAGGGGCTATAGTTCAGGGTTGTAAAAAAGGCTAAATTTGCCTATGCACTATGAAAAGAAAATCTTCCTAGAGGTTAAAGCTGTCTAAAAATGGAAAAGCTGCTTTAGGAAGTTGTGAGTCTCCCTTCACTGGAAGGTTTTTAGGGATAATTGGATGACCACTTGTTGGGAATATTTCAGAAGTGATTCCTCTATGATTCTTATATGAGAACAAATTGATCTAGTTGCCTTTTAGGGTCCCTTTAAAACCTGAGATTCTTTAATTCTTGACTTATAGATTTTTTTCTTTTGAAATCCTTTTATGGGTTATGACCGGGCATGGTATAATCTCACTTGTTTTCTAGTCCTTAGTTCCTGTCCTTGTTTTTTAAACTATCATTTTTTTTACAGTTTAGCCAAATTATCCTTACAAAGCATGGAAAGGAGGGCAACAATTTTAAATTTTTTTTAAATTTTTTAATCATTTATTAATATTCATTTTTAACATGGTTACATGATTCATGCTCCTACTTTCCCCTTCAACCCCACTCTCCCCCCACCCATAGCCAATACACATTTCCACTGGTTTTAACATATGTCCTTGTTCAAGACCTATTTCCAAATTGTTGATAGTTGCATTGGTGTGGTAGTTTCGAGTCCACATCCCCAATCATGTCCTCCTCAGCCCATGCGTTCAAGCATTTGTTTTTCTTATATGTTTCCTCTCCTGTAGTCCTTCCTCTGAATGTGGGTAGCGTTCTTTACCATAAATCCCTCAGAATTGTCCTGTGTCATTGCATTGCTGCTAGTACAGAAGTCCATTGCATTTGAATTTTACCATAGTATATCAGTCTCTGTGTACAATGTTCTTCTGGCTCTGCTCCTTTCACTCTGCATCAGTTCCTGGAGGTCTTTCCAGTTCACATGGAATTCCTCTAGTTTATTATTCCTTTGAGCACAATAGTATTCCATCACTAGCACAGTTTGTCCAGCCATTCCCCAATTGAAGGACATACCCTCCTTTTCCAGTTCTTTGCCACCACAAAAAGCGCAGCTATAAATATTTTCATACAAGTCTGTTTATCTATGATCTCTTTGGGGGTACAAACCCAACAATGGTATGGCTGGATCAAAGGGCAGGCATTCTTTTATAGCCCTTTGAGCATAGTTCCAAATTGCCAGCCAGAATGGTTGTATCAGTTCACAACTCCACCAGGAATGCATTAATGTCCCAATTTTGCCACATCCCCTCCAGCATTCATTACTCTCCCCTTCTTTCATTTTAGTCAATCTGCTAGGTGTTAGGTGATACCTCAGAGTCAACAATTTTAAATTTAATTTTTATTATTATTTTTGACTAACAAGCACTTACTTTTTTCTCCTTTTACTCCCACTCTCAACTGAGCAATAGCAAAAAAGAAATTTAAAACCCTAGTCACAAATATGCATACTCCAGCAAAGAAAATTCTCTCCCTTGTCCATGTACAAAAACAATTTGTATCAGTTTGAAATCTGTCTGTTGTCTCTATGACAGAAGGTGGGTAGAATGTCTCAGTATGAGTCCTCTGAAATATTGGTTGTCCATGACTTTAATTAGAGTCTTTCAAAGTTTTTTCAAATATGTCTAATGTTAATCTTGTTTTCTCTTTTTGCTCACTATACTCTGCATCTGTTCATGCAAGCCTTCCAAGGTTCCTTTGAAATTCTCCCATTTATCATTTCTTATACTACAATAGTATGCCATCATATTCATATACCATAATTTGTTTATCCATCTCCCAACCAATGGGCATTCCCTTAGTTTCCAGTTCTTTGCCACCACTAAAAGAGCTACTATAAATGTTTTTGTACTTATAGATGATTTTCTTTTTCATTTGGTCTCTTTGTATTATAGACCTAATTGTGATATCAATATTAGTGATATCACCAACTGGGTCACAAGTTATGCAGATGTTAGTAACTTCTTGGTGTATGGTTACAAATTGCTTTTAAGAATGACTAAACCAGACAGCAGCTCCTATAGTTCCTCTAGCATTTGCCGTTTCCATTTTTTGTCAGTTTAGTTTTATGGGCATAAGGTGGCACTTCAGAATTGTCTTAATTTGCCTTTCTCTAATTATTATTGATTTGTAGCTTTTTTTTATATGGCTATTTGATAGATTAGATTTCATCTTCTGAAAACTACTTGTTCATATCCTTTGACTATTTATTGAGTGGGCAATGGCTCTTATTCTTATGTATTTGAATAAATTCCCCATATATCTTAGAAATTAGATCTTTATAAAGGAAACTTCATGTAAATATTTCCCCCATTTCCCTTTTTTTTTGAACTTTAGATGAATGGGTTGTTTGTGCAAAACCTTTTTAATTGTACATAATCAAAACTGTCCATTTTACGTTTTGTAATATCTATCCCACACTTAGTCATGAATTGTTCCCCTCTTCATAAATCAGGTAATTTCTTCATGCTCCTCTGATTTGTTTATGATGTCACCCTATATGCCTAAGTCATGTGTCTATCTGGAGCTTATCTTGGTAAATGGTGTGAGATATTTGTCTATACCTTGTTTCAATATTCCTAGAATTTTTTTTTATCAATTAGTGAGTTCTCTGAGTTCACTGAGTTTATCAGCACTAGACGACTGTGTTTATTTGCTTCTGAGTATTTTGTATTTAATGTGTTCTGCTGATCATCTTTCCTTTTTTTTTTTAATCTACTAAATATCTTTGATGATTACTACTTTGTAATATTGTTTGAAGTCTGGTAGGTACTACCAGGTTCCATTCCTTTCTTTTTTTATTTCACCTGAGATTCTTGACTTTTTTTTTTATCCCTTTTAGATTAATTTAGTTTGGAAGCTGGATTGATATGGAACTGGAAAAGTAAAATAATTTAGAGAGTATTCACATTTTTTATCATATTGGATCATCATACTAATTAGTAACCAGTATTTCTCCAATTATTTACGTCTGTTTTTATTTATGTAGAAAGTATTTTTAATTGTATTCACATAATTTCTGTGACTTTTGGCAGATAAACTCCCAAGTATTTTACATATTTCGTAGCTTTTTAAAATGGAATTTCTCATTCTATCTCTTATTGGTAATGTACAGAAATGGTTATTTGTGTGAGTTTGTTTTATATCCTATAACTTTGTAGAGGTTGTTAATTTTTCATTTAAGCTTTAACCTGATTTCATAGAAATCTCTGAGTGAACCATCATAATGTTCATCTGCAAAAAGTCATAATTTTGTTCCTTTTTATTCTCTAGGTTTCTTTTTTTTGCCTAGTTGATACATTTAGCTCTTGGTTTTTGACAGATACTACTTATTGTATCAGGGAAAGATTTGTCCCTATGCTTTCTGCCTTTCTTTCTTTCTTTTTTTTTTTTTTAAACAGAAATGGGAATGAAACCTTATCAAAAGCTTAGGCATCTCTTGAGAGAAACATGATTTTCCTGCCCACTCATGATTAATGTATTCATATTGTGACAGTTTCTGTAATATTGAATCAGCCTTGCATTTCTCTAAGTTGGTCATAGTGTATAATCTTTATGGTAGATTCTATAGTCTTTTTGCTAATATTTTACTTAAGATTTTTGCATTAAATATTCCGTAGGCATATTGGTCTCTCATTTTCTTTTTCTGCTTTGACTCTCCCTGGTTAAAGTATCAAGAATATATGTATGTCATTAGAGGAACTTAGTAGAACCATGTTCTTTTCCTATTTTTCCAAACTTTTTTTAAAAAATGAGAATAAGTTGTTTAAATGTTTGATAGATTTATTTTAGAAATCAGTCTGTTTGCAGCGATTCCCCTCCCCCTGCCTTTGGGAACTAATTCATGACTTGTTCAATTTCTTTTTCTGAGACTGAAACATTTAAGTACTCTATTTCTTGCCTACTAGGGTAGTAAGTACTCTAATTCTTGTGAATTTTGTATTTTTGTGCATATTCATCAATTTCATTTCAATTGTCAGTCTTATTGGCATATAATTGGGCAACATAATTTCTAATAATTTCCCTTATTTCTTCCTTTCTTGTAAATTCATCTTTTTCATTTTTGAATACTGGTAGTTTGATTTTTATTCTTTTATAAAAAATCAAATGAGCTAATGGCTTATTTATTTCAAATAATTCAGCTCCTAGTTTTATTAATTATTATCATTTTACTTTAATTTTGTTCATTTTTTCTTTGCATTTTAGGATTTCTATTTTGACATTTCATTGGTATTTTAAATTTATTATTACTCTGCCATAGTAATCTGCTTGTACTCGCTATTTAAATTCAAAACCGTTAAACATTGCCTAACTTTTTAGAGTATCCTGAACTAATGTGATGATATACTGGTACACTTTAGTCTTTTATGCAAAATCTGGTAGTTTACATACTAGACTATGTATATAACCATTTGTATCTATATATTCTTTTTTAATTCTATCATTGTAGGTGATAGTGTGCTGGACTCTGTGATAATGTTCTGACCACTTAATTTATTGGTTTGTTAACACCTTATGATTATATTTTAGGCTTTATAGAATAAGGAGGTAGTAAAAAACCAATTCCTCTGCCCTGTACACTGTATCTCTCTTAATGTATTTCAGAATAACATTAACTTTTAGGGATTGCCATATTAAACTATTGCCTCATTTTCACTGTGAAATCCACTAAATCCTTTGGATATATTTTTATAAAAACTTCTGTCTAATCATGATTGCCTTGACATTTATTTGTGAAATTTTTTTGTGTGGAATTTAAGCCTAGAACTACACATTCATTCTTATTATATTTCAGCTTATTAATTCATCACTGTTCTTGCTTGTGAAACTCATTTGTGAGTGTAGATTCTGTTTGCAGCATTGTCATTATTTCTCTAAGCTGTATTACCTATAAATCTGATGCCATCAGGACTTTTATCCAAATCTTTGACAAAAATGTTGAACAGGTTTATGGGATGCTCCATTAGAGAGTATCCTCCAAGTTGACAATGACACATTGACAACTCTTTAAGTTCAATCATTTGACCACTTCCAAACAGACATAATTCTGCTATTATATAGCCCACATCTCACCATCTCACCCATAACTTATGATGAAAGACTTTGTCAGGTGCTTTGTTAAAACCTAAGCATACTCTGCTTTTAGCATTCCTGTGATCTACCATGTTGATACTCTGTCAGAAAAGGAAATGAGGGTAGTCTAGCATAACTTGCTATTGATGAATCTGTGTGTGCTAGAATTTTGTCAAGAATATAAGACAAGTTCACTGTTATATTATTTGCTGGTTCAACCTTTTCCTCTTCTTCATTTTTTAAAAATTGGGACATCATTTGACTTCTATAGTTCTTTCACTGTTTCCCCACATCTTTCAGAGGTAACCAATAATAGCTCAGTAATTACATCTGCCAGTTTTTCATTAATCTAAAATTTAATTTATCCAGGTCTGGCGATTTAAACTCATAGAACGCAGCAAGATACCCTTTGATTGTCCTTTTATTTAATTTAGGTTTACACTAATTCTTAGATATTTCAAACTTCAGAAGTTGGCATATTAGGAACAGAGGTACTAAGAGAAAAACTGGACATCTTTTTAAGCTTAAATAATATACTCTGAATCCCCAGCTCACGTGGGCCCTTCTAAGAGCTAATCTAAGCATTATTATTATTATTATTTTTAATTTTAAACCCTTACCTTCTGTTTTAGAATCAATACCAAATATGGATTTCAAGGCAGAAGAGTGATAAGGGTTAGGCACTTGGGGTTAAGTGACTTGCCCAGGGTCACATAACTAGGAAAGTGTGAGGTCAAATTTGAACTCGGGACCTCTTGTCTCCAGGACTGGGTCTCTAAGCCACCTAGCTGCCTCTAATTACATTTTTAAAAATGTGATTTCTTACCTTACAGCTAAAGCATAGAGTGGGAAGTAGAAATACATGTGGAAAGCTCACATTGGCATGGGGTGGAAAAGTGAACTGGATTTGGAATCAGAAAACCTGATTCAAATACTCGCTTTGCCACTTATTACTTATGTGACCTTGGGCATACACTTCATCTTTTGGGTCTCAGTTTCTATATTTAGAAATGTAGGTGATTTATTTATTTTATATTTAGTTAATATGAGGGGATTGAACTAAAAGGAGTCTAAGGTCCTTTCCAGCTCAATCTTATGAGTGTCCATTTCCTACTTATAAACATATAAAAATATATGTATATCTGTACTGTAACACACATATATATGTGTATATGTGTGTGTACACACATTAACATATTTATATACACAATAGCTAGGAAAGTAACTTGACCCCTAGTGTTTTTATTTTTATTTTTAAAAAACTTCCTTCCTTCCTTCCTTCCTTCCTTCCTTCC
>NC_058133.1:220651613-220712562 GCF_016433145.1 Gracilinanus agilis
TCTTTCTTTCTCTTTCTTTCTTTCTTTCTTTCTTTCTTTCTTTCTTTCTTTCTTTCTTTCTTTCTTTCTTTCTAAAAACTCTTACCCTCTTACTTTCTTGTCTTAAAATCAGTACTATGTATTGGTTCCAAGGCAGAAGAGTGTTAAGGGTCAGGCAATGGGTGTTAAGTGACTTGCCCAGGGTCACACAGCTAGGAAATGTCTGAGGCTGGATTTAAACCAGGACATCCTATCTTTAGGTCTGGCTCTCAGGCCACTGAGCTATCTAGCTGCCCCTTCCTCAACTTAATTGGGGGAGGTTGAATAGGTGGCTTCTCCCAGTAGGAATGCATCTTGTATCTTCAATTCAGTCCAAAAGGCTTTTGTTAAACATCTAATATGTACTAGGTGCATGTGATACAAAGGCAAAAATCAAGTAGTTGCTGACTTCAAGAAGGTTACTAGTCAGAAACAGCATGCACACAGATAAGTAAAAATAATATCTCTATATATATACATCTATGTCTATCTCTCCAGCTATATCTGTATTAACCACTCTTCTGTAAAACTGAAATGGTTCTGGCCACTTCCTCTTTCACTACCATCTTTGCTAATTATCTTTGCTGGCTCCAGAGAAATGGGGGGAGACTCAACCAATTGAATCTTTTTTTCCTACAGTGACCAAATTCTTAGTTCTAGCTCCCCTTGAAACTTCCCTAAACACACTAAAAAATTTATTTTCAGAGTTGAAATGATGACAGCAACAACTAAACATGAAGTAATTTTAGTAGTGGAAGCACTAATTACTTGAGTGTGCTTCTTGTGCCTCTTGTAGAAGGTCACACTTAAGCTTAGTCTTAAAGTCTGGAGCAGGGAGTTCCTGGAGGCGAACGTGAAGAGAGAGAGAGAGCATTATAGGCATACGGGACAGACTAGGCAAAGATACAGAGAAGGGAGATGGAATGTGTAAGTGACAGGAAGAAGGACAGCTTAGATGGACAGAATATAAAGCATGAAGGGGATATTAATATATAATCAGCCTGGAAAGATTAGTTGGTGAAGGATTTTCTATGTCAAATAGAGAGGAATCTATTGGCAAAGAGGAGTTCTTGAAGCTTCTGAAGAAAAATTACATACCAAGACTAGAAGCCGGTGCTGTCTTGTAGCCTACTCTTCCCTATGGGTATTATCAATTTGCCTCTTTTCCCTGTGGTTGTGTCATTGACCCAGTGGCCTGAAAGTCTGCCAGACCATGTCATTGAGGAAAGCCAAGGAACAACAGTTTTAAATGGAATTAAATGAATAGTTTTCTGTTCCAATTTCCCCATCTTCCCCCCCCCCCCCGGCGTCTGATGAAAACAAAATACATTTCTAAATTAGGAGCCATTGGGAGTTGTCTGGGAGCCAAGAGGGTCTGTTTACATATTAGCTAACTGTCTGTAGCTGTTATCCCGGGAGTGATGAGACTGAGACAGAAGGGATGTCTTTGCTAGCATTTGTTTACACATCCAATTACAGTGGCAGAATTCCTAAAATTCTATAATCATTTGTATGGCACTTGATTTGGCTCCAGAGATTAAAATAAAATTTTAATCTCAAGCGTTTTTAAAAAAGCCCTTACCTTCCATCTTAGAATCAATACTGTGTATTGGTTCCAAGGCAAAAGAGAGTTAAGGGCTAGGCAATGAGGTTCAAGTGACTTGCCCAGGGTCACACAGCTGGGAATTTCAAGCATTTTAAGATCATAAATTTAAAACTAGAAGGGATATTAGAGATTGTCCGTTCAGAGATTGTTTAATTTCCCCTCATTTTATAGATGAAGATCCTAAGGCTAAAACTGGTTAACAGTCAAAATAGCAAGTAACTTCTCTTGAGAATCAGTTTCCTCATCTGTAAAATAGGGTGGCAAGTAACTTCTCTTGAGAATCAGTTTCCTCATCTGTAAAATAGGGTGGCTATATAGTACAGTAGATAGAGTGCTGGGCCTGGAGGCAGAAAGACATCTTCCTGAGTTCAAATCTGGCCTTAAATACTTCCTAGCTGTATGACCCTGGACAAGTCACTTAACCCTTTTAAATTCAATTTCTTCATTTTTTAAAATGAAGTGGAGAAGGAAATAGCAAACCACTCTGGTATCTTTTCCAAGAAAACACCAAATAGAGTCATGAAGAGTCAGATATGCCTGAAAAACTGAAAAAAACCCCACAAACAAACATACAACAAAATAGGACTAATAATAGCATCTTCCACATTGGATTGTGATGATATAATGAAATAATGTACGTAAAAAGCCTTGCAAACTTTAAAATGCCAAATATAAATATGAGAAGTTATTGTTAACTAGGATTTCCCCGTCAGCTTAAATTAAATAAAAACAAACTTTTCTTTTATTAAAGCCACAAGTAAAAGAAATCTGATTCTGAATAAAAATATCTTTCTCAAACTCTAAGATCTAGCCAACTTAGCCTTTAATCTATTATGTGTTCTCCATGCATAATATATCGCCTACCATTTCCATGTCTTTACTATAGCTGTTCCTTTTGCTTAGAACACATTCCTACTCTCTCCTCCACTTTTGTCTCATAAAATAACAACCTACATGAAGCCTCCTGACCCTCTTCTCATCTACTTTGTATTTAGCTACCTCATATTTATTTTGTGTTGTGTTTTTTTTTCTCAGTATACACAGAAACCTACAGACACATGTTGGTTTTCCCAGTAGAATGTCAGTTCCTGAGAATAGAAATTGTTTCATTTGATTAATGTCTCCCTAGTGCCTGGCTAATCTACTATTAAGTAGATGCTTCATCAATGCTTATTGATTTATTAATTGATAAATCTCTCCCACAAATACATAAAGCATTAGTGGAAGGAGTAGACACATATAGAGCTCACAAATAGAGAAACACACCTGTGGCCAGAGCTCATTTGAGGAGGAACAGCTTACATCTCTGATGTTTCAGGGGCTGCTGAAGTCCTTACGCTGTCCTCACTACTTGGGTCTTGCAGATTCCTCTAGGTGCTGATGCACTGTAGTTACTATGGCAGCTTGCTTATGGCTTCTCTGAAATCTTGGTCAGGGGTGCTACTATCCATTTTTCAGGAAGGATCTGGAACCATTATCCTGGAATAAATAGGAGCCTCCATTATTCTGCTTTCTTCATCTTGACTCAGGATTATGGGGACTCAATTGATCAGAGTTTTTTTGTTCAACCTCTTGCTATAGTTATAAGAGCTTTGAACCTTCACATATCTACTTTATTCACTCCTCTACTGAAGTAGATTCTTCATATTCACTTTCAGCTGACTATTATCATAAAGCCTCTTACTTAGAAGAACATGGCTTAGATGCCTTTTATTGCACTCAGGCTATAAACAAACTCAAAACCACAAGTCTATGTACAGAAAAGACTTTCCTTTTTATGAAATGCTATGCCTATTTAGTGGCTCATCCTAGTCATATTTTGATTTTGGTTAAGTTATATCAAGTAAAGAAGGATTTATTAAATGCCCACTATTTGCTAGCCATTATTCTAAGATTCTAATTATATTATTCTATAAAGAAAGGCAAAAAACAGTTTGTTCTCTGGGAGTTTGCAATCTAATAGGAGAAACAGTGCAAACAATTATGTACTAACAAGATGTGTGTGAGTGAGTGAGTGAGTGTGTGTGTGTGTGTGTGTGTGTGTGTGTGTGTGTGTGTGATAAATTGGAAATAATCTCATGGAATTAGGTTTTAAAGGAGGATTGGTAAAATCTTGAAAATAGTGGGAGGAATGTACACTCTCCCTACCTCTGTATTATGGAATTATAGAATCCCTCATCTTTTAAAATGCCTTTCAAACATTGCCTGCTACATGAAACCTTTCGTGATCTCATCAAATTATCTAGTATCCTCCTCTCAAATTACATTGTATTGTGTAATTAGCAATTAGATCAGTTTTAGGGCAGACGAGCTCAAATCCTGCCTTTGACATCAGCCATGTGATCAAGGGCAAGTTCCTTAACTTCTTTCAGTCTCGATTTCCTCACCTGTAAAAAAATGACAATTATAAATAACCTACCTCCCAGGGTTGTTGTAAGGATCAAATCAATTAACATATATAAAATACTTTGCAAACCTGTATAAATGCTAACTTTTATTATAATTATTAACTGCTTTGGACTAATTTTCTTTATATTTATTCTACATTTTCTTATATATGTCTTCATTGTCTCCTCCCATATATCTTGGGAGAAGAGATTGTTTCTTTCACAGTATTTGTCCCCAGGACCTAACAGTGCCTAGCATAAAACAGATACTTAATAATGCTTGCTGACTGATTAGAGATAGACTTGGTAAAGTCCATCTCTAATGCCTTATCATGCTAGGGGTAATCCTGTTTTCTCCAAGCCTATGACAGTAAAGTATATGCTTTGAGAGGTCCTTCCAAATTGGAAAGTCTTCAAGTATGTCTCAATTGACAGATGCTATATGTTATCTGAAGACCAGATGAACTGGATGGAAAAAAATTACAAACGGTTTATGTTTTATTAAAACCAGAAATAAAAAAAGCTTGATTCTGCACCACACAAATAGAATATCCATATAACTATGCCAAATCTCCAGAAGCAGATTTGTTTTTCTTTTTACTTAACCGTCCTCCCCACATATAGTTTAAAAACAATTTAAAATCTGAGAATTTAGACAAGAAGTGCTTTGTTAGGACTTAACCTTTGAACTCCTTCCATTCTGTCTTTCAGATTGAAGCCTTGGTGAAGGAGATGCAGAACCCAGAGACGGGAATCAGAATGCAAAGCCAGAGGGTCATGATCACTAACATCCCTCATGCAATGACAGGTAGGACCTGGCAAAGACTTTGGGGTCTCTTGGGACTGAGGTTTATGTCTAGATCAGAATATATTCTTGCCACACCAGTTGGATTAAGTCATAAACAGGAAGTGATAAAAGTCAATTCTAAAATAAGGTTTTGATGTTGTAATTCCCAGTAGTGGGAGTGGAAAGAGATGACTTGAATGTGCCAGTTTTGGAAGTCATTCCTTCTAGAAGATCACTACTTAAAAGTAATAGTTTTACTTAATGCATTTTGTTTTTATGGGGAAATCTCTTCTCAATAAGCTGCCAATTCCCTCTCCTTTGCTCTTTCTTATGATGGGGGAAAAAAAGTTAAGCAAAAGTGTCTTAATGCAATGATCACAACTAACAGAGTATATAACATTCTACATCCATAGTCTTCCACTTTTTTACTGAAATAATTATATTCAAATATCAAACATCTGGAACCAATTCTGATAATTGAATTTAATCCAAGTTCTGTTTTCTTTTAGTGTTGCCACTAACAGAGCATATGTTGTTCTCTTGCTTTTGTTTCAGGATGTCTTCCTATCTTTCGGTTAATTCTTCATATTCATTGTTCCTTATAGCAAAAAAATCTTACATAACTCATCGTTTGTTCAATTATTCAATATTCCCAAATTGAAGAGTACCTACTTTATTTCTAGTTCTTTTGCTAATTAAAAAAATACAACAAATATTTTGTTTTACATAGGACTTTATTTTTCTTTACTATCAATACAATGATTAACATTTCATTGTCAGGTTGCTAACTTTTCCAAGGGAGGTAGGAAGGCAAACCACCTGTGAACTGTGATCAGCTATACACAATACAATACAAATACAATAGTAGCTTTGTATTTCAGCTGGATTTAAGCCCCTGGTTTTTGAGAGCCATAACATGTTCCAAGGTAGAGCTTTCTGAAAGGAGATTAATTTTGGTAGCATCATTTGTGGAAAGGAAATCCTGTGCTAACAAGTCCAATGGTGATGAATTGCTTATATTTTCCCTCTTAATTTGTTATAAGTTTTCCTTTAAATGTTTTTATGTTGGCAATTTGTTTTTCTTCTCTTAAAAACATCCGAAATGGTTTATTTATTTTGTTCATTTCCCCTCTCCACTGAAAACACAGCTCCTAGTTTAAAAAAATTAATTCAATAATTCTTTGCTTCCAGTTTTGTTTTTATCTTCTTTGGTTTTCAGGTTATTTTTATGTTTAGTTAGAATTTTTTGATTTGACAGTTTTCAATTTGTTTGCCCAACTTGTTGATTTTTTTAAACCCTTATCTTCCTTCTTAGAATTAATACTGTGTTCCAAGGCAGAAGAGTGTTAAGGGCTAGGCAAGGGGCTAGCAACCTTTTTGGCCGTGAGAGCCATAAACGCCACATTTTTAAAAATGTAATTTCGTGAGAACCGTACAGTGCTCACAGTATGCGAAAAAAATTGACTTTATGGCTCCCACAGAAAGAGCCATATGTTGCCGACCCCTGGGCTAGGCAATGGGGGTTAAGTGACTTGTCCAGAATCACACAGCAAGGAAGTGTCTGAGGCCAGATTTGAACCAAGGACCTCCCATCTCTAGGCCTGGCTCTCAATCCACTGAGCCACCCAGCTGCCCCCTTTTTTCTTTTTAGTCTTTCTATTTGAATATTTTAATTGTCTTTTACTGATTATAATTTGTGTTGTCTTATGATCAGTAAAGGATGTTTAGTATTTCTTCTTTTTTGTATGTTTGTAATATTATGTACCTTAGTGCATTGTCAGTTTTTGTAATAGTGTCAAAGGATATCTTTGGTTCTTAATCAGTAATCACTAGAGAGCTCTCATGTCTAACTTTCCTAAAATTCTATTAATAACATATCTTGTTTATCTTTTTTATTAGATTTGTTTATGTTTGAAGGGATTACATTGAGGAGCCCAACTATTTTGATTTTACTATCTATTTCTCTCTATAATCAAAATTCCTTTAAGTACTTAGATGCTATTCTATTTGGTATATATACATTAAATGTTAATATTATTTCAGTATCTATGTTTCCTTAAGTATAATGCAATTTTTCTGCTTACCTCTTTTATCCTTGATCATTTTTAGCTGTTGATTTGTCTGATTTCTTGGTTGCTACTTCTAGTTTAGAAAAATTGCTTGAGATAATAAATTTTTCTCTAAGCTCTAATTTTAGCTTTTTACGGATTTTTATGCTTCAGGTGTGTTTCTTGTAAAAAACATTGTTCGATTCTGCTTTCTAATCCATTCTGCTACTCGTTTTTTGTTCTATGTTTGAGTTCATTCTATTCACAATTACAATCTTGATTGTGTCTTTTTCTCTTTCATATCCATGTATTTTTTTTTTCTTTTTGCCTCTTTAGTTATAAAGAAATAAAGTAGGTGTTGTGAATTAAAGTCAGCAGAGATAGACTGAAGCACATTTTCTCTGAGCAAGATAACATTTTATTAACAGAGGTATTACATTCTAATAGAATGGGTAGACTCTACAATGAAAATACGATAAGTCTCTGCCTCAATTAGCCAGAGACCCTGAGATGGTGACCAAGTTCATTTTTATAAGATTAGAATAAAGAACAAAACAGAACAGATAGAGAAATAATATGATTGGCTGAAGAGTTAGTGCCATCATGGGATTGAGGACAACATGACCAGTTACGTAGCTGAGGTATGGTGGTTGGAAGTTGGGATTGATAGACTAACAACCCCCTCCTTCCCTCCTGTGACTAAGAAAAGTTCATAGTTTGAGTTTACCTCTAAGGCCAAAGACAATGGCCCAGACTTCTTTGGACAGCAAACCAGATATTCTTGAAGGACAGCTATGTGGTACAAAGGACCAGACTCCCTTACGTCCACCTGAATCCCCAAGAACAGCAAATTTCCTTGAGGCAAGACTAGAACAATGATCAGCAAGAGAATTAGATTTTAAAACTTTATCCATTACAGGCCAGCTGAATTCTAAACTAAAATTCAAGGACAAATAACTATGACTTAATCAGTTACAGAACAAAATCAATTAATTGTAAATAGGATCAACAAAAATAATTCAATTCAACTTAATCTTCTCATGGGGAATGAAATGGAACAGAACCATCCCTAGTAATCTATCATTGAAATGGTGTGATCTTATTCCTCTCTTCACTTAGGTCAGACTTGTCCTTGATTCTTATATCCTTTTTTTTTTTTTCTCTACTGAATCCCTCCTTTATAATCTATCTTCCAAAGTTGAAGCTTATTTTGCTTATGTCTATTCCCTCCCAAATTTTGTGTACTTTCTTAAATACTCTTTCTCTGCCCTGGACTGTTTACTTGTTGAATTTAATGTATTTCAACACCAATCTCTGTGTGTAATTGTCTTTGATTCTACTTTGCCCAGGTTCAGTGATAGTGAGTTTCATGTGATATCCCTTCTTTTCTTTTTACTTCTTTTTCCACTTCTCTCTGCTTTTATTTTGGGTGAAACTCAATTATGAGAAATAATAAGTTCTTCTTTCTCATTTATGTATTCCCTTTTCTATCCCTTTTCCTTCCTTTCTTAATATCAACAAAATTAGAAGAAAAAATCCTTTGCTCTGTATTTTTTTTTTATTCTTTATGATTTTATTTCTTTATGAAGACAGTAGGAATCTGAAGGAGTACTTGTGTCTTCTCTTAGAATGTAAGCACTTGATTGTTTTTTAGCACGTTCTGATGGCTCATGTGAAATTACTTTTCTAGATTTCTTTTTTCTTTTGTTTTTTATCATCGTTTCTCTCCAGCTCTGAGCTTTTAATAAGGAATCTTTCAAAGTTCTCTATTCCATTAAAGATTCTTTTCCCTGGCCTCGGACACTTACTACTTGTGTGAACAAGTCACTTAATCCCAATTGCCTATCCTTTACTGTTCTATTTTGAAATGGATTGATTAGTATCAATTTTAAGTCAGAAGGTTAAGAGTTTTAAAAAATTAATTTCTCTACTATTGGATGACATTTTCAGGATATTTATCTTGGCTGTGAGTCTTCTTTTTGGAATATTATATTCTAAAATTTCCTCTTCTTTTTGATAATCACAGTGTGGTCTTGGGTGATCTTGATTCTGGTTTCTTCGCATTTGAATGCTTTCTTTCTGGTTGCTTGGAGTATCTTTATTTATTATCTAGAAGCTATTGAAAAGAATAAAAATTTGTGAAATACAAAAAGTTATCCTTCTTTCTTCATACCAGCTTATATAAGATTCTTTCCAAAGCAGGCCTTAGCATATTTAGTCAATTACCATTCTGGGTTTTCATAACCTGAAACTATGCATCTGATTAAATAATTAAAACCATACAACCTAATCAGCCCCTGAGGACCCAAGGCTTGATCAGAACAAATAACACCTAAGACTTTCTTAGCATGACCATACCAGGACAGAAGCCATATTTGTGTCTAGGGATAAATTATCTAGACATTAATTCTAAGTTAACAAATAAATTACCAAAAGAGAACAGTATGTGAGGCACATTGCCAACAAAAGGGGCGGGGGGAAGGAAATCAGTTAAAACTATAACCATATCTTGAAATCAGAACATCTGTGGTGTGGCCAACTCATTAATTGGTGAAATTCACAGTGAAACTTGTAAATAGGACTACAGTCAGGAACTGAAAACCAGACACTGCAACCAGCAATCCTTGAAAAGTCTCTCTGCTCTAAAACATTTGCAAAAAAATACTACTTGAAAGCAGAAAATAAAGGTTTAGATTCCCCTTGCTTGCAACTCTGTCCTTGTCCTGAGATATTTCCCCTCATCTTGTTTTCTGATATAATCCTTGGTTCCCTGACTATGATCTCTTCCTGTCAGGGAATTCTCCTCCTAGAGAGGACTTACATCCTTCGGAACCAGAGTGTAATGATTCCCCAATTTGTTTGAGGGTTCCTTTATTCATTCTCCTACTTTATCCATGGGCTAGACAGAAAGGTTAATTGGGCAGCATACCTTTTCCAATGTCTGTTTCCCATTCCCCCTTTTCCCACACAATTGGAGCTTACTGCTTTTCTTTCTACTGTCAAATCCTTCTTAGTTTTCAGGGAGATGATTTTCTCAAACCATTCAGGGAGGAAGATAAACATGAGATTGGTGCTAGAGGGAAAATGGGTCTTTTGATCAAAGAAAATGACAGAATGATGTCTGTCAAGAAAGAGGCTGTCCACAGAATTATTTTGTCCAGCTGAAGAAATATCCAGTCTAGTAAGTACTAATGATGTCCATCTGAATACATGGCTACAAAGTTCTATCACTTAATGGTCCAGGTGCCTGACCATTCAATGAGTGGCAATGGTTCACTGGGGGGACTATTCAGATTCCCCATCTCTTAGTGACTTACCATCATAGTTGGCATTTATATAGTACTTTAAGGTTTACAAAGTGCCTTACAAATATTATTTCATTTGGTCCTCACAACTCCAGGAAGTAGATGCAATTATTGTTTCCAGATTTACAGATGAGGAATGAGTAAAATGACTTACCCAGATCATCCAAATCCTTATAAGAAATCATCCTGGTGACCAGTGCTGACTATGGCAGGGAAAGGTTGTCACTAGGAATATCAAAGGCATCCCTGACTATTGTTGGCAATAGAGGGTCCAGGCTCAACACACTCTTTTCTTAGCCTTTCCCATTCTATTACAATTCCTGGAGTGAAGGGAGGAAATAAGTATTTCTTATGTGCTAGGCTCTGTGTTAAGCTCTTTACAGATATCTGATTTGACCCTAGCAACAACTCTTTGGGGGAGGTACTATTAATATCTTCATTTTTCAGTTGAGAAAGCTGAGGAAGGTAGAGGCTAAATGACTTGCCCAGGGTCACACAGCCAGTAAATGTTTGAGGCAAGATTTAAGAATGGAAGACTCTATAATTCAGTAACCCATGGGGATTTAGCACAGATGAATGTTAAGTATCAAACAGCTTGTATAAATCAAGGGGCTTTTCTCACTGTAATGGACTGGGATGATAAAACAACAGCCTAATTTGGGACCAATGCCTATAAACTCAACAAATCCATCTCCACTATATATCCAGGCTGATGTATAATCATAATAGGGGCATATATGTTTTTGGTTCTTCTCTTGCCTTTATTTGGGCAATTATTTTTTGTTCTCTGGGTGGTGTTTCTTAGGAAAGCTCATTCTCATGGGGATTTCATGTTTAACCTGAATATTCACTAGACCTGGATCTCTGATCCCCTTTTCATTTGATGGCAAGAACTGAAGGGAGAACTTGACCCCACTCCTGATAATCCTTAAGTCCCATAAAGTCAGGATCCATGGGAGTTGGTGGAATCTGACAAGTTCCTAGTGCTAAATGCTCTACTATCTTTTCCTCTTCTGGTATTCTCTAACTAGCATATAAAAGAGCTGGATATCAATCTTTCTCTTATCAGCCCCATCTTTTAAGGACAAAATCCACACTTCCTTCCTAGACAAGGATTTCTGTCTTCCTCCCTTTTCATAGCAGGCCACCTGAGATGAAGTACGACCTCAGTATGCTTAAAATCCAAAGGTCTTACCCTTCTCAGGAATTTAAAAAATATGTCTTCCCAATCCTGAAAAGAACAAATTGGGGAGGGCTCACAGCAAGAGATTGCTTCCATAACCAGAGGAGCAACCTCCAAGAGCTTAACTCTTGTGCTTCTGAAGCAGGCTCTGATCAGTATTATTTAGCCATTCAAAAATTCCTTTTATCTTTCAGATAATTAACACCTTCCTTGCCTTGCCTCTAAATGGGAACAGGATGAGCATGGAATTTGTCCTTTGTGGGACAAGTCTGCCTAGTCTTTCCTGAAGCCTCTGGAGTACAGATGCAAATCTTCTATCCTGAGAATATGGGGCATTGAAATGACCTAATGAAAGAGATACTGGGTCAGGCCCCTGAGTTTATGAAATTCAATTTCAGTAAATTAATTCAAAAGAACCATTCAAACAGGCCTGTGATGGTAAATGTTTAACAATAGGCTCTCCTTTCATATGCAGGACATACTTTAAAGTTTAATCTGAATTAATAACACTCCATTACTTTCTTGAGGCTAGAAATTGATAAAACAATAAATTAAGCTCTGATTCATAGGATTACCTAATTTCTGAAGTGTAAATGCTCATATTGAAAACATAAGAAGAGCTAGATGGCCCTCACCTCCATCCTTAAGTCAGGTCTCTATAGGCTCTTCCTTATGGTAATATTTAGCCTACTAAAGGTTTATCTCCTTCCTTGAATACACCTTAATATTTTTCAATACACAGTTCTATATTAAAATACCCTTGTGGGTAGTGGTTAGATAAACTGGAAAGATCCTAATTTTAGGTGCGTGGGTTTGAGAGAGGAAAGGCCAGGGCTGGAACCCAGGAGAACTTGAAGAACCAACAGGAGGGAATTTTATTTATTCCATTCCATTTCTAGCTTTATCCTAAATTTTATCCCCAATAACTTGGATTTCCTGGAGTAGCAAGATTAAATTAGGATCATGATAAGATGCACTCTGCGATGGTGATGGGGAAATGGAGCCCTTCCCCCAATCAAATGGATTGCAGAAGGTCTAGCCAGCAGTTTTGCTTTCTGTACACACATAGCTTGGACTTATTTAATTTCATTTTTGTTAATTTGATGACAGATTTTCAATAACAATTAACAATAGGTAAGAAATAGTGAAGAGTATCTAAGTGGCTCAGTGGATAAAGCACTGGGCCAGGAATCAGGAAGACCTACCTTCCTGAATTCAAATCTGGCCTCAGACACTTTCTGACTGTGATCTTGGGTAAGTCTCAGTTCTTCATTTATAAAATGAACTAGAGGAGGAAATGGCAAACCCTTCCAGTATTTTTGCTAAGAAAAGCCCAAAAGGGATCACAAAGAGTCAGACATGACTGAATAATAACAATAAGAAATAGTGAAATGGGTGGGTTTTTAATTCTCTCTCCTTTGGAACCTAACTGGTTCTCTAGAGCTGGCTTAGTTTTCTATGGTACAAACAGTACTGCTGGCTTGAGACTTCTTGGAGGGTTCCCAAATGTGCAATTTTCTTGTTTCCCTCTACAGTGACCTGCCAGTATCTTCCCCCATTCCTATCTTTGCTTAGAATGCCTCCAGATTTTTTGCCTTTTTTCCCTTGAAGTTTTAGGCTGGATGGAAGTGCTTATTGGTATTTTTCTTTGTTTTTGTTTTTTGTTTGTTTGTTGTTGTTCATTATTTCTTCTACTGTTCTTTTACATTTTTGCTGGAATGTTTGTTGAGAGAATTAGGCTATGACCTTTGACTTTTCATCTGACTCAAAAGCCTTTACACCATTTTGATACCACACTTGATTCTGCTTTGTGTTTTTGGGGAGAAGTAAAAACGTACAATCTCATTGTGGGGGTCTTTTTTGTGGGAACAACTTGTTGCTTTAAAAATGTTTTTTTCTTTGTTGTTGTTCTGTGTGTATGATAGAGTTTGTTCCTCTCTTTATGGAAAACATTTGGTCAATAAGGATGATTCTGGGCATTAAAGGGATTTTCTTAATCTCTCCCTGTTTCCTTAAGAGGCAAGAGAGCAGGATTTCTAAGTATAGCAGAACTGTCAGGTGTCATTGAGCCAGAGCTGAAGATTCGATTACCAGGAAGACCAGGAGAGAGATAAGGAATGCTGACAGTTAGGGTTTTTTGCCTTTGGGTTTCGAGAGAGTAGGAGGTCTGTTTCTGAGGCAAGGGGCAGTTGGCTACTGACAGTTGGGTGGTAGAAACTGATTGAATGAGTTTATGGGTGGTGGCTGTCAATTATTTAGGAAGATAGATAGTTAGTGAATCAATTTTTAGAGAGTGTAGGTTAGATAGGCCTGGTATTTGCCAGGCAAGAAGAATTTGTCCTCAGAAGATAGTTAGAAGTAGGTTATTAGAAATTTTAGATAGTATTAGGAATTCAGGTATAGTCGTAGGGTATTAGAATAATAAACTACCTTTCTTTCTTTTCTATTTTCTATCTGTACTTCTCAAGTTAAACTGTTTTATTCAATTGCTCTCCTTGCTTTTGTTGAACTTTTAACCCTTACAATCCTGGTGAGCCAGGTAGGAGTTTGATTAATCTGTCAATCTTCTGTTCCTCTCTTCTTACTATCCCTACTTTTCAAGAATAAGCAAAAGGTAGAAGTGTAGGAAATTTTAGGCAATTAAGCATGGAGTTAGAGATCATGGCACATATAGTAAAGGAGGAGGTTCCAGTCTATCTGAAACAACTCCCGCTCCCAGGAGCTTTACTGAGCTGATATAGCTCACAATTTTAGATTGCCTCTGGTTATTACCATTTCTTGGATCATTTGTTCTGAAAAGATTACTTCAAGGATACCAACTTTATCAAATAAGTTGTCTAGTTTAAGAAAAAGAAACAGCGGAAAGATAGCTTAATGGAGACTAGAGTTGCATACCTTGAAGATTGTATCTTTCAAGTGGCCAAAACTGTTGCTCAGTTGTCTGAAACTATCTGTCACTCTAATCAACCTTTCTCTCCTACTGTTCCTACTTCCTCCACCAACTCCAGGGCAGCTCAAGCAAAAACCCAAAAAAAGAATGTACAAGCCTATTCCCCTTAAGAGAAGTACCAACCTTTAATCCCAAAGAAGAGTTAGTTAACATAAGACATCAAAGACCATTTACTCCTCAGGATATTGAGAGATTTAAGTGAAGCAACCTTTCTTTGAGGATGATCCCATAGCTGTTATCAAAAGTCTGGAAGGCATATGCCAACAATTTGATCTAACCTGGATTGATTTTGAACTTTTGCTATAAGTGTGGTAATATGAACCTACAAACCTCCTAGTGGGGAGGCTGAGGCTGGTGAGTTCTGAGTTACAGTGGGCTAAATTGATTCAGTGTTCTCCCTAAGTCTTGCACCAGTATGGCAAGTCCCTGGGAGGTGGGGGATACACTAGGCTGCCTAAGGCGGGATAAATTGATCAAAGTCAGAAATGGTCAAGGCTCTTTTGCTGAGGAGTGGTGGGGTCAATGAGGGATAGCTACACTTCCAGTCTGGGTGAGATGGGGCAACCTGGTCTTTAAAAAAAAGATCCTGGGAAGGCTTATGAACTGATACACAGTAAACAATAAGCAGAACCAGGACAAAAGTATCTATGACTATAACAATATAAATAGAAAAATAAAATGAAACGGACTGCCACCAATATCTTCACTTTCACTGAAGGAGAAGATAATCCAAGATTGATTATAATGATCAGTGTTGGACCCTATTATAACAGTGATATCAGATAGAATGGTGTGCACACACGTCCTTCTCATATACATACATACACATACACACAAACATATACACATATATTAGAGAAAATGGTTTACATTTAACACTACAGGTTTTTTGGATTATGTTGAGAAGGATACTAAGTGAAGGTGAGAGTAGTGGTAGCAGGCAGTGGATCAGATGCTGGGCTCAGCAGTTGGCTTAAAATCATAACTCTTGAATTTCCTTACTTTTTCTTACCTTCAACACTCTGTGCTGTTCTTTCTTTTATTTTCCCCATTGGCATTGAAAATTTTTCTTTTTCTTTTTTAAAAAAAATTTATTTAGAATTTTTCCCATGGTAACATGATTCATGAGCCCCACCTGCCCCTCCCCCCCCAAGCAGTTCCACTGGGTTATCCATGCATCATTGTTCAAAACCCATTTCCATGTTATTCATATTTGCAGTAGAGTGATTCTTTATAATCAAAACCCTATTGTACTATGTGGTTGATCATATATTTTTCTAATGCATTTCTGGTTCCTTAGTTCTTTCCCTGGATGTGGATATTGTTCTTTCTCCTAAGTTCCTTTGGATTTTCCTGGGTCTCTGCATTGCTGCTAGTAGAAAAGTCTATTATATTCAATTGTGCCATAATATATCAGTCTTTGTGTACAATGTTCTCCTAGCTCTGCTCCTTTCACTCTGCATTAATTCCTGGAGATCTTTCCAGTTCACATGGAATTCCTCCATTTCTTTATTCCTTTCAGCACAATAATATTCCATCATCAACATATACCACAATTTATTCAGCCATTCCCCAATTGATGGACATCCTCTCATTTTCCAATTTTTTGCCACCACAAAGGGGGTAGCTATGAATATTTTTGTACAAGTCTTTTTCCTTATTATCTCTTTGGGGTACAAACCCAGCAGTGGTATGACTGGATCAAAGGGTAGGCATTCATTTAAAGCCCTTTGTGCATAATTCCAAATTGCCCTCCAGAGTGGTTGGACCAATTCACAACTCCACTAGCACTATATTAGTGTCCCAATTTTGCCACATCCCCTCCAACATTTATTGCTTTTCTTTGCTATCATATTGGCCAATCTACTATACCTTGTGTCTTTCAAGTTTTTCATAAAAATAGAAGATATAAGGAACTCATACATTCTTTAAGTCAATCTGAGTGAAGGTAAATCAGCAAACTTGGTAAATTCTGACTCCTGACAGACAGTCTGATGTAGCCTCTGGACCCCTTTTCAAAATAATGTTTTAAAATATGTAAGATTACAAAGAAAAGCAACTACATTGAAGTACAGTTATCAGAATATTCAACAAATGAACAAGTTCATGAAACCCTGGTTAAGAACCCCTTCATGAGAAAGGGAAAGAAATCATCTTGGAAAGGCCAAGATTGTAGACAGAAAACCATTCCAGACCAGGGGAACCTGAGCCAGCCTGCTGGGCTATGTCCACAGATCAAGCTGTCCAGTTGTGAGTGACAGGATAATCTTGTAATCTGATCTATTTCAGGAAGTATTCAAGTGGGAGAAAAATCCTAGAGCTCCTTGGATAACATGATGTAATGATGTAATTAGCCTAATGTCAGCAAAGGACACCATAACAGTCCATATACTGCCATGTGACATTTATAGAAAGTGACTCAGATTGAATATATTAAATCATTGACCTTTGGTATTTTAAGAGGAATTTCAGATGGAGAGTTTTTCTCCTGTAAAAATTATCATGGCTGCAGAAGACTAAGAGGAAGAAGAGACAGTGACATCAACTGGTAATGATACACAATAAATAAAAATGAGCTAATCTCAATGGCTGGACTAGGTCTAGGCATGACAATTCTCAGAAGATGTGACTGAGAAAAGACATGATATAATCCAAATCTAGCCACAACTGTACATCAGCCTTCAAGGTAGAGAATGTATAAATCAACCACACTCAGAAAGTAGCTTTGTTCTTCAAAAGTATGGAAGGAAACCTTGGCACTCCCCTCATCTTCTCTGAAGATTATTAGATCCAAGAAACTAATGTTTTAGCTAAAAATAGCTGCAAGACTACAGTTATTGAAAGTATTATATAATACCATTTAATCCCTGGCAGGTCTTGGCTTCTGAGTCTCCTATATTGGCAGGGGGCATTCGCTGCTCTTTTGCATATTCTTTCCCATGTAACCAGGGAGAGCCTTCAGTCTTCAGAAATTTAGATGGTTGTTGGAAAATGTGACTATTTTTTAAATTGAGGGGTCCATCAGAAATGACCAGTGCAAATGTGTTATTGGAAGGTGTTATATTCAATAATCTTGGAAGAGATGGATGCCACCTTGACTATCAGGGATGGCAGTTGAGAGACTTGGAATGTTCCCACGTGCCATGAGCCAGGGGCAAACGTCAGTTGGTCCCACCCTATATTTACCCCTGACAGCGACTTTGGGGGAAGTCTCTGGTCTGAGAAGTCTCTGGACTGAGAGACTGAGAACTGGAGATTGCAGATCTCTGCCAACCTCTGTGGTTCAATCTGGGCAGTGGGTGGTTGGAAGGGTGGTTTGAAGGGTGGAAAGGGTGGTTTAAGAAGAAGAGGGTAGGAATAAACCTGAATCTATTTCCTGATAGACTGTGAGAACTAGTGAATCATCAACACTAGTAGTGAGAGAGCTGAGAGAATAAAGACCATCAATACATCTGCAGCAATAGCCTCCCTATTCTCTGGCTTGACTGTGGCCAGGTCCAGCTGGAGATAAAGGGAGAGAGTGAAATCTCAAACCTCCACCAGATTAATAGCCTCCAGTCCTGATTGTTAATTAATCCAATAGATAATAGATCAATAGGGTTTCCAATCCCCAATCCTTGACCTTGTTATCCTTTCCCTACTTAGAGATAAAATACTGTTCAACAACAAATGCCTTCCTGAGTAGTCTTTCTATCAAGGCCCTTGGGAAGGGAGTCAAATGCAGTCAGATCCTGAACGTTATCCAAGGCAGATCAACAGCCCAATACCAATTTATCCAACCCCAGGTTGGGCCAGGAGAGGTTACCCATCTATCTAATTATTATAGGGCTTTGATTTGCCTTGGATTACATTTGGTATCTGACTGCGTTGACTCCCTCCCAAAGGGTCGTGATATAAAGACCACTCAGGAAGGTACTTGTTAAATTCTCTTTATGTATAATCAGGGAAAGGATAAACAGGACAAGGATTGGGGATTGGAGACCCTATCATCCTAATATCTATAACTAGTTGACAGTCAGGATTGGAGGCTATTGATCTAGTAGAAGCTGGAACTTTATTTCTTCACTACACCTCTGGCCCAGCCTGGCTACAGCCAAGCCAGAGAATAGGGACTGCTATTGATGCAGCTGTGTTGGTGATCTTATTCTCTCAGTTTTCTCACTACCAGTGTTTGGTGATGCACTAGCTCTCACAGTCTTCAAGAAATATTCAGATTCTTCCTACCCTCTTCTTCATAGACCTCCCTGTCTCCCTTCACCACCCAGAGACCCAGAGACCTAAAGAGACCTAGAAAGACCAAGAAACCTAAAGACCTAAAAGACCCCTCCAAGTGGCTGTCAGGGGTTATTTATACTGTTAGGCCAACCGACGTTTGCCCCTGGCTCCCGGCACCTGGGAACATTTCATGTCTTCCAACGGCCTTCCCTGTCATTCAAGGTGGCATCCATCATTTCCCAGGATATGAATATAACACTATCTAGTTATCATACATGAAATCTATATAAAGGCAAGGAAGTAGGAGATCGAATGCCCTACATGCAAAGCTTTCAGCAGGCAAATTGGCTGGAACAGAAAGTACATGAAGAAGAATGTAAGATAAGCCTGGAAATAGAGGCAGAGGTGATGGTATCAGATTGTGGAGGGGTTTAAAATATGAGGCTGAGGATTTTGCACTGTATTAATTTCTACTAGTACGACGTTGGGACAGATACTTGTTCACTCTGGGCCTCAGTTTCCCTATCTGTAAAATGAAAGGAGTGGACAAGTCACTCTCTAATATTCCTTTCAGTTCTAAATGTAAATGAAGCTGAACCAAAAGAACAATATGATAATGTAAATTAAAAAAACACTAAAAAGTAGTTAACTCAGATGTATTGCAATGAACAGACTATTTTTGGAGAACAGATGAAACATATGCTGCATTCACACCGTACTACTCCTACTTCCAACTCTCAACTCATACTTACAATTTGGGTTTCCAGGACTATCCTAGGTTCAAGGCACTCTGTGGTTCTATACTCCTAAAACTAGGACTCACAAGTCTCTACTGGTATTTACTTCTAATAGAGTAATATGGGCTGAAATGTCCCATACACCCTGCCAAGTGGCCGTATACAGTGAACATAGAGATAATAACTAGTTGATTAGGATGGGAGTTGCTTAGATTCACAATTATTAGAAAACATCAATCTTTAGACATAACTAGGTCCTTGGTTGGGGTTTCTGGACAGCAAACACAGGTGGTTCAGTTCCCCAGTCATAAAGGACTGGGTTCAGATAATGCTCAATTTCCACACTCATTGCTTTCCTTAGAGCCTGCTCAAAAAAGCAAAAATGACCTAATAACGTATTATTAACATCCCATTTACATTGTGGTTTTGCTCCCCCAAGTGGGCAAACAGAGTAAACCTTGCATGCAGACCAAAGTAGACCATGGGTAAAGTGATGACAGTTCTATGGAGACAAGGCAACAACTGCCCGAACAAATGACCCCTTCCTTAGTACTAATTTAGATAAAAAGCATTCCTGAGAACCTCTACCCACTCTTAACTCTTATCTCTCTCTCTCTGTCTCACTCTCTGTCTGTCTGTCTGTCTGTCTATCTCTCTGTCTCTCTGTCTCTTCCTCTCCTTTTACTTACCACACTTTCTTACATTATTTTAGTTAGTTACTTACTTACTAGACTAGTTACTCTGTTACTATATTCTTTTACAATAAAGCTTGTTTCCTTGAAGTGGAACCAGTTTGAGCTATCAATCAGTTCTTTGGATGAGACCCAACCAGCATTGCCCCCCATCAAGATGGCACAGTTAACTCAAAGCAAAGATATTTACCAAGAGAGCATAGCAATAACAGTAGCTACAAAATACTTTTTTTTCAATAAACCTGGGGCACACTCACCCATAAAAACAAATGTCATCAGTAGGAAGAGGCATACATTACATTATACATTATACATTATACATTAGTAAAGAGGCTGACACTTGGCAAATACACAAAGCCTGGGTAATTCAGACTTTTGGCACTACAGTATTCCAGGTCTTTTCTTCTCTCAGATTATCTTCACGTTGTTCTCCTAGGTAGAGTCTTTGCTGAGCAAGTCAGATTCTCTGTGAAAGTTTAACTTTCCATTGCATCTCCAGAGAAGGAAAATTCTCCATCAACTTGCAGAGATCCTTTGATTTTTGCCTTTGCTCCTTGCTCCTGGTGGTGTTTCCTACTGGGGCAGTGGTCTCTGCTGCAACAAGTTCTGACTACTAAGGGAAAAGAGGAGAGAGACTCTTTGTCTTCTTATAGGTCGAGGAACATTTACTTGTCAAGGTCTTCATCCATTTCTCAACTCAAAAAGCTCACATTCTTCAGAGCTTTCCATTTCTTCAACTGACTTTCCTAGATAGAATATCTTGCTTTAAAAAAAACCCTTTACCTTCTGTTTTAGAATCCATACTAAGTCTCAGTTCCCAAGGCAGAATATTGGTAAAGGTTAGGCATTTAGGGTTAAGTGACCTGCTAAGTTTAGTCATACAACTAAGAAGTATCTGATGGCAGATTTGAACTGAGGTCTTCCCATCTCTAAGCCTGGCTCTCTATCCACTGAACCACGGTGCCCCCCAAAAACTTGGATTTCTTCATATTGTTTACAGGATTTGTATGTGCAAAAAACTTTTTAATAGTATGTAATTGAAATTATTCATTTTAAATTCTATAATCCTCTGTTTGGTCAAGAACTTTTCTTCTAGTCATCAATCTGATGGGTAAATTTTTTCACGTTTCTCTAAGTGGTTTATGATGCAAACTTTTATATCTCAGTCATATATCCATTTGGAGCTATCTTGGCATTAAATGTATCAATATGTGTGTTTTCCCACCACACCTACAACATTTAAATGTCTTTTCTTTTTTTGGTCATCTTTGTTGATCTGATTTAGTGTGAGGTAGAGCCTGAGAGATGCTTTAATTTTAATTACTCTAATTATTTTTTAAAATGACTGTTGATAGTTTGGATTTCTTTCTCTGAGAAAGAATTACATGGCTACATACATCTTCCTCTCTTTGGTAAAGAGGTGGTGGACTATGGGTCTAGAATATTTTTCAGTTTTACTTAAACTATTTGTCACTTGGAAATGACTAGTATATTTTTTTAAAAATTTTAATTTAACTATATATATGCATAAATGCACCAAATGCATTAATAAAGCATTGGAAAAAATTCCTTACAAGTATCAGTCTGACATGAGTGAAAATAGTGGATTACTGCCAGTGTGTACACCACCTGTGTTTTTTCTTCTCTGCTAACACCTTCATCTTAAATGTTGTATATTTGGGTAGTGTTAGAAGAGAAGTCTCTGAAAATCCCTTGTTTAACAGAGTTTTCTCTGACTGATTTTTGAATTTTTTTTTTCTATCTTGTAGGAAATGACATCTTACAATGGATTGCCCAGAAGCTTTGGATTGGCCACATGGGTGAGTTCCTTCCTTCCTTCCTTCCTTCCTTCTTTCCTTCCTTCCTTCCTTCCTTCCTTCCTTCCTTCCTTCCTTCCTTCCTTCCTTCCTTCCTTCCTTCCTTCCTTCCTTCATTGTTTTAGACTCTTGTGGATATTAAAGATGTAGGAGGCATGGTCCCTCTTTTGGAAATATTTGCTCAAGATGGAGAAACATAGCAGATATTTATGAAATATTTAGTTCAAAAATACAAAATAAGGTAGTGATGTGAGATTAGTCCTTTTAAACTCTTACTTTTTGTCTTAGAATTGATACTGAGTATGAGTTTTGAGACTAAAGAGTGGAAAGGGCTAGGCAAATGGGGTTAAGTGATTTGTCCAGGGTCACATAGTTAGGAAGTGTCTGAGACCAGATTTGAATCCAGGTATGATTCCAGGCCCGCCTTTCTACCCACTGAGCCTTCTAGATGCCCCAGGATATAAGTCTTGAAGGAAATGATGAATACATATTAATTGAGGGGACTGAAAGGATATTCTGGTAGGAGCAAATAATGTGATCCAAGTAATGAATTTGTTAGTGAGCAAAAAATGTGAATAGTAAGATCAACTTAGCAAGACAAGAAGGACAATGTGAGGGTACTATTAGATAATACCTTTGAGAGAGAGAGTGGCATAAGGAATAGAAAACTGGATTTGAAGTTAGTTAACCTGGATTTAAATCCCACACAGGACATATATTAACCATGTGTCCTAGAGCAAGTTGCTTAAATCCTTTGTGCCTCAGGTAGCTTCCTAGTACTTGCCTACTAACTCAAAGATGAGTTTGGAACTGTGTTGGTGGAGGAAGTCCTGGTACTCATGAATTAACAAGTCCTTTTTGTAAGAATATATATATATATATGTAAAAAATAATTGTATAGTGCTTTAAGTTTATAAAAGAACTTTCTTCATGACCATCTCATGATATCTCTCTATTTCTATTATATGTGTGTATATCATATGTGTGTGTAAGGATATACAGGTTTCCTTTCCACATTGCATCTTTCCCCAACACAGTTTAATTTCAGTGTATTGTGGGTTGGTATAGGAAATTAAGTGGGAATTTTTTAGGAGTTTCACAGAAGCTGCAGATGATACACAAAGACCAACAGATGACAGAAAAAGTTTAGAAACTTGGAAATTCATAACATATATGTATAGTATTCTAAAATATCAACATATTGACCAAATACTTAACCTAGGTTTTACAATATGTTTTCATTTGCATTTCTATTCTAACAATTCTTTCTCTAGAGGTAGATAGCATTCCTTTCCATAAATCCCTCAGAATTGTCCTGCATCATTGTATTGCTGTTAGTAGCAAAGTCTATCATATTTGATCATCCCACAATATTTCAGTTATTGTGTCTATTATTCTTCTGGTTCTGTTTATTTCACTCTGCATCAGTTCCCTTGGGTCTTTCTAGTTCTTTCTGAAATCATCCTGTTCAATATTCCTTATAGCACAATAGTATTCTATCAACATACTTTTTCATCTTCTGATAGTGCTTGAAAGGTCTTTAGGATAAGTTCACTTCTCTCACAGTTTGGGTGGCAGTAGAGGAGCAGAATGTGTGTGGGAATTTGGCAGTAGGATTTCTGAGCACTCACTTGATCTGTTTCTGGGTCTGACCTGCTTCTTTTTAGAGGCACAGAACTTGGGGAATTTCGTTGTCAAGTATGGTTACATCTACCCCCTTCAGGATCCCAAGAATCTCAATCTCAAACCTGATAACAGCAGTCTTTACCGATTTCAGGTGAGTTGTACCCTTGGCTAACCCCACCTGATGCCATTCTATTCTTACTTAAGGAAGCAAGAGATTGATCACTGGGACTTAAATACCAGGGTGGGAGAAAATGGTGGCTGACAATGTTTTGGACCTACGTGAGAAGACTCTGATGAATCATCAGGCATAATTTCTCTGATTCCTTTTACAGACACCCTATTTCTGGCCCACTCAGCAGTGGTCAGCTGAAGACACAGACTATGGTAAGCAATTTTCCTCACCCCCTTTCCCTCCAAAGTACCCCTTTAAGCAAAGGTTAATATGTTTGTTACTGCTTAAACTGGACCTCTGATTTCATTGGTTTGGGTGGAAATTCTCTCCACAGATGCAGATTTGTAATTCTTCTATTGACTTATAATCTTAGAGAGGGGCATTGGGCAATGAGAGGTTAAATGCCTTGGTCATGGGCATATAGCCCGTTTATAGGCAAAACTTGAATACAGGTCTTGAGTGCTGGCCCTCTATCAGTTAATCAGTTAACTAACATAACCTAACATTTATTAAATGCCTACTATGTTTCAGTCATTCCCTTAAGCACATGGGGTATAAAGAAAGGCAAAAAATAGACCCTGCTCCCAAGGAACTTGATCTAATAGGGAAGATAACATGCAGACAACTATGTATAAACTAGAGCTATACAGGTATCCTTTCTCCATCATGGGAGTTAGGGGTACAGCATTCTTGTGATCTGAAAAATCTGCATAAAGTTTTTTGGCTTTTGCATTCTTTTTTCACATTTTAACTTTTTACTTATTTTAACTTATAAAAGAAATTATGCATATTTATAGTATTAAAAGATAAAATATATTGATATAATATAATACTATACATATATTTTGTGGAATTCTGAGTTTCTAAACTTTTTCTGTGTTGTCTGCTGGCCTTTGTATATTGTTTGCAGCTTCCACAAAACTTTCTCAAAATTCCCATTTAGTTTCTTATGCCAACCTGCAATATATTGAAATTGTGATGGAGAATGGGCGATGTGAAAGAAAGAGATGTGTACAAGATAAACTGATAGTAGTTTTAGAAGGGAGATTTCTTTAGAGTCCCTTAACATTTATTAAGCCCTACTACCTCATTTTATTTCTTAATTGGCTTGATATTTGTCTTGTAATTTTATATTGTTTCTGTTTGGTCCTCTTCCTAGTATTAGTTTTAGGAGGTCAGCTCTCAGAAAATAAGAACCATGTCTGTTTAATTCTTTTTGTAGTCCTAGTACATTAACCTTGATATCAGTATATCAGTCCCCAGAGAGGCGCTGAAAAGCTACTTTTAGGTGATGGAATATAATCCATTTCCTTTTTTAGCCATCTATCTAGCCAAGAGAAATATCAAGAAGAAAGGAATTTTAGAAGAATACGAAAAGGTACAGAGATACTTTAGAACTGTGTGTTTTTGTTGGTTGAATGTTGGTTTGCAGTAGGTGCTTTTCTTGTCCCTCAAACTCCTACATCTCAATGCCTTGTAGATCTTATTTATGTCTCCCCAAAGAATCTGCTAAAACTTATAATTCATCCCCCACATGTTTTGTCTGCAGCTGGTATGAAGTGAGGTTAGAGAATTAGCAACTTTTTATCAGCAGCTGTTTTATAAGTAGGAAGCTTTGCTTCAGGGCCTGCTTTGTACTCATGTGTTACTCAGTCATCTATGTGGTATGATTTCAGAATTACTGGGAGACTTTGCTGCTCTGTCCAGATTTCTAAATGAATATAGTTTAACCTTTGAAAGGTTGGAATTTTGGATAATAAAGATATTGCTGTTGTTTCTATATTTTAAAAAGATAAGTCAATGCAAAAAAAGAATTATACTTTAAACTTGCCAGGGACCTTAGAAACTCTGTAGTTCAATCCCCTCATTTTGTAGAAAAGGTGACTGAAATCAGTGGAGGTTTTAGTAATTTGTATGAAGTCACACAGGTAATTTTATCTAAATGTTCTAGATAAGTGGTAACCAACCATGTTGAATGATTGTTATTTGCTGTACTGCTTCCTCCCATCCTCAATATACTTTTAAGTATATTTCTATTTTTAAGAAGTAGATTAAAGTTTATTCTGATGCATTTTGGAGAATTTAGCAATTCCCTCCTTGAGGAAAGCTATCTCTTAAAACACTGTGTGCCGCAAACTTGGGGTAAGCAATCCCTGATCTAGACACTCTTTAGTTTAGTAGACTCAGAAGAGTGCCTTTCAGCAACTTATAGCAACATGTGTTCTAAGTTCTCATTTTGTTCCTTCTGCTCTAGGAAAATTACAGCTTTTTGAACAAAAAGATTAATCACAAATGGGACTTCATCATTATGCAGGCAAAAGAACAGTACAAGTAAGTAAAGAAAAATAATGTTCTTACCCTGTTTCCTTTTCCTCCTCTTCTGTTGCTATCTGGTTTTGGAGAGCTCTGCAAAAGATAGAGCTAAACTATTGGGAAAAGGGAAGCAAAGGAGAGATCCAAGTTCTTCAGCCTCACTTACCTAAAAAGTTTCACATCCTAAAATTCATTAAACATTTATTAAATGTTTACCAGATGCAGAGCACTCAAGCAAAGGGAAAGAGAAAGATTAGATAAAACATAGTAGTGCCTGGCTTCATGGAGACTGTAATCTAATAGGGAATATGACGTAAACATAAATAACCATGGTACAAAATAATACATAGTGTGTGAAAAATACTTGTGAAGTCCAACGCAGGAAAGGTCAGTATCAAATGGACTGCAGGAGCAGAGGTAGAATTTTAGTTGAGTTTCATAGCTTAGATAGGAATTCAAGAGGCTGGTGAGAAGAAATATGGGCAATGAGAAGAATGAAGAAGTCATTTGAAGGAGAGGGAACAGTATGGAAAAAAATCACAGAAGTGGGAAATTACAGGGCCTAGATAGGAGATAGCGAGGAACCCAGTTGATTTAGAGGATAGAAAACCTGGAGAGGAGGAGTATGAAAAGGTTGGAATTAAAAGGTGAATTAGATTGTGGAAATATTTGAATGCTATTAAAAAGGAAGGAGAGAAAGAAGAATACAAATATTTATTAAGCACTTATTATATTCCAGATTTGTATTATTGCCTTAAATATATTATCTTGTAAATAAATATATAAATATATTTCATCCCCACAACAACTTGGAGAGGTAGGTGCTATTATCATTCCCATTTCATAGTTGAGGAAACTGAGGCAGACAGAAGTTAAATGACTTTCCCATTAAATGTCTGAGGTCACATTTGAACCCAGAACTTTCTGACTTTATCCAATGTGTTACCTAGGTGTCACCACCTACTATTTCTAGGCAGTAGAGACTGATTGATGAATATGAAGCAGAAGAGGGATATAACCAGATTCCTGAGCAAGGGAAATTAATCTGGCAGGTGTTTGCAGATTGGATTAGAAGGAGGATGGAATTAAGGCAGAAAGACCTGTTAGAAGTCAACTATAATAGTCCAGGTAGGTGATAATGACTATCTGTGCTGGAGTATTAGCAGTGGGAATGGAAAATGAGGAAACCAGTGCTAGAAGTAATGAGTGGTAGAATAAATAGGACTTGATAACTGTTCGAATATGAGAAATACTGATGAATAGCTGGATAGGAGAGATAAGGTAGAATAAATAGTCAAAGATCAACTTAAATGTTTTGCACACAGGAGACTGTATGAATGGTAGGACCATAAAATATTACATTTTCTGGATTATACTAGACAGTGAGTTCCACCTTTCACATAATGCACTTGGGTGCTGTAAATAGCATTGCACAGTACTCAGCATGGAGAAGACACTAAATAAATTGAATCACTGACTGGGTTACATTTTATATGTGGGAAAGAAAAGAGTTTAGGTCTCTTATTCCTAGAGCACCTCTTCCAGTGGGAAGATATACTTCAAAGATGAATATTGGTGAGGAGTAGGTGCTTATTTTGGTACCTGTTCTCAATTTTCCAGCAATGCATTATCCATGTATAAATCAACAAACATTTATTAAATGCTTGCTTTGTACAAGGCAGAGTGTGAGGCACTGAGGATACAGACAAAAATGAAAAAGTCTCTGTCCTCAAAGAGCTTATATTCTACAAGAATGAACCCCGTTAGTAGAGTTTTCATGGGGAAAAGCCCAGGCTACCTTCTTTCTCTTACCCAGCTTGCTTTTAGATAGTTCTCTTCATGGTAACTGCTGGTTATTCAGGAAATGCAAACTTGTTTAATATTAACTATTAGCAAGATATAGTTAAGAAGAAAACCTATTGTAAAAAAATCAGAACATGTTGAACAAAAATGATTTTCTGATTATTTCCTATTTTGGATTCTTCCACATCACTGCTTCCCCTTCAGTGGCACAGAAAATTGAAAACAGGATATTTGAAAGGCTTCCTTGAATCATAGAAACCCTATGATTCTTCAGAAGCATCTATTACCCATTCAACCATCAGCATGCATCAACAAGCATACCTAGTGGGAAATATAATTAGCTTGGCTCATTTATGTTGGTGTCAACAGTTGTCCTTAAAAAAACACCAAAAAAAAAAACAACCCACCATATAGTTGGAGCTATTTACCCAATCTGGCTTTTTGTGTATTATTCATAATGAGTTTTTTGGGATATAAATTCACTGGCTCTGCTTTTCATAGTATACAATCATCATTGCATGTTGTGCTTTTGGCTTGTCTGTGAAAATATACATTACAGAATATGACCCAAATGGTATTATGCTGTCCTCAGTGATTGCTTCAGAATTCTAAAATAACAACATTGATCAGCCAGTCTTGTGGATTTAAGTAGGTTCCATTCCCCTGTAGCAGGAAAAGCCCAGCATAATTTTCTGATGTTGATACCTGATGGACATAAGGAAGAGTAAAAAGACAAGAATGAAAATCCTTTCAAAATAAAACAATGCTTCAAAAAATGCCTGTCTCAGGGAGCACAAACCAATGTGATAGAACAGAACTGACAGGCAGGAAGGGTTGCAGATTCCCAGAGGTCAACCTCCTCCATCATAAAGTGTGGGCCTTGATCTCTTGCTGCCAGTCTTACTTAGATATTGATCATGTAATTTCCATAAGCATATAGTGAGACATCAGGGAAAAATTAAGGTGCCAGAGAATTTGATTTCATCTGGGACTTGCTATAGTGTGAAAGCTAAGTTGAATATGAGGCAGTCAAGATCTCTGGCCTGTTTCCAGAATGTTTCTCCTCTCTAATTCCATCAAGCAGAGAACCAGCATTTGTGGAGAAGGGGCCTGCCATCCCTTCCACTATCATTACCAATTACCTACTTAACTGTTACCAATGGGGGAGTCAAGCCACCTTGGCTAGAGCGGCGAGGCATCATGGGGGAATGCTAGAAGACAGAATGTGCTGGGGAAAGCAGGGAGTCAAATCATTGTCATCACTTCAACTTCCACTTCTCCTTGGACCCAGGTGGAAATAGCTCCCAATATATCTTGTAACAGTGAGACTGTGCAGGTCACTGGCCCTGGTTCTGAAGTCATTACTTTTTTTTTTTTAACCCTTGCCTTTTGTCTTAGAATCAATACTAAGTTTTGGTTCCAAGGCAGAAGAGTGATAAGGGCTTGGCAATGAGGATCAATGACTTGCCCAGGGTTGCACACAGCTAGGAAGTGTTCAGATCTGAACCCAGGACCTCTCATTTCCAGGCCTGGCTCTTAATCCTCTGAGCCATGAAGCTGCCTTCCTGAAGTAACCATTGTGGAGATATGATTTAGCAACTGTTTCTGCAGTTTCTGTGAGTTTTATAGTAAGCATTACACTTACTCTATAGACCCAAAAGAGAAATTCTTGCCATCAGAGTGTTTGACTCAATGCCAGAAACAGAAGTTTTAATCTATGGAAATCAAAAAAGAAAATGTCTTACCATTTGATACTTCCCCCAAAGGACCACTGGCCATTTCAATCTGATTTGCTGCTGAAGCCTCCCTCTATTAGAATGTGAGCTGCCTAAGAGAAGGTGTTCTTTTTACTTTACTATTTGTATATCCAGTGCTTTGTACTTAGTAAGTGCTTAGTACATGCTGCTTCATTCATTCATTCATTCATTCATTCATTCATTCATTCATTCATTCNTACATGCTGCTTCATTCATTCATTCATTCATTCATTCATTCATTCATTCATTCATTCAATTCACAGCATCACAATTACATAAATGTTAATGTAAGCTACTTTTCCTGGACAGCAAATATGGGGAAGAGAAGGAGGTAGATTATCAGGGAGGATGACCAGACCTCATCCTAAATGAACAAAGTGTCCTTTTACTATGTTTTTGGCTTTGCAGAACTGGAAAGGAAAGGAAGAAAGCAGACAGGTATGCCTTGGATTGTCAAGAAAAAGCTTATTGGCTGGTCCACCGATGCCCTGTGAGTAGAGCCATAACTAGAAATTATTTTACTTGGGGCAAAAGGGGAGAGGAAGAGCAAGCAGAGGTGATATGGAAGACAATCTGACAGCATATGCTTGGATCCGAATAGGGACTTGAGGAGGAACACAAACCTAGGGGAGGTGATAAGATCCTGGGGATGGTAGCTGTGTTACATGGTAGCATGAACCTCTAGAGAACTTTCCAAAGAGTTGACAGGATAGAATTCCCCTAATCAAGAAATGCTCTAGGTTGGTGTCCTGAGGCAAAATTCCATTCATCCTGTGCTAGTTATGTCTCTGCCTGTGCCATAGAATCCACCGTTTTTCTCATTCTTCCATGTTGATTCTACTTCAAGCCTACTGCCAATGTAACTATGGTCCTAGACTTAGGCCAACTAGGAGAGTTGCTTGGAACTATTGGACTTCAAACTCAAACTCTCCCTAGAGTTATAGAACTTCCTTTCTTATATATAGAATTGTGACTTTTGATGATGTTCATTTTATAATGAACCAAATTTTGCCTTTAGAATCAGGAGACAATCAGGAAGACATTTCTACTAGAAGAGGTCTTTTCAGAAAGAAATTTATTAGTTATGGACAAGTTGATTTGATGATGTTTTTGGGAAGTTTACCTTTTAAAAAGAATTCTGCAGACTTTTAAGTATGGTCATCTTCCTAAATGGTTAAAAAAAATAACCACTCCTTAAAAAGATTAGTTTACCAATTGCTCAGCCAAGCCCATCGGGGTGGGGCATTGGCATCTCCTTGTCCTGTGCCTAACCATTCATCTTAACTAGGTTTGCCCTTAACTAGTCTGTTCTCTAATAATTTATTTAGACTCTGGCTCTAACAAATCCCTACCTTAGTGTCTTGGGATAATCCTAATTATGGCAAATGAAGTTATGACTCATAAGTCTAAGTTTCCTCAGAAGAGAAGGAATGATAAATCTATTCAAAGTACAAAATGAATTGGATATGGGGCAGGTAACTTATTCCTACTAACAAAAAGGAATGCTATTAGAAGTTATTTTTGATTGTTTTCTTTAGCCAGGTGCAGACAATATCCTTGACTATGGCCTAAATCGAGTGACCAATCCAAATGAAGTTAAGGTAAACAGGTATGTTTCTGGGCTTTGCCCAAAGAGGTTTTGAGAATCATAACAAACATTTACATATTGCCTTGAGGTTTGCAAAACACTTTCTGAACCTAATGATCTTTGTAGAGGGGTAAGTCAATATGTAAAATCAGGAACAAATTAGCTCAGGCACCCTTGGATGCTAACTACAGAAGAAGGGCTACAAGGTTCTATGTTCAGAGTTAGGGGAAGAGAATGACTAAATTACTGGAAAGAAAGTATTTATCTGTGTTGATAAAGGGGAACAGGAAGTGAGAAGCAAAGCAAGATGTGCCTAAACCAATAATTTGCCATTGAATTTAAACTCCAATTTCCAAGCTTTCTTTGGAATCTGAGCAGGAAATCTTATTCTTTATTCTTCTTTAGGAAGCAGCATGGATATGTAAATAAAGATAATGGAAAGAGTGGTAGATATGTGATCAGAGGACCTGAATTCCAATTCTGATCTGACACTTAATACATTTGTGTCTGTGGTCAAGTGATGGATTTCCTCTGAAAAATGAGAGGGATGGACTATAAGGTCCCTTTCAGCTTTAAGACTTATCTTATTTTATTCCAATAACAAAGTTAGAAAGAGAAGTTTTTTTTTGTTTTGTTTTGTTTTTTTTTTTTTAGCTGGCTGGCTTGGGTAGGAGGAGGGAAGGATAATGAGATGCATTTTCTTTTCTAGACAAACTGCTATCTATCAATGCCTCCCACATCTTGTAATTCTAATGCTGATTATTTTGTACCTAAGTGTAAGTCTTGACATTTTCCCCTACAGAATTTCATCTTATTAGATTCATCTCAGGGCTCTAGCCTGTCAAGAGAGATCCTTGTGAAACCTGACCCTGTGATCCCCTGTCTTAGCTATCTCTCCCATCTTTGTGCCATCTGTCAGTTTGATGAGCATGCCATCTATCCCTTATCCCAAGTCATTGGTCAAAATGTTAAACAGCATAGGGTCTGGCAGAGATCTTACTAGAGATATCCTGCCACATTGACACTGAACCATTAACAAGTACTCTTGAGTCTGGCCATGCGGCCAATTTGTAGTCCTGCTAATTCATGATTATTGAATCCATATTTCTCTGTATGAGTAGTATAAGATGTTTTATAAAAGTTTTGCTAACATATCAGCGAACCATATCCTCAAGATTCCTCTCATCTTCTAGTTTACTAATCCTGTCAAAAGAAATGAAAATACATTGGCATGATCTCTGATCTGTTTTTGATGAAACCATGTACATTACTCTTTGTAATCAATATTTCTCTTTCTGGATGTTCACCAACCATTTCTTTAGTGATCCCTTCTAGAATTTTTCTAGAAATCAAAATCAAGTTTACTAGTTCATAGTTTGTAGACTATGCTTTTCAAAACTGGGAAAACACTTGTCTTTCTATTTTATAGTGTCTTTTTTTTCCCCCATGATTTTTCAGATTATCACAGATATTGGTTCAGCAGTTGTATCTGGCAGTCCTTTTAGGATCCGAGACTATACTTTGACTAGGCCATATCTCTTGAATTCTTTCTTATTTTTATTAGGTACCAATTCCCTGTTAGTCATTTTTGGTCTGTTACTTTTAATCCTAAAGTTTTTTAAGCTCTTTGCCAGAGAACAGAGGTAGAGAGTCAAATTCACCTCTTTGCAATCTGACTTCTGGTTCTTCTTTTTTATTGCCTACCCTTTGGGCATTTATGAATGGGTATTCGAGGCCATGGGTTTTACTGCTGGATTCTTTCTTAGAATTTCTTCTTCTGTGAAATTTGACTTTCTCAACTACTATACTTCTTCCTTGACTCAGCACAGTGACTAGCACATAGTACACATTATAAATGTTGATTGATTGATTCTTTTACAGGTCCTTCCTAGGGTATCTAACTTGGGGCATACACACAACCGGTCTTATTCCTCCTCTACCCATTCGAGTTTAAAGCCCTTTTGATTGTCTTTGCAAAATACCCAGCAAATACATTCTTGCTAGATCTTGTTAGGCACACTCTGTCTCTGGCCAGGAGCCTCTTAGGTACAATTAGGGCCTTTACTTCAGTAGACACTGTCTCATGAGCAGGCTGAATATAGTTGGGGGTTACTAATACCCAATCCTGGTTCTATTTTCAAGATATACAGTTTTGGAGGGTATGGCCCGCTTTCCCTAGTAGTAGTAGTATTAATAGTAATGTTATTTATAGCATTTATATAGTGTTTGAGATTTGCAAAATATTTTATATATTTTATTTCATTTTGAATTCATTAACAACCCTGTGAATGAAGTGAAATTATTATCTCTATTTTACAGATAAGGAAACTGAGGCTGAAAGAGATTAAGTGACTTACTCGGGGTCATAGAGCTAATAAATGTCAAGGCAGGTTTCCTATTTAAGTCTTCTTGAGCCCAAGTTTAGCACTCTAACCACCATGTCTCCTGGTTGTTTCCATAGCTAGAATTTAATAGCTAGTGTATATATATATATATGTGTGTGTGTATGTATACAGATACATATATATGTATGCATACATATATATGTTACAAAGCAGTTTACAAATATTATCTCATTTTATTCTCACAACAAACTTGGGAAGTAGGTACTATTATTACCCCCATTTTACAAATTTGAAAAAACTGTTCGTTAAGTCTCTAGTTTGAGATTGGATTTGAACTCAGGTTTTCCTTACTCCAGGTATAGCACTCTGTCCACTGTGCTATCCAGCTGCCATATTTCCCATGCTTTCTATACATATATATTTAAATTAAAAAAAAATATATATATAAAATTGAATTGGGACTGGATTTTGGTAACTCCAAGTATAATATTCAGCCTGCTCATGAAATAGTGTTTATTAAAGTAGTGGACTTTATTTAATATTTCTTTTATTTAAATTTTTAAATTTAAATGTAATTTTAAAAATTATTTAAAAACAACAACAACAAACAAACGACCTTACTTTCTGTCTTAGTAACAATTCTAAGATAGAAAGGCAAGGAGTAGGCAAATGGGGTTAAGTGATTTGCCCAGGATCACACAGCCAGAAAGTGTCTGATTCAGATTTGAATCCAGGTCTTCTTGACTCCAGGCTTGGCTCTCTATCCACTGTGCCACCGAGATGCCCTGAATGGTCCTATTTTCACCTTACAAACAAACACCTCAGTCCTTGAATTAGAGTGGTGACATATGGATGGACCAGTTATTTCCACAGATTTGATAAGATGGGAATTGAATCTGAGAAGAAGAGAGTAGTAGAAATCTTTTGGTTTCAGGATCCAAAGACGATCATTTCTTTGCTACCCCAAACCATCTCACTATTTCAAATTCTGTTTTCATAGCAGCCCTTGTCAGTGTTCCTTGTCAGATAGCAGGTAATTGCTGTGTCCTTGTAAGCTTTGTTGCTATGGAAACTGAATTACTGAATAAAATGCTGTACCGGGGTTGAAGCTTTGCTTTTTCATAGATATCTGACAGCTCTGAAATTCTCTCTGTGTTTGAGGAGGGGGAGGTCAGGAGGCAGCCATCACCACGCTCCTCCCCAATAAGAGGAATGAGATCTGAGGACCAAGAGATAAAATAAAAAAGGTCAAGTACAATAATAATCTGTGTCCATGATGCAATTAAATGAAAATTTATTTATTAAGCATCTACAGTATGTGCTGTACAAGGCACTTGAAGAGATGCAAGTTTTAGATAAAAAGATAATCTTTGCTGTAACAGAGCTTTTCCAAGATTATTTTGTATTTCATATATGCAGGCAGTGTTGTGCAGTGGTTATGATGCTAGAGATAGAGACAGAGAAGACCTGGGATCAGTTCCTGGCTCTGACATTTGAAGGTTCCATGAGTCATGTCATCCTTCCTGAGTCTCAGATTTCCCAACTGTAAAATGGGGGTATAATATTTGCATTACCTACCTTACAGAACTGTAAGAGTAGTGGGGACATTTGGAGACTAGATTCTGTAGCAAGTTCAGGTTTTTATGTCTACTTGAGCTTAGGAATATAGTGAATCTGTCAATGGCCCAGAAAAAGGCAATTTGCACTTTCTTTTTCTTTTTTTAAAATTAAGTTTATTTAATTGCTCTTCCTTGAAGAAAGGGGAGAAAAGAAACCCCATTAAAAGAGAAAAGAGGTGGGCAAGTATATGGAGGTTTGTTCTGAGTAATGGCTTGGCAGAGAAAGCAGTTTAAGTTTGGGTTTTGCTTTTGGTTTGGTGCTATAGAGAAGTTCAAGAGAAAAGAATCAGAGAACACCTATGTTGCTCAAACAGTTCAGATGTTGGCAACTCAAGCATGAGGATCAAATTGAAAGGAATTTCATTTTCCATTACACCACACGGTTTCCAACAATATGATGTAAAATAGACTAAAATAATCTTAGAAAAATTTGATATCTGGGAGTCTTAAATCCTAAGCCATCACCCTTTCTCCAGAATTTCCAGCTTGAACTCTAAATTACTAAACTGAAAGCAAAAACCAAACACGAAACTGTCTGTTTTGCTGCTTTGCTCAGTTCAAGTCTCTGGGTATTTCTTGTTCCTCCTTGAAAGACTGTTCTTTCCTTCCTTTGGGATGACAGAGGAGTGGATAAGTGTTTCCTAGGACAGTGACCCGCTGGTCCTTTCTAGAGTTTTGCTGATAGACATTGAAACTTTACTTCTACCCAAAGAAGCTGATCCCCAAATGCTCCTTGACATAAGGAAAATGCTTTGTGAATCCTAAGGTCTCATAGAAATGTGAGTTATTGTTATTATATACTATTTATTATATGATACATATAATATATTATATGTTATATACTATTATTATTTTGCTGTGATTGGGATACGGCATGGCATACTAGATAGAATTCTGGCTTCAGATACAGTAAGATCTGTGCCCAAGTTCATTTCATATTTTGTTTTATTCTATTTTGATTAATTTAATTTAATTTTTCAGTTCCAAGTTCTCTCTCTTTCCATCCTTTTCCCTTCCCATGGAGAGAGCAAAAAATAGGATAGACATTATACATGTGAGGTCATGCAAAACTCATTTCTGCATTAGCCATGTTCCAAAAAACAAAACAAAAATAAAATGAAGAAAAATAAAGAAAGGAATTACAATTATGTTTCCATCTGTACACTGAGATCATCAGTTCTCTATCTGGAGGTGGATAGCTTTTTCCATCATGAGTCCTTTAGAGTTGTGATGATTCATTGTATTTATCAGTTATCAATTCATATATACTGGGCAAATCATGTAACTTCCCAGTTCTCTAGGAATTTGAGGTATTGTGTATTATAAAGATTCACCAAGGCTAAAATTTGGAAGAGAAGTAAGAGTGTTCTCAAGAAGAAATTAAAAGAAAAATGTCAGGGAGAAGTATTCTGCAAATAGTATGGCTGATTCTTGTGTAATCATAAGACAGCAAAGAGCTTTTGAGTTCTAGAATTATAGTCAGTCATCCTATGAGGTTTTATATATCTATGTATATAAATAATATATACACATGCATATATGTATATACAGATACATAATATATACTATACATAAATATATATATATATATACACATATATAAACACCTTCTTTGGGAAATTCTCAACTTGCACTTGAACCAAGGGTTCATTCCCCAGATTGCAATAGCTACCCTTGGGCTTTATATATAACCATTTATTTGGCTGCTCCTAATAATAGCCCACACTGGTGTGTTCTCCATTAACAATCAGCCATTAGTCTTTATTATTATTATTATTATTATTATTAAAAAAAACCCTTTACCTTACATCTTAGAATTAATACCAGGTATTGATTCTAAGACAGATCAATAAGGGCTAGGCAATGAGGGGTAAATGACTTACCCAGCTAGGGTCACACAATAGCTGCCCCTAGTAGTAGCCTTTATTAGTTATCTATCACCAAAGACATTTATTTACTAGTAAGACTAATAGGTACAAAAATACTCCCTCTGTAAATCTGGAGCTCATTCTCCCACAAACATTCAAAGTTTTCCTGGGGAGAGATGGCTCAAACTCTGATTGTATGATTGTAATATATGAGTGTCATATTTGTAGGATAGACAAGTAACAAAGGAAATTGACAATTCTTGTCACTACAGGTTCTGGCAGTTCTTTTTCTCTTTTTATAGAATTTTCACATAGCTTTCCTTGGGTTCAGGACCTTTGTTGGGTGGGCAGAGTTCCCAAGATCTACTCTTTCCCATAGATTACTCTTTATTTCAGAGACTGGTTCCTTGAAGCTTCTTCCTCTTTTTTTGGGCGGGGGGTGACCTTCTTTCTATATCCATGTGTTTTTTCTGTCTGTGCTGCTATTCTATTAACTTCAAGGATTAGGGGGAGAGGAGGAGAATCAAGATTAGGAAAATCCCTTCCCTCTTCTTGCCATTTTCTAGTTTAAATCCAAGGACTTCTTCCACAACTCTTGAACTCTGGATGGAGTATTTTGCACTCTATTTCTAGATACCAGGACCTAGGGGAGACCAAGAGAGAGAAATCTTGCCTTCCTCCATGCCACCTACAACTATTCTGAGCTTTGACTGCCTCAAGCTCCTCAGGTCTTAGATATTCAATGCCCACAGAGACAAGGATAATTTCTTTTCTTGACTTAATTAGAGAGATTTTCTTACCTCACAAAAGAATCAGAATGTGGACACATTTTATATATGCACTGAAACCTCATCATATGTGATTATACTCTATGACTACATCCACTCAACTGGGAATTACATCCCCTCACCCTTATAATTATATCAGTGAAATACTCTTCTGTGATTACCTTGACCCTGTGCCTCGATGCTAGAACTGGACAGAACCCTGAGGGGCCAACTAATCTAATCCCTTACCCAGAGTGTTGAAGGGGGTTGCGGAATGAAATTGAGGCATTTTGGAAGGAAGGCTGCAAGGATACCTTGAAATGTTCTGTCCTGGGAGAAAAGAACTCAGTAGTCTTATAGTAATTTGGAAAGATAATATATGGAGCCTGTTCTTTCCCCTCTTGGTCCCTCTTTATTTTCCTACTGAAGAGGTATCCTTCAGTGATAATCATCCACTCTCAGGAAAAGATTGCATGAGGATCACTTAAAATTTGTTTTCTTCAAAATGACAGTGCTTATTGTCAGCCAATGTCAGAAAATGCAGCTTCTGTGCTGAGAGCTGCATTAGTTATGGTAATGTTTGACCTGTGGCATGTTTTCCTTTTTGTTTACCCGTTTTCTCTCTCTTTCTCTTTCCTACCAGCTATTTTTCTCTCTTTTCTGTTCTGTGACTTCTTGTGATGGCCCCAGTCTGTCGTGCAGTAGAAGGATGAAGAACTGTAATTCTCCTCCAAGCTGTGTGCCTTCCATAATCCTGGAAACCTTGCATTCTACCCTCTTTTCACTCTCAACTTCAGCATGCTTTTATCAGAAGCAGCAACTAAAGGGAAGTGGAGATGGAGATGAGGATTTATGAAATGTTTCATTCTATTGGCCTTGTCTTAGACTATGATTTGTTTTGACTGTTTCAAAATCATTTGTAAAGATGACTGGATTTGGAGGGCTATGACCTGGTTCAAATCATAGATATCTCTGTGAAAAATAGACAAGCACTTAATTTCATTGGACCTCAGTTTCCTCAATGATTTTTATTTTATTGTTTAAAAAAACAACTCTTACCTTTTTTCTTGGAATCAATATTATGCATTGGTTCCAAGACAGAAGAGCATTAAGGGCTAGGCAATGGCAGTTAAGTGATTTGCTCAGGGTCACACAACTGGGAAGTGTGTGAGGTCACATTTGAACCCAGGACCTCCTGTCTCTGTGCCTGGCTCTAAATCTACTGAGCTACCTAGCTGCCCCTGTTTTTTTTTTTTTTTTTTGTTGTTGTTGTTGTTGTTTTTTTAAGGTGGATAGTATGAATGCCTAATGATCTGGGCCTTGGATTTAAGTAGCCATTGGAAATGGAAATACATCCAAGATAGTTCAGGGGTCCCTTCTCCTAGTTGGACTTACTTTTGTCTAGAGTAGAAGGAAAGAAAAGTAATCCAGTTAGGTACATCCCTTTCCTTGATTTCAGTGTTTAATTCATCAGAAGACTAAATAAATGGAGCTTAAGACACATGAGATAATACAAAAAGACCTAAATATGAGAAGCACATAGGATAGTGGATAGAGAGCTTATCTTGGAGTAAGGAAGATATGAGTTCAAGTCTCATCTCTGACACATACTAGTTGCGTGAACACTGGAGAATCATTTAATTTCTCAGGACCCTGGGCAACTCTTTAAGATTATAAATTATAGCTGAATGATCAATTTGCAAAATGGAGGAAGTATTTGAAGCTGGAAGCTCCTAGCAGCTATGAAATCACAGATTCAGACCTATATAAAAATGAATGATGCTGTATTCCTAAGTAGTCTAAGATTTGGGGACTGATGCTGGTAGAGGGCTGTCTTGTCTTTTTTGAAAATTTGGGCCAGAAAATGATAGTGTCAGCATAAGGACGTAATAGCATTACCATTTTCTGTTTAGATTGGTGCACTTTGGTAGGAGGTTTTAGAAGCTTTGCTGTATCCCACCTTTTAGAGATCTCTTTGAAAAGGAAATCACATGAGCTTTTAAAGACCTCTAGAAAATGACTCATTATGGAAGGTGTGTGCATGTGGGAGGAAGTCACATGATATGAAGAAGAATATTTGATTCCCAGAACTGAAGTTTTAATTTCTTTAACTTGTCATCTTATGAATACAAACTAAGGCAAGGGAATATTCCCTGATCAACAGTGAGGTTTTCTTGGGACAACCTTTTTTAGCTTTAAATTACATGCGATGTAATTCTGATGAAGTCATTTAGAAAGAGATAAAGAGTTTTCCACTGCCCACAAATTAACACAAACTTAATAACACAAACATGACCAGCTTAAAGAAAAATTTTTTATTAGCAAGGGAAGAAAACACCAATGACCCAAACTGAGGAAGGGAGGGGTATTGCAAGTGATGAATACATCTTAATAAAGCAAAAAATTGCAATGAGATACCCAGTAGATACTTATTAATATAGTACATTAAAAAAAACACATACTCACAATTACCCAAAAAACCCACACCAAAGCAAATCAAAAAATAATCCCAGATACAAAACCCTATCAGAATAGCAAAATCAATTGAAGTAGTTATTGTTTTTGCAGTTCATTTTGCAGAAACCTCTGATTAAGATCGTTATGGTTATGGAAACAAAAATAGTGGGCCAAAGGAAAACCACATGAACTAGAACAGAAAATTATTTTCATTTTATATCACTTGAGAGAGTAGTGCTATTGTCTCACAAGTATAGCTGCAGGGTGATATGTCTGAGTGTAAACTAAGGCACAGTGAGGATTCATTGAAATATTTGCGGTTCTCTTTTGATGATATCATTTTCAAAGGAAAAATATATTAACATCATTCTCTATAATTTAGAATGAAGTCTTCCAGAAACAATTTCATTTAATACCCTCCAAGTCATTTCTAATTGAAAGTGAGAGATGTCCAAAATGGCATAGTCTTCCATGCCTGCCATCATGGCTTTCTGCCCCAAGAAGACCTTGGGTAACATGTATTGGAATCCTGAACAAAGCAAAAATCATATTATATTAAAATACAGTTTGGAGTTATCATTCCAAAGTACTGACCACTCATTTCCTTTTATCACTTCCTCTTAAGAGGAAGTTAAGAGAAAGTTCCTTCTTGTGATCTATCTACATCTATGTCTGTACTATCCATCAGTCTATCAGTCTATCTGTCTGTCTGTCTATCTGTCTATCTATCTATCTATCTATCTATCTATCTATCTATCTATCTATCTATCTATCTATCTATCTATCTATCTATCTCTCTGTCTGTCTGTCTGTCTGTCTGTCTATCTGTCTATCTGTCTGCCTATCTAGATGTTAAACTCATATTTTCAGTCTTAGTAACAAATAAAAATATGGCTCCACATTTTAGTAACAACTCTTAAGGCAAAAGGGAAAGGGATAGCCAAACTGGGTTAAATGACTTGCCCAGAGTTACACAGCTAGGAAATGTTTGAGACCAGATCTGACTCCAGTCTTGGCACTCTGTCTACTGTGATGAATATTTTAACCTTGAGTTTTAAAAAAGAAGACACCATCCTTAGTTGGGTCATAGCACCAATCACTCCAGGTGGAAGAGAGGCAGTAAAGAATTCAGTCTGGTTATCACCTTTATTCAAGCTTCAAAGGAAGGCCCTACACTTTATTTTGTTTTCCTAAAGGGGAAGGTCTGAAGAAGGTTTTAGTATGGAGAAATAGTATTTCTTAATATTTTGGAGAAATTAAAAAGGAGCTTTAAAAAACATGCTTCCACAACATTATAGCTCATTTGTTTAATGATAGATAATTCTGATATTTCTATCTTTGGCATTTTTGTTGCAGTATGCTTAAAATTTATACCCCTGGAAGCATATGTTATCTTTCTCCCATGATGGTGCTGTTAATTGGAAAACATTTTCCTTTTTTGCCATTCATATAATTCTTGAGATTCTAGGAAACTAACTTTTTCTATATTTTTTTTATTTTATTGCTGTCTAAGAAATGGAATGATTCCATTTCTTACATATAAGCTGATTTCAGCTGGGTAAGAAATTCATTTGGAGTAAGCATGTTATACTGCTATTTTATCTGTCTAATGCATCAGCATCTAGATCTGAAAAAAAAATCTCCCCCTTTGAAGAGCAGATAAACCCAAATTCTTTCCTGGTTATGATCAATCACATCTTATTAGGCAGATCCAATATCTTTTAAGATTGTAAGTTTGTGAAGTCTGTAAAATTGACATTCTTTTCAGTCAGCAAATATTTATTAAGTAGCTACCAAGTGCCAAGTGCTGTGCTGACTGCTGAAACACATCCAAAACAATAAAATTTTCAATGGGTAATGATAATAGGCCCTGATCATCATAATAAAATATCTGAATTATTTAGATAGTGTAAGCTAGCTTTGTGTGTATGTGTGTGTGTATGCATTTTTATCTTCTGTCTTAGAATCAATACTAAGTAACAGCTTTCAGGATTTTGAATGAGTAGTAGATAGCAATACCCTCAAAGGAAGAGAGGTTATTGACTGATGGAGGTAAGGAGAGAAGTGGCAATGGGAAGCAAGAAGCATTCCACTCTTTTATCCATTCCACTTTATTATCCATTTTGATAAGTTGACAGAAATGACTGAAGGTACCGTCAGGAATGGAAAAAGTGGTCAGGGAGGTGCCTTCACTTTACCCATGACTTTACTCTTTACTTTGCTTCTCATCTTCCTAAATCAATAGTGAACATACAAAGAACTTCTTTTTCCATCTATCTCTCACCTTCCCCTCACTCCCCGAAAAGAAAAAAAAAATGAGTGTTTCATGTTTCTTGTTAGAAATCATTTCTTATTGGTTTTGAGGGTATGAGCCAGCACTTAATTGTTATGATTAGCAGAATGAGCTAAGTATTTTAAAGACTGTCAGAGGAAATAATTCAGGGAAACTATAACAAAGTTCTTCAGTTTTATTACTGGTTAAGCACTCAATTGAGAAGTGGGGTAGTAAAGAAGAGAGACAGTGTCAGGAAAATGGATTCAAATTTTGCCAAGTCACAACCTCAGCCAACTCTCTAGGATTTATTTATTCATATATATAATATATATAATATAATATATATAATAATTCATATAAATAGACAATAGTCTACAGACTAATACAATCACAGATCCTTGATGTTGGAACAAAATTAGTTCTAAGAATACAGATTTTAGAGTCTCTGAATTTTGAGGCTCATCCTAGAACTTGTGAGTTTTAACTTGTGAATCATGACCTATCATTGTTTTTGTATGAAGATTACCTAATTCTTATACCTACGTCATTTTCTGCTTTTAAGCAGAAAACAATTATCAAAGTAAAAAAAAATCAGGCCTGGAAAAATGAGGCTAAAAGTAACTTTGTATTTAATGGAACAGTGTGGCATTGGACCACCCGGTGGATTGGGAAGAAAAAAGAGGGTGAAAGCCTCCTTGTTGAGCTACAAGAATTCTTTGTTGATTTTAATGGGAGAAATAGTCAGAAGGTTGTCAGAGTCTTTGTAGCTCTCTCTCTCTCTCTGAGGAGTCCTAATTTGAAGTAGTCTATTTCACAGTCTTATTATTCATACTCAAGTTGATCTAGTCATTTTAGGGTAAAAACTACTTCTTGAAGATAGTGCCATCTTGTGGATAATATTTAATGAGATTAGAACTAGTTTTAGCATAGCTATTTAAGATAATGCTGACTGTAGATATGTTTTTTTGAGTCTTTAAATTGCATAGTTAATTTTTTGGGGACAAATGCTTCAACTTTCAATAATGTAGAACCAGTCATTACATATCCCCATGGAATAAATCTATTAATAAATTCATTCAGTATAGTTAAGTATGTCAGGGTGATTTGATAGAGGGCACACTTTATGTATTTATCCATCCATCTCTCTCTCTCTCTCTCTCTCTCTCTCTCTCTCTGCCCATATCTAAGTTTGTATTAGTATAGAGAACTTTTGACAAATTCTACCAATATGGATGAGCAATTCACCTATAGTTTATGATTTTTGACAGTTGTCTAAAATACCAAAATTTTTAATGTCTTGCCTGTGACTACACAGTTAGTATAGATCAGAGGCAGGAATTGATCCCAGATATCTCTTACTCCACAGTTGACCTTCTATCACACTATTCTGACCTTCACATACATCTAACTGAGCCTAGAATTAAATAACACATGTATAGAAAATATATTATATATAAAATATTATGTATAACCATAAATATGCACATATACATTTAAGATACATATAGGTAGATAAACAAAGAAATAATAAAAACTCAAGCTCAAAGTTACTTTTACTAGACAGGATGTTATAAGCACAGGACTTAAGAGTCAGAAGACTTAAAGAAGAACCTTGCCACTTACTTAGCTGTATTGAATTTGTATATTTAACATTTTTGAGCCTCAATTTTCTTATCAGCAATGTAGGGATAATAATACTATCACCAAGGTTTAAAGGACTGTATAAATATCAGCTATTACTTTTGGTTGTTTCAGTTTTATATTACAGATGCATTTGTATACATTGTGGTGGAATAGAACCAACTCATACGTAACCCTAAAATTCATTGACAGTGCTGTTAAAATAATGGAAAATGATATTGGCAGATCAGATCTATATCATATTTTTATCACCCAGCTCTGCTATAGTTTGGTGGGGAGGGAGGTTGGAGAGGTCCCATTATTCAGGTAAGGAAGAGAGAAGATCTTTTTTTTTTTCTTTTAACCCTTGTACTTCGGTGTATTGTCTCATATGTGGAAGAGTGGTAAGGGTGGGCAATGGGGGTCAAGTGACTTGCCCAGGGTCACACAGCTGGGAAGTGGCTGAGGCCGGGTTTGAACCTAGGACCTCCTGTCTCTAGGCCTGACTCTCACTCCACTGAGCTACCCAGCTGCCGAGAAGATCTTTTTTTAAAGTAAAATTATATTGTTAACTGCTTAATGATTTTTGCCTTTTATTTTACAGAAAGATACAATTTCCTTGATCAGAAAAGAGGTAATTATTCCAATAAACTCCAGTAAAATTTAATTTTGTATGTTACAGATTTGATAGACTTTGGAATAACTATGATATCAAACTATTGAAAGATTGAATTTCCTGTGGGTTTGATTTTTGATGTCTGAATTGGACTGTCCTACTATTTATATACCTAGGATTGGGCCTTGTATTTTGTTTATCTTACAGTGGTTCTTGTCTTCTCTGTACTTGCCTCCATAGACTTTTTCATAGTCTGTCCAGGGCAGAAAATTATTAGTGGTCATCCGTAGATTTGAAGTACTTCCTATAGGGGAATATCACATGTTTTTTTGTTTCTAGGCCAATGTTGACTAGAGAAGCAGATTGTGCTGATGTGGTGGGGTAGAGAAGGGGATGAACCTTTAGAACCAGGAAGTAGTGAAGGTATTATCTATTTTAGGCATTACTACTTCTGTTTTTGTTCATCATTGGAGTTTGCCAATAATATATGAAGGAAAACAGTGCTTCAAAGTTTATTTTCCTATCTCTCTGTTTAAGAATTTCTAGAGCATTTTTGTATTCAGTCTCTTGTTTTTTAAATAACAAAAGAAAGATTGATAAAGACCACTTATCCTGGAATTGGGAGTCACTCATCAACCAATACCATCTGGTATTGATGAGGCCATCTTGGTGGAAGGGGAAAATATGAATATATGAGCCTAGATTTGGGAGGGAACTGCCAGTCCATTAGAGATGATTTGGGATCAAATATTGTCCAGAGAGATGGGTGGTTGGACATCTTTTAATACCTTTGTCCCTTACAGATGATGTACTACCAACAGGCTTTAATGAGGTCTACGGTGAAATCATCAGTCTCCCTTGGAGGGTACGTTACTATGATCATTCAAGTGAAGTTTTAAATGTGTTAAATGTTAGTGGGTTGGCTGTGTATATGTAAAGATATGGTTGATCCAAGTGTAGCATCGATAGATATCTGATCCGGGATCTATTCCACCTTTTCTCCAAGGGAAATTACAATTTAAAGTTCTGTGAGGAACAAGAGATGAGCCATGGCTGCTTACGAGCTCCTTTCAGCTATCTCAAAAGAGGGGGTAATGGGTTAGGATTATATCAATTACACCTAAAGTATCTGTAGTCTAGAGGTTTGATGGAAAACATTTTAGAATACAAGGTATTTTTCCTGCTCCCATAACTCACTATTGCCAGTTTAGCCCTCTTCTAACAAATGCTAGTTACAAAAAGCCATCATGAATAGCTAGAATATCTCTTCATTAAAAGTAAAAAAAAATCCCTTTCTGGGGATTGGGCAAGTAATACATATTAGAAAAGATCAAAGAATATGCAAAAGAGTAAATGAACTTTTTAACTAGGAGTGAAATTAGATCTCAGCTCAACCAAAGATAGAGGAAATAATTTTATCAAGAGGAGTACTCTCTTAACAGACTCCAGAGTTGAAGATGCTAGAAGTCAAGGGACATGGTCAAGAGCTAAATTTCCTACATGTTTGGTGGGATAGGAGATGTCCTATCCATCATTCAAAAGTCTGTTTTTGCCTTTAACAATTGCCTCTTTGAAGTCCTCCAACCATTTGATAAGTACTTTTTTTTTACTCATGTAGGCATATACCATCATAGTTACTGAGTAGTATTCTCTTAGAAAACCAGGAGTCATGAACCACAATACATACATGGTGACAGGGATGTTTTTTTTAAATTTTAATTTAAAAAATTTTCCCATAGTTACATTTCATATTCTTTCCATCTCCCCCCAATTCCCCTAATCTCCCCTAGCCAATGCACAATTCCACTGGGTTTCACATGTATCATTGATTAAGACCTAATTCTATATTATTGATATTTGGACTAGAGTTATTGTTTAGTGTGTATTCAAGCTGTTGTTTTTCTTCTGTGTTTCTCCTCCCACACTTCTTCCTTTGAATATGTATAGTTTTCTTTCTCATAAGTCCCTCAGCTTTACTCTGGATTCTTGCATTGCTGCTAGTAGAGAAGTCCATTATGTTCAATTGTACCACAGTGTATCAGTCTCTGTGTATAATGTTCTCCTGGATCTGCTCCTTTCACTCTGCATTAATTCTTGGAGGTCGTCCAGTTCACATGGAATTCCTCCAGTTCTTTATTCCTTTGAGCACAATAGTATTCCATCACCAGCAGATACCACAATTTCTTCAGCCATTTCCCAATTAATGGGCATCCCCTCATTTTCCAATTTTTTGCTACCACAAAGAGCATAGCTATAAATATTTTTGTACAAGTCTTTTTCCTTATTATCTCTTTGGGGTATAAACCAAGCAGAAGTATGGCTGGATCAAAAGGCAGATAGTCTTTTAAAGCCCTTTGGGGATAGTTCCAAATTTCCATCCAGAATGTTTGGATCAATTCACAACTCCACCAGCAATGCATTAGTGTCCTAATTTTGCCACATCCACAGGGATGGTTTTAAAGGAATCACCCAATCTGAATGGGAAGAAGTGTTACATAAGGTTGAAGGGAGACAAGAAATTGTTCTACTTGACCAGTGACTGATTAGGCAACTCTGAGATTGATTATCTTGAAACCGTGGGTCAGAACTTTGAAATTTAGTTTCCAACTCTTATCCCAGTGTTTATTCCTAGTGCTCAGAATTGTACTGGGCTAGGTCAGATATTTTAAGGAAATTCCAAAATGTCTTTGGAGTCCATCTAGATTTCCAGTTTTAATTTTAGAGTGGCTCATCAAGATAAGCTATTGACTACTGTCATCAAGCATTTGCAAGAGGTGCTGATAATTGCAGACATTTCAGAATTACAGAACATCAGAGTTGAAAGAGACTTCTAGTTCAACCCATAACCAAACTGGAAAATCCTCCAACATGCTTGAAAAATGGTATTTTTGAAGACTTCTAGTTTTGAAAAACCCATTGTCTCCTGTGGCAGCCCATATAACTTTCTGTGGAAGCAGTACAAGAAGACCAGAGGCTTCCATGCTCAAAGACCCCAGGACATAAAACTTCTGGGTAGATAAGAAGTCAGGGGCTTTCCATTCAACAAGGCTATGGAAATAATCCCAGAACACCCCAGAATGCAAGGCCTTTGGGCAGCGATTAACTTAGAAGCAGTAAGACACGTAGTCTTTCCCCTTAGCTTGAACCCAACCCATTCTCCTCTTTAAGTTACCAGATGTCCTGCCAAGAAACCACTAGGGCAAGAATTTCATTAGGAGTCTAGCTAGGGAGACACCCACTGAATTACTGAACCCAGTTGGGCAATCATACATTGACATATTGATCCATTGCATATAAAAAACAGTCAGAATCACTGAAGTAACCTTGTGAATCATGACCTATCATTGTTTTTGTATGAAGATTACCTAATTCTTATACCTACGTCATTTTCCCACAAGGCTATTTCCAGAGCTGGTCTTTGGCAACTTTCAGTTTTACAAAGATTTATATGCATTATCTTACTTGATCTTGGCAATAGATCTGTGATTAGGTACTATATTATCCCCATTTTACAGATTAGGAAATAGAAATTCAGAGAGATGAAGTGATTTGTCCACAGACAAATCCCACAGCTAGTAAGTGTCAAAAGGGGAAGATTTTTACCTTGGTATATTTATGTTGCTATTATAGATCTGTTTTACAAAATTTAAATGATCACAGCTAAATCTTTGAACCTAAATCTCATAGTGCTGATAGGTGCTCTTTGATATGACTGAATCTTTCTTTGTCATGACCTCGATAGTTCTTTTCATGTCCTTCTAAGGGACATCATGATTTCTAAACAGCAAGTAATTTTTAAAAAAAGTATTCTACTCAACCGACTTCTTAGCTCTGGAAGTTTTCTGGTCAGATAAGAATAGATTTTATTAATTAATTAATTAATTAATTAATATTATTAATTCCTACAGAGCCAGTCATAAAGTGACTAGTTAAGTTAACATTTTTTGTGGGGTGTAAACTGTGATTTATATTTTCTCTTGGAACATCTCTCTACTCTTGAAGATCAGAAACTCATCTATAACTTTTTTTAGCCATTATCTTCTGTCTTAGAATTGATACAAATATCAGTTCCAAGGCTGAGCAATTAGGGTTAAGTGACTTGCCCAGGGTCAAATAGCTAGAAAGTATCTGAGGCCAGGTTTGAACCCAGGGCCTCCTAACTCCATACCTGGTGCTCTATCCACTGGGCCATCTAGCCACCCTTTATGACTTCTGGTTTTAAAGAGTTACCTAGATGCTGAGAGATCAATGATGACTATTATCACAGAAGTAGTAGTGAGTCCCAGTCAGGGGAATCCAGGTCTTCTTGAATCTAAGGCTCTTATCTACTATTCCATGCATCTTCTCAATATCACAGCATTATTAGGATGGAAAATGGTGATGCCTTCTTTTTGGCATCAAAGTGAGTAAAAACCCTTAGACGGGGAAAATCTTATCTGGCTAAGAATGATAATCATCTACATAACCTTCTACCCTAGCCTTTCTGCACACTGTTCAGTAGCACTAAACAGAAAACAAATGGACAAAAGAGAAACTTGTAAGTAATTTTTAGGCCTAGTGTCTGCTTTGAAAGAAAAAAAAAGTTAAAGTTATAGCCTATTTCCATTAGATTCTATTTGATTTCATTAGACCTTGGATAGTAATTTAGTTCTTTTTTTTTTTTTTTAAACCCTTACCTTCTGTCTTGGGATCAATACCGTGCATTGGTTCCAAGGCAGAAGAGTGGTAAGGGCTAGGCAATGGAGATTAAGTGACTTGCCCAGGGTCACACAACTAGGAAGTGTCTGAGATCAAATTTGAACCTAGGACCTCCCATCTCTGGGTCTGAATCTCAATCCAATGAGCTACCCAACTGCCCCCACATTCTTATTTTCTAGCTCTTGTTTTAGTGGAAAGAATATTGGCCTTGGAGCCTGAAGATAAAGGTTTGAATCTTGGCTCAGCCACTTCAAAAATATGTGATCTTAGGCAAAGCACTTACATTCTCTGAATCCTTGTTTATTTATGTGTAAATTGAAAATGATAACATCTATATAACTGAGGATTTAGTGTAAGGCACTACCTAAATATCAGATATTGATATCTGAAATTGAGTAATAAGGTACAAAGAGAATTTTAAAGCCAAAGAGACTAATGCCTACTGATTGATGGGATTTACTTCTTTATCCTCTCTCTACTACCAGTATTTAAATAAAATAGCGTATGTAATTCCCCAGATAATGTTTGATTAAATGAAAAGGCCCTAGCCAAATCATAATCTTATAGTAGATATTAAGATATGTTCTTTTGTGTGACCTCATGCCTTGTGATTTACTTCTAAGCCACATCCTGTTGATTACAATTCTGTGACTTTGGTTATACATTAGCACTGATCTCCAGGGTAATCATAATGACCCAGATTTATTTGAAGCTTCATAAGTGCTTTCCTCACACCATCTCCATGGGCTAGGTAGTATAAATATTATTATCCATATTTTGTATATGAGGAAAGTGAAGTAACACAAGCTTAAGCAATCATAGTTTGGAAAAGTTGGAAATGAGATTTGAATTTAGATCTTCTGTGTCTTCTTTCTATCATACCATGATGAAAGCACAGATGACTCCCTCATGACTCACAGAATATGCAATGTGGTTTTAAGCTCTTTGCAGCCACCCTTAGGTTATTATTATTTTTATTTTATCCTGGGACTCCATTCTAGGAGCATAGGGCCACAACCAGTAGGCAATGGGTTGCTCAGGGTCACCCAGCTGGGAAGTGTCTGAGCCCGGATTTGAACCTAGGACCTTTCGTCTCTAGGCCTGGCTCTCAATCCACTGAGCTAGCCCAGCTGCCCCTACTTTAGGTTGCAGTTTCTTTAGCAGATGTAGTTTTTACAGGGTGGGGTTGCTAGCCCCACGCCCAACCCTCCTCCTTTTTCATCTGGGCTAGGGACCATCCTTAGCCCAGGAGTGGTAAGGGTGGGCGATAGGGGTCAAGTGACTTGCCCAAGGTCACACAGCTGGAAGTGTCCGAGGCCGGACTTGAACCTAGGACCTCCAGTCTCTAGGCCTGGCTCTCAATCCACTGAGCCACCCAGCTGCCCCCACCTTTAGGTTAGGGGCCTAAAAATCATTTCCCCACATGTTCTAGCTGCCTGAAAATATGTGTTGACTCAAAACCACTGACCTCATCTTGAGAAAATTTGTTTTTGCACAAAATCCTGGGGTTGAGTTTATATCTCAATTAAGTCACAGTATTTATATGAATGATGAAAGTGCCTAGATCTAGGCATTCTTCTGAGGAAATGTTCGATGTGATAACTGAGCCTTAGTCTATCTACTCCCATTGCGTGGTTGCCATTGGTGCTGGTTAATTACAAAAAATTGCCATTGCTTCCTGTTAATAGTTAATTGCCATTAGTGCCTGTTAATGACAAAGTTATTAAAAACTGATTTTAGTTCAGAATGTTTGAAAGATGAGCTGAGACTTCCAGTGAAGATGGTTATGTGAAGAGTTGTAGAGAAATTTATTTCTTTTGCATAAATTCCAGCACAAATCTGAAAATTGCTCCAGGAAGACTAATAGAAAGGGAACCCAGACTAAATGGAAGTAAGCTCTTTCCCTCAGTTAAGAACTGCATGAAAAGCATAAACCCTACCTAATGAATGGGTTATAAGAAGCTGGCATAAGTAAAGAAGCCACATCAGGAAAGGAGCTACTACAAAGGGACCCAAAACCAACTAGCAAACACTGAGCAGAGGGGTCACAAGCCTCTGTGAGCTTGTGGAGATATAAAGCTAGATCTTGGCCCTGAACTATTTAAAATAGAAGTGAAGAACAGCAATTATAGGTCACTACAGAGGGAGGCAGGGCCAAGGCTCTGTACTCTTCGGAGCACTAGGAGCCATAGTAGGATACAAAACAGACCTGTGACCAGTGCCAGTGCAAGCGATGCTATACACAAAGCCTGTGACTAGCATGATGTCCAGTATCTAAATGGGGACTTCTGGGGTGATAGCAGAGGAACCAGCTCCTCATTAGAGATTATATAAGGAGAAGCCAGTTTTCTCAAAAAAGGGATAAAGAAAATAGAAAACAAAAATTAAATTTCAAATGATGAATAAAACTATGAGTTAAAAAAGGAAGCCCAAATGAAATAAACTATTTTCAGTTTTTGTCTTTTTAAAAATGAGATTAATAGCAAAATTTAAGAACTCACAACAAATAAAGAAAAAAATCACATTATTAGAAACTATTCTTTCCAGTTATATGCCAGCTCAACTGATGACAAATAGAATTGATGAATACTTACATAGTTATAAAATACTAAGATTAAGAAAATAAAAAATGGGAAATTTAAATAGCTCAATCCCAAAACAGTTTGAATAATTCATAAAGAAACTCCCAAAGAGGGGGGAAAACCATTGTGCCAGATGGATTTTAAGTGAATTGTATCAAAATAGTAAAAAACAATTCGTTTTCATATTATATAAATTGTGAGAAATAGGAAATGAAGGGGTCCTGCCAAACTTCTCCCACCAAATAAATATGGTCCTAATACTTAAGCAGGAAGATATAAAGCAGAGAAAGAAAACTACAGACTAATGTCTAATGAATATTAATGCTAAAATATGAATAAAATAACAAAGAGGCTATAGCAGCATAATTTTAAAAAGTTTAGATAGTATTATCAAATATTTATACTAGATATGAAAAGATTCAATATTAGGAAAACCATAATAAAAAATAAATAAAGTTGGTAACATGCAAAATAGTTTTTCTCACTGGTAAATTCTCTAGAATTCCGTGACCTTTTGTGCTAACATGTCAAAAAAAATAATGAAATCTACAGTACCATATATACTTTCCTTCTTTTTGTAGACATATTGAATCATTAGTTAACACCAAACTCGAAGCCAACAGTGGTCACAGACATTTTATTTTATTTTATTTTTTTCCATGTGCAGAAATTATTTACTTCTCGTTCTACACATTTGACATGGAATTATTAATTAGTAAAGGGAATAAAAATAGAGGATCCTTTTATAAATTTCTCTAGCACATTAAGATTTTATATATAAACAATAAGCTTTGTCCTTTGTGTTCAATAGAAACATTTTCTCACAATAATCCCCTGAAGTAGGCAGTACCCAGTTATCTCTATTTTCAAGTCAGAGTTTTGTCAACTCAAATATATTTCCTATTACGTACAAAAGTAGTTCAGAGAATGAAGATCAATGTCTCTGCCTTCAGAGAAATGAAAGCACAGTATTAAGACAAGAGATTTATCTTGAATTACACAATCTACATAATCTTGGCTTTAGGAGTTAGATTCAGACCATTTAGCTCCAAGTTCAGGCCTCCATCTATTAATTCAAGGATGCCTAAAGTAGTTGACACATTTTTAATGGTTAAGTAGAAATGTAGATCTGGAGTGAATTAATATTAACTAACAGTTTCTAATATTTGTATATTGATTTAACATTCACAAAGTGCTTGCATATTTATATTGGGTCTTCATAACTCTGAGATAAATCCTATTTTACAGATGAGGAGATTGACAGACTGTTTTAACTGAACCTGGACCAGGAACAGCCTTAGGGACTTTTCCAGATTCCCTATCTTCCTCTTTCCTTCTCTCCTCTCTCCAAGAGGCCAGATGCCCGGGAAGGTTTGGAGTTGACAAGTCTGACAGAAATTAAATGACTTGCCCAAAATTCCATATCTAGTGAGTGTCTGAGATAAGAATTTGAGCTCATTTTCCTGGATCCAACTCCAACGTGTTGTCCACAGGACAACTCAGTCTTATAACAATTACTGCCTGATTACACTGAGACCAAATAGTCAGATCCTTAAAAATTGGAGGCATTTATACTCAGTAATCAAGATAATTTCTCCAAGAAATTGAATTCTCAAATAGTACCAATAATCAGGTTATTCATACTTTTGAAAAGAATTTTCAAATACCAATAGTAAGAGTTCAAAGATTTGACCTTTATAGAGCTTCAGGAATAGTTCCTAGGTGGGACTAAGGCATCAAATATATTTTATTTGATCAAATTTTTATATCAGATATAAAGATCTTACTTTTTAGTGAAGTAAAAGTGTTATAAGACAAACACAAACCTGAAATCTCCACAACACCTTTTATACCTTTTCTAGGCTTTAAGGCTTTAGAGCCATTATTAACCCTTTTTTTAAAGCATTTATTAATATTTATTTTTTGAAAAGTTAACATGGTTACATAATTCATGCTCTTACTTTCCCCTTCAATCCCCGACTTCCCCCTCTCCCCCATGGCAGATGTGTATTTCCACTGGTTTTAACATGTCATTGATCAAGACCTATTTCCAAATTGTTGATAGTTGCATTGGTGTGGTAGTTTCGAGTCTACATCCCCAATCATGTTCGCCTCAACCCATGTGTTCAGGCAGTTGTTTTTCTTCTGTTTCTACTCCTGTAGTTCTTCCTCTGAATGTGGGTAGCGTTCTTTTCCATAAATCCCTCAGAATTATCCTAGGTCATTGCATTGCTGCTAGTACAGAAGTCCATTACATTCGATTTTACCACAGTGTATTGGTCTCTGTGTACGATGTTCTTCTGGCTCTGCTCCTTTCACTCTGCATCAATTCCTGGAGGTCTTTCCAGTTCACATGGAATTCCTCCAGTTTATTATTCCTTTGAGCATAATAGTATTCCATCACCAGCATATACCACAATTTGTTCAGCCATTCCCCAATTGAAGGGCATACCCTCCTTTTCCAGTTTTTTGCCACCACAAAAAGCTCAGCTATAAATATTTTCATACAAGTCTGTTTATCTATGATCTCTTTGGGGTATAAACCCAACAATGGTATGGCTGGATCAAAGGGCAGGCAGTCTTTTACCACTCTTTGGGAATACTTCCAAATTGCCAGCCAGAATGGTTGGATCAGTTCACAACTCCACTAACAATGCATTAATGTCCCAGTTTTGCCACATCCCCTCCAGCATTCATTACTCTCCCCTTCTTTCATTTTAGCCAATCTGCTAGGTGTGGGATGGTACCTCAGAGTTGTTTTGATTTGCATTTCTCTAATTATTAGAGATTTAGAACACTTTCTCATGTGCTTATTGATACTTTTGATTTCTTTATCTGAAAATTGCCTATTCATGTCTCTTGCCCATTTATCAATTGGGGAATGGCTTGATTTTTTTATACAATTGGTTTAACTCCTTGTATATTTGAGTAATTAAACCCCTCTCAGAGTTTTTTGTTATAAAGATTTTTTCCCAATTTGTTGTTTCCCTTCTGATTTTGGCTACATTGTTTTTGCCTTTTTGTGTTATGTCATGAACTCCTGGACCATCTGGTGAACCCTGTTTTTAATGAAGTTGTTATAGGCTGGGAAGGCAGCAGGTGAAAACAAAACCTTTATTTATGAAGTTTTATAAGGATTTAAAAGGTTGAAAGAATATAAGGATAGGATTCCCTAAGTCTAAAAAGAAGGGGACTAACTCAACCACACCCAACTCAAGGTCTCTCACAAGATCCATCTAGGAAAAACCAGACCTGTTCTCTCTCCTTATCACTACCTTATCCAATTCCTAACTATATAAGCCTATTTCTAATAATTATTATTCTGATAATTATATTAATAATTATATATTATAAGTTTCTGCCTCCTTGTAGTTGTTCAGTTACATTCTCCAACATCCAGTCAGTTGTAGTTTTAGGGCCTAGTGCAGGGGTCGGCAATGTATGGCTCTCGAGCCATATCTGGCTCTTTTGAGGGCCAGATATGGCTCTTTTTGCAGAAGCCATAAAGTCAATTTTTTTTCAGGTGCTGTTACAGGAGCTCGCACTGTGAGCACTGTACGGCTCTCACGAAATTACATTTTTAAAAATGTGGCATTTATGGCTCTCATGGCCAAAAAGGTTGCTGACCCCTGTGGCCTAGTGGCTTCTGGCCTGGAATGGTCCAGTTTGCTCCACTCTGTAACCACAGAGAAACAAAACCCAGATTTTCTTCTTCTAACTGTTGACCTTCATTTCACAGCTCTCCCCCAAATCTTCCAACTTCTCTTCTTTCCAAAACTGCTACCCAGTTCAAGGAATTCCCAAGAGCCAAAGTTTTAGCCACCTCTCTGGGCAGGAAACACCAGCAGAGAGATAGAGGCAGTTTTACTCAACAGAATTTCCAAGTCCCAGTCTCACAGAATTCCTAAGTAAGACCTTAGCTCAAAGTTCCACCTAAGGCCATTTGACAGGATTCACACTTACCAAAAACTCTTTAATTAAAACCTCAAATCTATTCGACCTCTCATAATTGGATAATGTTTTCCTTCTGGAAGACTACTCTGATACCAATTATTCAATGAGAATGCTCTTATCCTTACACGGTCAGCATGAAAATTGCCAGTATTATAAATAACAAATGTCTCTCCTGAGAAGCCAGGTATAAATGTAATAGTTCTCTTTTTTCCTCCTTCTTCAAGAAGACTGTAGGAATTCCAGGGAGGTGACAGTCCAAATGTATCAAAGAATTCTAAAAATTCATTTACTACAGTCATATAAAATTGATTCATATGTGGAATGAAAGGTTCCAAATTTGAATTTATGAATATCCTTTCATGCCTATTGATCACATCCTGGTCACAGACATTTTAGCAGGAAGTTTGTCTGATACTCTTCTTTTCTCTCTAAGCTATATCACTGACTTTACACAGTTGGACTTAAAGGACTTGCACTCTACTTTGGGATTCATTAAGGTTAGAGCATTTTTTTTAGGGCCATATTTTTTTTAGGACCATATTTATTTGGGTTAGAACATTGCAACACAAAACTTGAGTTTTAAAGGCAAGAAAAGAAAATATGCAACACATGCATGGGGAGTTCTTTACAGCAGTAGGGTGAACAAGACCAGTGCAGTGTCTATAGGATGCAAGCTGTTCCACAAACCTGTGTGCATTGTGCTTCTCATTTTTTCCCTCTACTGCTCATAGCCATGAATACAGTTGCCAATGCAAAAAATGAAAATATGGTTATTCATAAACTCACATGAATGCTTCAATTCACAAAAGTTAAATGTGGGAATATTGAAGACTTGACTGTATGGTGAATTGATATAAGACCAAGAGTCATACCCCAAGAGGCAAAAGAAGAAAGGCAAGCCATCATCAATGATATGAAAAAACAATAACTCTAAATCATTAATAATAGGAGATTGACAATCTGACAAAAACAGAAAATGACATTTTTTGAAGGGACTTTAAGAGGACAGACACACTAATATTCTGTTGGTAGAGTTATGAAGTAGTCCAACCAGTCTAAAAAGCAATTTGGAACTATGCCCTACAAATAACTAAATTGTCTATACCCTTTCACTCAGTGATACAACTTCCTCGTAGGCATCTATCTTTCATTCCCTCACTGCCTTCTCCCTGAAAGTGATCAGAAAATAAGAAAAAAGACTCATATGTGCAAAAAATATCTATAATAATCAATTTTGTTGCAGCCAAGAAGTAGAAGAACAAAGTGGGTGCCCTTTGGGGAACAGCTGAAAAAATTCTAGCATATTAATGTAGTGGAGTATTTGGAGAAACCTGGGAAGATTTTTATGAAATGATGAAGAGTTAAATAAGCAGAACTAAAACAACTAGAACACTGTAAAGGAAAACCCTTGTGAAAGACTTAATAACTATGATGAGTGAAATGACCAATCACAACTCCAAAACACTGATGATGAAACATATTTTCTTCCCTTTGGCAAAGAGCTGATGTACTAGAGGTACAGAATATGACATACATTTTCTGACAGACAATATATGGATTTGTTTTACTAGACTCTGTTATATGGAAGGGCTTTTATTTTGGGGGGAAGAGATAGAATATTACATTGTCATAAAATTAACCAAAACAAATAACATAATGACTTTTATTTACATATAAAATACCTTACAAATTTTAAATCCTTAAAAATTTATATTTCCATTTTCTGTAATAATATATTTTATAAAATTTGGCATTGAACTCAGAATACTAACATCTTATAAGGCAGGGCATTTATTTGTGGGGAGAGTTACAGTGGTGTACAAATTAAGTGAGACAAAAGAAAACACATTTATTGATATATAATAAACTTTGAGGTGGTTATATGGTGCAGTGGTTAGAGCATTGGGCTTGGAATCAAGAAGACTCATTTTCCTAGGTTCAAATCTGGCCTCAGACACTAGTTGTGTGACCTTGGGCAAGTCACTTAACTCTGGTTGCCTCTATTTCTCATTTATAAAATGAGCTGGAGAAGGAAATGGCAAACCATTCCAGTATCTTTGCCAAGAAAATCCCACAGTGGGGTCATGAAGAGTCAGACACAACTGAAAATGACTGAACAACAACAAAAAACCTCATAGTTTTTCACATATTTATAAATTTTTAGATTAATATTCAGTATACCCCTCTTGGTTTTAATCATGTATTTTTCATGATTTGTCATGAATTCACAAGCTTTTTACAATATTTTTTCATCCTTCATCATAAAAACACACATTGCATATTAAGTGTACCTTTAATAAGCAAACCAATTCCCTAAATCTAGCCTTTATTATAGCTAATAATCAATGATAAGATTTTTATATTGTGTATTGGTTCTAAGGCAGAAAAGACTAGGCAATGAGGGTTAAGTGACTTGCCCAGGGTCACACAGCTAGGAAGTGTCTGAGGTCAGATTTGAACCCAGAACCTCCTGTCTCTAGGCCTGACACTCAATCCACTGAGCCCCCAATAAGATTTTCAGTAGCATTTAAGCAGAGGTGTGTTGGAGTCAGCTCATGTTGACTTCTGAGTACTTAATTGATAGGGAACTAATTAAAAAAGGAGAAATAAGATTTATTTAATTCCATCTGGTTAAGATCAAATACCTGTATCAGTCTGTGTCAGCAGAAGGACTCATACATGACCACTGCTGTCACAAGATGAAACCACATCAGTGTTATTGCTCATCTCAAGTAATATGCCTAATACTGCAGGAGGGGAAGAAAGGTATTGTTAAAAAAAAAAGAGGAAAAAAAAAAAGAAAACCCTCTTAATGAATCACTAAAAATAGAGATGAGCAGAAGAAAGTTGTGAAGGAGATAAGCAAGGAAATGCCAGAACTACCATAATATATTTGAAATATACCCTCCTCCAGAAAAAGAAAATCCCCAAACCTAATCCCATGGCATACATCGTGAAGATTAAAGTTTTCACGTGCAGTCTCCTTCCCCCCCCCCCCATCTTTTATGTGCATAAGAAAATGTTCCTATTTGATGATGTATTACAAGTTTATAAAAATAAAAAGGAATGAAAAAAAATGAGTTTAGCCAGCTGTGAATTTCAAATACCAGAGATTTATTTTTTCCAAGGGAGGAAAATGTTTAAAAATACATATAAAATATTTGCAAATGGGACTGGTGTGGGAGGGTGGCTCATCATCTCCTCTGCTTTACAGATAATAGGCTCATTTCTTATAATACTTGGCAAACTCAAAGAGCTTCAAATCACAGTATCAAGAAATAAGCTATCTTCTAGCTGATCTTTCACTGGTGTGTTTATAATGGGCAGGAACTAAAGTCAGGGCATAGCAACTTTACTCATTCAGCAGGGTTTAATTGAACTCCCTCCCACACTATTCCTAAAATTGTGCTGAGAGTTGTTACCAGAAATGGTAATATAATTAACCTTTTCATTTGACTAAGCAACCAGGGCCATTGTTAACTTGAGGTCTACTTATATGGCACAAAATCAACTGTGTTTAAGTCAGTATTACCATTTAAAAGTACAGGGTGAGAGAAAGAGAAGAGAAGGAAGGAGAACATTTTTATGAAAGGGAACTGTATAGGTTTGTTCTAAAGTCTATGTACATTGTTAATCTTTAACAATCTTAGATATATAAGCGATAGAAGAACACTCCAAATGCCTTCTAAAAATGGATGCTTATTAAAAAAATTTTGGTAACATTAATTGTTTAAAATTTTGACTTCCAAATTCTTTTCCTCTCATTCATTGAGAAAGTAAGTGATATGATCCTCATTATTTCCATATTAGCCAGGTTGGGGGAAAAAGCAAGAAAAATAAAACAAAAAAATATGCTTTCATCTGCACTAAGAGTTCATTACTTCTTTCTCTTAAAGTAGATGACATTTTTCATCTTGAGTCCTTTGAATCATCACGGATCATTATATGGACTGAAGTAGTTAAGTCTTTTACAGTTGATCATTGATAACAATATTGCTGTTACTCTGTAAAATGTTCTCCTAGTTCTAATCACTTCACTTTGCATCACTTTATATAAGTCTTCCTATGTTTTCTGAAACCATTCCTCTGGCATATATATATATGCCATATGGCATATATAACTATAGCATAATAGTGTTCCATAACAATCATATAAAAAGTTCATTCTTTAAGTGTGTATCTATTAGTGTTGTCCATTTAGGATACTAATTCTTTTTATTTTTACAAAAATCTACAATTTAAAAAAATTTTTAAATTAAAAATTTTTAAATTTACAAAAATTTGCAAAATTACAAAAAAATCCTTTTTTTAAACATCTTTTTACAAAAGCAATTCATGAAATTACTGAGTAGCAACTGAAGAAGGTTTGTTTGAAAAATGTATCACAAGTAGATGGCAGTTATGTTGAAGACATATTAATACTACTGCTTTAAGACTTTAAGATTTCAACTTTTGTATGTTATGTACACCTAAACTTATTAAAGTTTAAATTCAGGGGAGAATTTTATAAGCATACTATCATTTCTATGGTTACCACCCTAAAGCCTGCTTTAGAGGGAATACTTGTAATGATTCAACACAGGGCATGTGAACTTCAAGTTGGTTTTTCAAGTGTAGATTCGGATCAAGTCTTAAGATATTGGTTCCTCTTATGACAAATGGCAGACATTTTCCATGCAGTTGACTGCATCAAGGATATCATCCATGACCATGGAGGAAAGTTCTTTGTATGAAGTTTACTGACCCTTGAAAAGATGATTTCAAATTCCTTAGTATAGTGTATTAACGTGTATTGGTAAATGTTTAACAGCTGGTTCTGAAAAAAAATGTACCCATGACATAGTTGTAAATTTAATCTGCATCATTAATATTTTTATGCCACTTTCTTAAAATCTAAACAATCAAAACAATGCATCAAGTCTTGATTTGTACTATTTGTCCATTTCTGAGATATAAAAATGCTCTCAGTGAAAATTTAGCAATTTACTTTCAAGAGATAGTTCCAGCTGGGTCCAGCATACCTCTGACACTAACTAATGAGAAACCCACTCACAGGTCCTGTGACAATCTTTTTTTAAAATTTTTTAAACATTTATTAATATTCATTTTTAACATAGTTACATGATTCGTGCTCCTACTTCCCC
>NC_058133.1:220717487-220732152 GCF_016433145.1 Gracilinanus agilis
TGTTCAATTTGCTTATCAGTACATTTGATTTCTGAGTCTCACTTTCCAATTGCAAAATTATGCATTTTAAACTGTTATTTTCTTGCCTAATCTCTTCCATCTTCCTCAACATCTCAGTTTTGAACTCTTCAATAGCTTGTGACCAGTTTTCATTTTTTTGGGAAGGTTTGGATATGATTACTTGTTTGTCCTCCTCTGTTGTCTGGATTTTCTCTGTGTAAAAGTGGTCAAGTGTTCCAGATGTAAGAAGGAAAATTTAGGTATTTATAGATATATTTTAAAATGCGTGGCCGCCAGGAATCAACAATTCAGGTTGATTCCATAATTAAATCAGACCCAAGTCAGCATCGGGTTGAAGAGTTTATTTACAATCTGGTAGGTAAAAAGTAGGAATAAAGAGAAAGGGAGAGGCTAGTCCAGGCCAAAGGCCAGGACAGAGAGAAAAGGTTAAAAGGCTAAATAAATGAAGCTGTAAGCCACAAGGCCCAACAGCCAGATAGGCAGAGTTTAGAAATGGCCCAGCTAGGCCAAGGAAGTCAGCCTAACTTATCCACGTGACAATATAGAGTGCAAGCATTCTGTGGTCTCAGGAGATGCTTCTGCTCCCAGTTTGAGACGGCAACTCCTCCCACAGGAAGTTCACTAACTTACTTAAAGAGATAGTGTCTTTCATCACTTCTTGTGGTCCACCTCTAATTCAAATGGACAAATGGCAGTTTCTACATTGATTTGGACTGCCCAAAGGGCAGTCCCTTATTCTTGATTTGTTACTTATTGTCACGTGTGGGTAACTTGTCTCCCCTCCCCACTAAGGGAGGTTAAGGTGACATCATTAGCATGCCTAGGTTGAGTAGATTTTTGACTATTAATGGGCTCGAGCTAATTCCATTTACTCACAGAGTTCTTCTTGATAATCTTTCTCTTCTTGGGTTCTCAGCTTGCCATTGTTAGCCCCGCCCCTTCTCAGCTTTGTCTTCACACTCAGGGTCTGTCTGTTCTTTCTAGGCTCCCAAGGTCTCAGGTCTCCTTGTTCTTGGGGTTGAGCCTCCTGGTTGTCCCTGGTCTGCCCCTCTGCCCGAGGCTCCTTCAGCAGTCTCAGAGGCTGCTTCCATAACCGCTCTCCAGTCTGCACAGGGTCCCCACTCGAGGTCCAAGCCTGTGCTCGAGATCCTTGTCCACACCTAGGGCAATGTCTTCACCTGTGCCAGCGCTCAGAGAAGTCTGTGCGCATTCTTTAGCCACTTAGGGTCCTAAGTCTTGCTGCTCTCAGGAACAAGCCCTGGAGCTGCCAGTGACTTTCTGGGTGCCCCAATTCTGCTTTCACTCTTGTGCACTGGCCTCTGGGTTGTACGTGGTGTGGGGGGTGGTGGAGGAGCTTCTTCCTCTTGTGTTTTAGTGAGAGCTGTTTCACCCCTTTATAGCGTGGAAATGCCCTGATTCCACGTACCTTCAATGCTGCGCCCTGTTGTGGGGTCCCTTTGTTTGTCTGGATTCGTTTTTATGTCCCCTTGAGGGGGGACATAAAAACTGTGTGCTTCAGTTAGGAGAGATCGAGCAGCTGCTCCTTACTCTGCCGCCATCTTAACCAGAAGTCCCTGTGACAATCTTATTGTGAGTTCATGTTGATAAAGGGGAAAGAAAAGCAGTAATCAATTAAATGCCTTTTATTTACACAACTTTGTGCTAAGGGCTGAGAATACAAAAAGAGGCAAAAGAAAAACCTTGCTTTTAAGAAGCTTACAATCTAATGGGGGAGATTACTTGCCAAAAATATAACAAAGCAAGGTATTTATAGGATAAATGAGAAATAATTAATGATGGGAAGGGGAAAGAATTAATAGAGGTTGAGAAAGCTTTCCTACAAAAAATGAGATTTTAGTTGAGACTTAAAGGAAACCAAGCATGCCAGCAGGCAGAATCGAAGAGGGAGAGCATTCCAGATGAGGTGTGTGTGTGTGTGTGTGGGGGGGGGGAATAGCCAGAAAAAATTCCCAGAGTAAAGAGATGGAGTGTCTTGCTCATAGTAACCTATACTTTGACAAAATATTGATGGAGCCACGTGAATGGTGAATTTCTAAGAAAACAGGATTATTTTCTTTTTAAAAGTATAACACACTTAAAAATAATGGTTTTATTGTTACTTCCTTAAATTAATGTCATCTCCTTTGTTACCTTCTTCCATCCACCCTTTGACCAATAAAACCCTCCCTAGGAATAAAAAAAGTATTGTTAAGCAAAATAACATTTTGGTCACATCTACTGTGGTATGTGCTTCATTCCATATCTAGAGTCCACCAACTCTGCTAAGAGAAGGGAGAGATATTTCACTGTTGGTTTTTTAGAATCAAGCAGAATCTCTACATTAATCAATTTTCTTTTCATTTTCTTTTCAGAATTGTGAAGTACAGTGAACAATTCTCTTCCAATGATCCCATCATGTCAGGATGTCTCCCTAGCAACCCTTGGATAACAGACGATACCCAGTTCTGGGAACTAAATGCCAAATTGTATGTACTAGATATTATTTTGACAAGCAAAACTCAAATATTCTCGTGTACTTCATCTATTATTATTCTTTTTTAAACCCCTACCTTCTGTCTTGGAATCAATGCTATGTATTGGTTCCAAGGCAGAAGACTGGTAAAGACTAGGCAATGGTGGTTAAGTGACTTGCCCAGGGTCACACAACTAAACCAGATTTGGATCCAGGACCTCCCATCTCTCAACCTGGCTCTCAATCCACTGAGCTACCCAGCTACCCCTTACTTCATATATTATTAAGAAGAGAAGTCCCCAAACTTTCTCAGCTAATAGTTCTTTAGTGTCTCAGTATCTCGGTAATTTTTTCATGTAACCCTTAGACCAAAAGAAATATTAACAATTCCATTTATTAAGTAACTAGGTTGAAAATTAAAATAGCACTTCATGCTGCTATGAGATTGCTGCTTACTCCAGAGAACCAAGTTGCACAGTTTGGAAATCAATGTTTAATTATTAGAGTATAAACTTCTACTAGACCTGGAGTAGAGAGGACTGAGGTTCAAATCTGGCCTCAGATACTTCCTAGCTGTGTAAGCCTGGGAAAATCACTTAACTTTATTTGCCTAACTTGCCCTTCTTTTTTAGTGTTGTTACTAAGATAGAAAGTAAGGTTTTGTTTTTTTTTTTAACAAAAATTTATAAGCTTCTGAAAATCATGGACTCCCTTGTTTTAGTAATTTTACTAATCAGTTTATGGTTGTAACAATTAAAATTATGAGGCTGATAGTATCTTAATAACTATTAAATCAAAGTAATAAGAGTAGTAAAGAGAGGGAAAGTTAGAAAAGAGGTAGAGAGATACTTAACTTTCTAATCTATTGGCTGCCATGCTAGGCCTCTGACAAGGGCTCCTTCAGCCTCCATACTCCAGTCAGAAGACACCAAAGACCAGCTGGTCTCCACTTAAAAGCTCTTTTCTTCACCCACTAGCTCTCACACATCACATCTCAGGAACCAATCATAGTTTCTTAATTTTTCTGAACCATCCCGAGGGGCAGTGCCTGTGGAATCAGTTTCTTGTCTTGTTGGTTCCTTGGTTCTTTATCTTCCTATCTCTGAGGGCTAATCTATATCCGAATTTACTCTTTGACTTCCAGGTCACTGAGAGATGACGTTAAAAAAGACAACATAATGGAGAGAGAAATTTGCTTCCAATATGGTGTTCATAGTTCCATAGATTTAGAACTGGAAGGAACCTCAGAAGACATGGCAATTATTCCACTTAGAAAAGTTGTGATTTAAATATGGAAATAGGTCTTGATCAGTGATACATGTAAAACCTAGTGAAATTGAGCATTGGCTATGAGAGAAGGTTGGGAGGAGGGGAGGGAAAGAACGTGAATCATGCAATCATGGAAAAATTTTCTTATTCAATAAAATTAAATTAAAAAAGAAGTTGTGATTTACCCAAAATCACACGAAGTTCTTGTGGTTCTATTGGTAGTTTAAAATTTAGTATGAATTTAAAATTATTATGATATATTAGCATGGCACTATTATTAAAATAATATATTAATAGTAATAAATATAATTTATTATTTAAATAATAACAATAAACATAATAAACAATAAACCATTCTTATATTGTCTTAGTATCAATTCTAATTCAGAAGAATAGAAAAGACTAAGCAATTGGTATTAAGTGACTTGCCCAGGGTCACATAGCAAGGAAGTGTCTGAAGCCAGATTTGAATTTAGGAAGATAGATGAGTCTCCAGGATTAGCACTCTATCTACCATGCCACCTTCCTATTAAGTGTCTGCTGCACACAATATATACTGTTCTAGGCAATAATCTCTATCCCTAAGGACCTTACAGCCTTATAGGAGGATAAGATATTTATAAAAAGATTTTATACTGCTTAAAACAAAACAAAACAAAATTTAGAAGTCAACATGAAGCATTAATAAGAGATTAGGATAAAAATTCATAGGTGAAAATAAAGGCACATCAGTTATAGGTACCTCAAAGTCCAATTGAGCATTTTTCAGTGATGGGATTCATCTGATTCATCTGAGACTCTTGCTTACTTATTTTCCTTATCTACAAAAAGATGGGGCTGGATTAGATCATCTCCAAAGTCCCTTCTAGTCCCAATTCCTATGAACACAGAGATTCTTTGATGTTAAATGTTTCAGTCTCCTAAGGGCTAGCCATTATAGATCATGTATAGTGTATCTCCTGAGCTCTTCAGCCATCAAAAGCAAATTGTATTGTGAAAAACTGTTCGGTGTTATTTCAGGAGTGGTTATTTAATAGGGCTTGAAACTGGGACATGATAGCAGCATCTGTCTCTCTAACAAATAGCTATATGATGTCAGGCTGGCCAAACACTTTGCTTTCAGTTGGGTGAGGCTTTGGGGACAGCTGAAATCCAAGGGAAAATGCTCATCTTGGTTCAATAGATCCATAGCAGGCAACACATTTTTTGAAACATTTTCCATAAAAAGCACAAGTTGAAATTGTAGAACCTGAGGAATTCCTAAGGATGGAGATGCTGTTTATTTTTGTGCGTCAAGGCATCTAGCACAATACATTGCACATAGTAGGTGTTTACTAGATATTTATTGAATTGGATTTAATTGAACACCTTGCCTTTGGTGCAAGTTAGGAATTGAGGGAAAAATTAAAATACCGTCTTGGTAGGTGAACATAAAATGACTAATCATATCAAGAAAGTGTTAAGATATAATCGGGACCCTGAAAAACTCCAAAGGACATCTGCATATCTGCCTTGGGACACAGAGTTTCTCCCATTTTCCCTGGGCATGAAGGTAAGGTTCCTTGGAAATTTAATTTTGCAACTTACCTGGCCAATTGCAAGTTATCTGAAAAGCTCTAAGATAAGGGGGAATGAGGATGATCATTCATAATGTAGTATATAGCGATATGTATTTAGTTTATATATATACTTAGTCTGCTTAGTTTGGCTTGGAGTCCTTAGCTTCTCAGAGTAGTAGAGAGATTTAATAGAGAGATTTTCATGGAAAGACTGAGGCTAGGGGGCAGCTAGGCGGCTCCATGGATTGAGTCAAGTCTTGAGATCTGGGTTCAAATTTGACCTCATATACTTCCTAGCTGTAGGGCCCTGGGCAAGTGACTTAACTCACCACTGCCTAGTCTACTAGAATATATATATTTACACATCTATGTACTGATATACATATATATATAATAATGTACTGATATAAATAAAAAATGTACTGATCCTTCCCTTAAATCAAATCAAAGTAGTTTGTCTTTCAATTTGGTTCATATAACTTTGGAAAACTGAAGTGGAAATTTGTATATATACATATATATTACATATAATATATATAGTATAATCAATATTAAAACACAGTATTGACTCTAAGATGGAAGATAAGGGTTGAAAGAGGATAAAGTCTGCACAATTTTGGGTGGATAGGTGTGGAAAAACTGGAAGCCTTATTTGATAAAGCTGTGAGTAACCAAAGCACAGAAAGGGTTGGGTAAAAAAATAATAAAGGTGTGTGAAACACTGTATGTCAATGTCACTATTTGCTTTCAGGTTCTCATTCTTTTGGGTCAAATTTATTTTGGAACAGGGAGAACCTTTGTCTAGTATGCGATCACAAGACCATTGATTTAGAAACAGTGATTCTTAGAGATAATCTAGTTCAACCTTGTCATTTTCCAGAGAAAGAAACTGAGTCTCAGAGAGGCTGTAATTTGCCTGAGGTCTCATGAATAGTACGCAACTGAGGCAGGTTTGAATCCTAGTCTTCTGACTTGTTTCCACTGTCCCACAGATTTCTGTGTTTTTTTTTTTTTGGGAGTTTTGGTTTTTTTTTTTGTGAATGTTGTAGAAAGGGTAGGGGGAAAGGAGCATCTAAAAAAGGATGCTATAGCACTTTATCTATTTCCAAGTCTTTATGTCTGTATGATATAGGTGTCTTTCCCTCCTCTTTCAGGGTGGACATCCCAACCAAAATGAGAGTGGAACGATGGGCTTTTAACTTCAGTGAACTGATTCGAGATCCCAAGGGACGACAGAGTTTCCAGTTTTTTCTGAAGAAAGAATTCAGTGGTATGTCTGACTTTTATCTCCCTTATATATCTTTTTATGCCAGGCATGAATCTTGGGAGGCTCTTAGGAAAGTAGAAGCAATTTCCTGGATGTTCTCACAGTTTTATTTGTTTTGTGCTCACCCTCCAACTGTCCCTCCTTTTAAAGCTTTCAGAAATATTTGCCAGGCTGACATTTATACCAGGCTTTTAAGTTTGCAGAATGATTTGCATAATTTATCTCATTTTGGCTTCAAAACAAGCCTGTGGGGTAGGTGTCACAGGAATTATTACCTACATTTTACTAGTGAGGAAACTGAGGTTCAGGGAGGCTAAATGAGTGGCAGTCACATAACTAGCAAGTGACAGAGGATGAGTCTGAGCCCAGACCTTCCTTTTTTCAAACCATGCTGGATCTCAAGAGGAAACATATTCACTAGCTCACCAAATATCATGTCCTAGGGCTCCTTTTAAATTTTTCCTTTGCCCAGAACCCTTCCCTTGACTTTTCATTCAGCTCATCAGGCAAAGGAGTCTACTATGATATGTAGCCTTGATGTTTCTTCTTTCTTCTTAAGCATAAATTCTGAGACAAATATAGAAAGGGAATGGATGGAGAAGCCAAATGTATTAACTTCTTTAATGTCCTACTTCCTGAGTTCCCTTTAGCTATTTTTTTTCTTTGTCATGTGTTTTTTTTGTCCTGACTGGGCAGATCAACTTTGATGTACAACCTCAGGAAAACAAGTCTCCTCAAGGTATTCACTACTGCATCCACAAATACAAAATGATGTCTGGGAAATAGCTGGGTAAATCAGGAAGCTAAGTCAGAGGGCAAAAACAACACACGCACATGTGCATACACACAAATTTCCTTCCTTGAGCAGAGAGTCAAACTGGATGTGGGAGCTTAGTTAAAAGGAATCTCCTCATTCCCTGTCCCCAAACCCATGCCTCAGGGAGAGCTAATTATTTGAGGTCTGGTACTCAAGTTCCCTACATGAGAACAAGATGGCCCTGGATTTCTCTTCCACTTGAGATTCCAACTCATCTGGAGGATCCATTATCTAATTCTCATGGATACCATCAACATGTCTGATTGCTTCTTTTAAAATTTTTTTAATTAAAAATTTTTTCTGACTGCTTCTTACAGAGTATTATTTTATAATATAACTTGTTAAAAATCCTTCTGTGTACCGATTATAGTGACAAACCCCAGACAAATAAAATTGCGTCTGAGAACCAAGTGGTCAGATGAATTACAGTTCCATCTAGTGGTCCAAGGAACAAAATACAGCGGTGACAATTCACTCGGTACATCACACCCACAGATCTAATAACTGTAAGAATAATTCTCTGTAACAATCCTTTTGTCTTTTCTGTGCTATCTGCTGCTTATTCTCTCCTTTAGGCAACATGTAGGCTTCAGTCACAAATTAGGCAAATAAATTGTTAGCTCTGCAATTTAACCTTACCTAACTCATTTAATTGCCTCCTCCATACAATACGATAGTTCATTTCTATTGTGCTTCATCTAATATAGTCACGTTCAAAATCTAGGTTTTTGTAGACTGGCTCCCACACGGGCTCCCACACCCATAATGACAACCAATATTCCTAATTATGCCTAGATTATCTCTAAGATCCTTTCCAACTCTTAAAATTTTGCCTTCCTGGGGCTTCTGTTGAACAGAATATATTTTTCCTTGGTTATATTTGGACTTGAATTGCCTGCTAGACTAGTGTCTCATCTTCTTTTTTTCTATCTGTAACATGTCCAAGAACTTGCCTACACCCAGAAGGATGAAGAGGGACATTCCTCCCATTTAGCCACCTTCCAATCCATACTCATCACCCTCCATTCTGTACTCATATTGCCACATTATTTATATAAGCCCTCTCCCCTAGTAATTTCCCTTCTACTGTCCACTTATTTTTGAACTGCAGAATGACAGAATGAAGAAACCTACGGTACACCAATGATGTGATGAGGCACTAATTCAGTTGAAAAAGAAATGAAGGATTTTTGAGAGTTCTGGTTTTTGTATCTTTCTCCAAAAAATGTACTGATCTTTCCCTTACATCAAGTCAAAAGTTTGTCTTTCAATTTGGATCATATAACTTTGGAAAACTAATGTGGAAATTCATCATTATATGCCAGTGGTAAAATAAATAAACCTGAAAAAAATAAAGTGGTTCATCTTTGCCATGCAAAAAAACAAACAAAAAACACTTAGGAGGTAGTTAAGTGGCTCAGTGGAATCAGGACCAAAGATGGGAGGACCTGAGTTCAAATCTGTTTTAAGATACTTCCTAGCTTTGTGACCCTGGGCAAGTCACTTAACCCCTCTGGCCTAGCCCTTGACAGTCTTCTGCTTTAGAACCAATATATAGTATTGATTCTAAGACGGACTCTAAGGATTTTTTTTAAAAGTTCACTTAGTTGAATGTTAATTATTCTATCAGTCAACTCATCAAAACTATTAAATGAAGCTTTTATTTTTTATTATTCTTTTATTTTATTAAACACTGTGCATTTTGGGATAAAAAGGGAGAAGGATACAAAAGACATAGAAAGTACTGTTCCTACCCAAATCCAATTGGGGAGATGGGATATATACACATGCACATACACAAATATATCCCTTGGAATAACTCACGATGATAAATCCTATTACAAACTGCCAAAGATGGCAGATTAGTTAAATTTAAATAAGAAAAAAAGATTTCTGAGCCCTAGTTATAGGTCAGTTTGTTTCAAGCAATATTTGCTAAAGTGAAATTCTAATACAATAAAGGAACAGCAGATGATCTCATAGAATTTGTTGTAATGCGATTTGATCTGTGTACTTCAATAGATGGAAAGCCTGGCACTAAGCCCAGGGTAATTATTCACTAGGAGCCATTTGAAGATAGGAGTGTTTTGCAGAATTCAGAAAGCAAGTAGCAGCCCAATGAATTTATAAGGAGGTAGTAAATAATGAATGAAATTTTGATCAACCTCTGCTGTCCTATTCTTTTTTCTTCTTTCTTGCAATTCATTTCTCTTTTGGTTCTTGTCTGTCTGGTTCCTCTTAACTTCTTCAGGGGAGAATCTGGGATTCTGGGAAGCTTGTGAAGATTTGAAGTATGGAGATCAGTCCAAGGTCAAAGAGAAGGCCCAGGAAATTTACAAGTGAGCAATGGAAAGATTGAGGTTTTGTGAAAAATCTTTCCCTCAGCCTCTTCTTCTACCAATCTGGGCATTACTAGCCGTTCGTGAATAGCTGAGCAAATTTGACTTGTATGAAGTTAGATTGCCTGGATTACCTACAAATTGGTTATGGTCCCATCTATTGACAATGCTTTTCCTGACTCTGGAAAATTTGCAATGTCTTTAGATTCCTTGTCTATCTAAAGTCATTCAGTTAAAAGTACACAATGGAGGTCCAGAAATCAAAAGCTCATCTCTCCAGTTGTGTATTTTTGCTTCATTAAAGAAGTGTAGGTGTGGTGTATGTGCGTGTATGCTGGGTTTTGCATGTTTCTCTTGTCAATTAAGACAGTAATTGAAGTATTTCATCCCTTCTTGGGATATTTTCCCCCCTGAGGCTTCTATGAAGAAAGTCCAAGTAACTTCTTCCTCAATATTTAAAACCAGTGATGATGACAGATGAGTATTTTTCTTTAGTCCACTTCAACTCTAAAACTCTCCAGAAAAAGGAGTTTTGCTCCATATTAGATTAATCACAACTTGATCTATAAGAAAAAGAAGATGCCTCACTCCCATATCCTAACATTATTATGGATTAACACGATAGGACTAATATTTGAAATACTGATTTAGCACTCCTTCCAATTCAGCCACCTTGTGGCAGGAGCATAAACTAACAGGATTGTGCAGAGCCCATCTGCTCCTAAAGGTACTGCTACTCTTCCATAAATCCCTGTTTACAGCCCTCATGATGGAGAGGGGATTAAAGCCCTGGGTCAGTCCTGTAACTCAAGAGATTGCTTAGAGCAGGGACCCAGACTGAGAAAACCCCTATCCTCCAATTCAAGGATGTTAAAACAGCCTTAAAGTTTAGCTTAACAAATAGAATACAATGGAAAATTAACAAATGCTCTATGAAATAAAAACCTCTGAGTTCTTCAAGTAGAGAACAGAACCACAAAAGAAACTCTACAACAATTCAAAAGAAAAATAAAATTTATAGAAGAAATTAAGAACTTAGAACTCAGAGCTCTCAATGTAAAATTTAAATATCCCATTCTTAAAATAAGTAAAACATGAAATTATTGAAGTCAAGTAAAATGTAGTAGATGAAAAACAAAAGACAATATACTGAGAACCTAAGAATTTCATATAAGGTAAAGTGCCTGACCTTGAAAACAGGATATGTAGAGATAATTTAAAATTGCTAAGTCTTCAAGAACATGACAAATTAAAAAACCTGACTGTCATAATACAGAAAATAATACCTGAAATTGTTCAGAACTTCTAAATATAGACCATCATGCATCCATGAAAAGAATCCATAGATTGTTTCTAAGCACACACTCACCCATGCTTCAAACTCTAAAGCTAAATTGGCTACATTTAAAAACTTCAATGAAGGCAATAAACTTTTCTAGTATCCAAGATAAAGACCTAAAAACATAAAGAAAGGAAAGCAGATTATTCTGTAGCCACAAAGAATTAGAGAAGGGAATGAAAAAGCAAAGGAGTTCAACCTAAAGTGATATTCCCTGAATTTAATCATCAAGGTAAAAAAGATGGTTATTCAACAAAAGAAAGGCATTCCTGAAAAAAATAAGATAGAAGGAGAATATTCTTCTGGCCATCAATCCAAACGACATAAAAATATTAAAAATAAATGAACATAACTGTAAAGTACAACTATTACTTATCCACTAATTAGTAGTAAAGTTAATTATTCTACATTTAGAAGCTTTTTTAGAACTAGAAATATGACCTAGGAAGTTTAAAAAAACACCCCAAACCCCAAGAGGTGTCACTAAGGGATATAAAGAAATAAAAAGATAAAAATAACTCCAAAGTACAACTATTACTTATCCACTAATTAGTAGTAAAATTAATTATCCTATATTTACAAGCTTTTTAAAAACTAGAAATATTGATCTAAGAGGTTAAAAAATACCCCCCAACTCCAAACTCCAAGAGGCATCACTAAGTGAAACAAAGGGATAAAAATATAAGCAGAAGATTAAGAAAATAGAAGTGGAGGTGGAAGAGCTGAACTGAAACACCATGGACTAACCTCCTGAACTCCTACAGATGAAACAAATGTCAAAGCATTTTGTGAGATGGGAGTTTAGAATGAAGTTTAGAGAGAAAGCAGGAGACAAAAAAGGGATGAATGATGTATTCCTACCAAAGCCATGAGTCAACAATGAAGAAATAGTGAACTCTTAGCAATTCTTGGTTAAGTGGGGTGTTGCTATAAGACAATGGGAGAAACAGCAAAAATAGGGGGATTGAGAGATATCTCATTTCAGGGGGGGGGGGAAGCGGGGAGGTGGTAAAGAGGAAAAGTCCCACTGCAGAGAGCACTTCCATGGAATAGTATCTCTGTGCCTGTGATGAGATATGGGAATCTCAGAGTGATCTTAGGCTAGAGAGAGTTGATGCTTTAGGAAATGATCTTCTCTGAGTACTACACCTCCATAGGTAGCAGAAAGGAGTTCCCAGGAACACCTGACTCCTAGAAATTGAGGGGGGTGCCAAGACAAATCAAAGGGAGAGCACAGAGTAATTTTTATCACTTCATATGCTTCTGTCCAACATTGCTTCCCTCACTAATAGATTTCCAAGAGTGAGGCACAATAGAAAAAAAAAAAAAGGGATGATGGTAAGAATTAAAAAGGCAATGGTATTGAAATTGGTTAGAGGAGAGAAATCAGACTTGATAGATATAAAGCTTTAATCCCCTGAGAATATGAAGTGAATTTATAAAGGATATAGTCCATGAATCAGAAAATGGAATTTCAGAATAGACTAGAAAGGAAAATTAATAATGTAAAGAACAAAGCAAAGAAAAACTTCTTAGAGAAATCTCCAGTAAAAGAAAACTAATAAATATAAGAAGTTAGAGGGGAGAAGGAGAAGTTTTGAAGTAACTCATTAAATGAGAGTAGAAAGAGAAGGGGCAAAAGAGGGTAAGAAAGAGATAATTAACAAAGAAAAATAAATTATTAATTTGAGTGAAACCCTCAGACCAGGAGGATTGGCAAATGAAAGGGGAATAAGAGAATTTTTGAGATTAGATTAGTATCAAAGTAATTTAAACAAATCTAATTGTAAGGAAAAATACTGACTTGAGGGAGGAAGAAGAAAATTCTTATAGCAATATTAAATAGAGAAAAATAGAAATCTAACACATAACTTTATTTTTTTCAATTTTGACTATTTTATTTCCCCTCCAACTACATGTAAAAATAATTTCCAACATTTTTCAAAGAATATTGAGTCTTGAATTCTTTCCCTCCCTCCCTTTCCATCCTGTTTTGAGATGGTAAGCAATCTCATATAGATTTTACATGTGCAATCATATAAAATATTTTTCCATATTAGTCCTTTTGTAACATAACTTTAAATGAATGGATTAAACAAGGCAATAAAATGAAAGACTGGATGAATGGATGTAATGGAATATAACTGCATTGTAAAAGAAGTAATGAATGTGATGAATGAATAGAGGGAAGTATGGAAAGACATGAACTGGATGCAAAATGAAGTAAGCAGAACTAGGAAAACAATGTATATAAGAACTATAGCAATTTAAATGGAAAGAACAACAAAATAGTTGGAACTTAGTTCTGTGAAATTATAATGTCTGAGCCTGGTTCCAAAGAGGAATTATGAGAAAGTATTTCCCCCATTTTTTTTTGGTAGAGGTAGGAGACTATCTATGGAATACTGTATATATTGAGACTTTTTTTTTACATATTGGTGAGTTTTGCCCACTTCCCACCCTTCTTTTCTATTCTGTTATCAGGGGTGGTTCTTTGGGAGACATTGGGCTTGGTTATAGTGAACGATATAAAAGCAAAAAAGGTCAATAAAATTTCATTAAAAAAAGAATATATTTAGCAGCTTAAAAAACTTTTGTTCATTAATTTGGTAGCTTTTTTAAAACATTTACTTACTATCTTGGAATTGATACTGTGTATTGGTTCTAAGGCAGAAGAGTGGTAAGGGCTAGGCAATGGGGGTTAAGTGACTTGCTCGGGGTCACATAGCTAGAAAGTATCTGAGACCAGATTTTAACCCAGGACCTCCTATCTCTAGGCCTGGCTCTCAAACCACTGAGCCACCCAGCTGCCCTTGAGTATCTTATTTTTGTTCTAGGTTAAGACCAACAATAGATCTGTTGAGAAATAAAAATGGGAGATGAGTAGGGTGAAGGAAGGGTAGCATGGCTATGGATAAATTTATTTCCCAAGTATTCTTTGAGGCAGTGATGGGCAAACTATGACCTGTGGGCCAGATGCAGCCCCCTGAAATGTTCTCTCTGGCCACTCGACATTATTCCTAATCTGACAAATACAATGAGTAGAATACAATACAATGAAACTTCGAAAGAGTTGCCTTAGAAACAGACTGACAGATGAGCATTTCCTTTCCTTTGGCCCCCTCTTTAAAAAGTTTGCCCATCACTGCTCTGAGGGATTTGGTGATTAATGAAAAGAGGAGTATTTCTGGAACAATCCATCAGTGGGTAGGGTGGGGAAAAAGGAAACACACAAGTAAAATGAATATTAAATTTCAATCTGTAGATGAAGGAGATGAGTTATAGACTATTAGTCCAAATCAGTTTGACCCAGAGGGTTTAATACCTCATGCTAATAATTTTCCACTAACTCCCTAGGCTTTTCCTGGCTCCAGGAGCAAGGAGGTGGATTAATATAGATGGCAAAACCATGGACATCACAGTCAAGGGACTGAGACACCCTCATCGCTATGTTCTTGATGCTGCTCAAACTCATATCTATATGCTCATGAAAAAGGTTTGTTATTTTTCCTTCCTTCCTTCCTTCCTTCCTTCCTTCCTTCCTTCCTTCCTTCCTTCCTTCCTTCCTGTCTCTTATACAC
>NC_058133.1:220732525-220753508 GCF_016433145.1 Gracilinanus agilis
CTTCCTTCCTTCCTTCCTTCCTTCCTTCCTTCCTTCCTTCCTTCCTTCCTTCCTTCCTTCCTTCCTTTCTTCCTTCCTTCCTTCCTTCTTTCCTTCCAAATTAACTTCATGTTAAAGTGGACAGACCAAGACCATATATACACCCATGATCATTATCTGTGTTAATTGTCCAGATAGCTATTGCCTGGATTTAACATTCTATCTCTAGACTCCATGCTTTTATATGGGCCGTTCCTCATTTCTCATATGTATTCTCTCTTCATCTTCACCTCTTAGACATCTTGGTTTCCTTCAAGGCTCAGTTAGATCTGATCCCTGAGGATAAAAGAAGATAAGCCTTTCCTGATCCCTGGAAGTTGTCAGCATTATCTCCCTTATCACAATGACTTATATTTGCAGTTCTTATCCAGTGAGGACCTGTGGTGTAATGTAAAGAGTACTGGACTTTTTAAGCCAGGATCTGAGTTAAAATCCTGTTTTTGACATATGGATGTGTGATATTAGGCAAGTTGCTTCCCCTTTCTGGACTCTTCATCCTTAAAATGAAAGAATTACCTGAAAACTTCAAAATTCTTTTCTAGCTCAAAACCTATGATCTTATAATTGTCTACTGTATCCCCCAGTGGAATGTAAGTTCCTTGAGAGTAGGGAATATCCATGTTTAAAAACAACAAACAAACAAACTAGCTCATATCTTGCATGTAGTAGATGTTAATAAATGTTTGTTGGATTAAATTGTTGTTTGTATGTACAAAAGATTTCATTTCTTCCTATAGATAAATGGAGAATATGAATTTGGAAAGAAAAAGGAAATTTTTGTTTGGCTAACAATTTGATTTTGTTTGAGGCAGACTCTACATCAGTACTTCTGTAGCCACAGAGATAGGACCTCCCAGTATCTAAATTGCTTTGGGGCTATATGTGAGGTCCTTTTTGGAAACTACTCTTTCAGACTGATAAGGTACATGTCAATTCAATAAGCATTTAAATGCCTTCTATATTTTCCAGATCCCTTCTAGGTACTGGGGTTCCAAATACTTCCCCCCTCAAATGCCAGCTTCATTACCTCATTTTATGACAATCTTATATACCTGTGCCTCCTTCCTAGTTTTGTTGGAGAGGTGGGGGACTAGAGATGTAGAATATTGCATATGCAGTCAGTGGTGATCCCTATATTAGTCAGTTGGTTTAACTATATTTATTAAAAGAGAAGACAGGTTGGGAAAAATGGCAATAATGGTGGTATACACAGAAATAACTGAAATGTAAAATTAAAAGGCATGAATAAAATGTCAGCTAAAAATCACCTTCTTTAAGAAAATTCTATGTAAAGAGAAACTTATAAAACAAATTTGAACAAATTAAATAAAATGTCACTAAATCAGGTCATACATTTAGTTTATGATACTTTTGGTAGTTTGCTTGATCCATACTTTCCTTCTATAAATCTTGGAAAATTAATGCAAGTATTCCCATTTTACAGGTGAGGACATTAAGGCTCAGAGGAAAAAGCAATGAATTTGGAATCAGAGGTTCTAGGTTAAAACCCTGAATTGCTACTAAAACTCAAGTTTCCTCATTTGTAAATAAGAGTATTGGAGCTGGTCCCTTGTAGCTCTGCCTGTGATCTAATATTTTGACTGATAGTTAAGTGGTAGGACCAGAACTTGAACTCATGTCCCAGAATCAGAGAGTACTGATCTAGGAGGAATTAATTCAGTTCCCTCAATTGCAAAATGAGGTATTAGATAACCCTGGAGGTCTCTCTTATCTCTTAATCTATGATCAGTGACTTTAGAGATGATTTAGTTCACGGGTTCCTAAATAAAAATATAATTATTAATATTATTATATTAACTTTTAAATGAAATTTAACATTTTCCTTCAATTATGAATGCAGGTAACAGACATTATTCTGACAAGAGATTTATAGAGCTGGGACTTGATCCCAGATATTTTTACTCTAATTCCAGTACTCTTTGCACTACACTAGATTGTCTCTCTTTGTGTGAATAAAGCAGGAAATTTATTTTTCTATGAATTTTCAAGATGATATAAGCAAGAAGAATTTGATATAAAATCAGTAGTTTCTTCAAGGGTTCAAGAAATTGATTGTTTCTTTATACTTAATTTTCCACCTCAGCAATCAATTTTTTTAAATTAAAGGCTTAAATGTTTTAATTATATGAATATATTATACAGTTTAGGCTGCTATAACTAGAAAAAATCATTAGCTCTTCTCATTTTCTTATTTATACTATATTTTAGTCTAATCATATATATTTTATTTGAAAATAATGTAAAACCCATGACCCAAAACCAGGTGTATGTCTGTTCCAAGGGGCTCTAGCTCTGGACTCATGTGAACTGGATTTGGTGGTGGTGGTGGTGAGATGATCCCTAAAAGAAGATATTAGGCTTTAAAAAACAACTGTTGTTCATTATACCCACCCCCCCAGTGGAAATCACTTAAATAGAGGATAGGCATGGCTCATGTCTAGAATCTCCTTAGAGAAAAGGATCTCTAGTCTCTTCTGGAAAAGTACGTAATGTACAAAGTACATCAAAGACAGTACAACTATCTGTTTTCCCTCCCACAAAAGAAATGTCTAAAATACAAAAAAATCTCACAAACATATTGACAAATACTTACGACATGATAGAGTTACATATTATACTCTTCCCAGGAGATCAATACCTGTAACACAAAACATTTTAAGAAACTGCTAGATGGGCATTTATTTCACTTTGACATGACAACTATGCAACCATGCAAATTGCTGAAGGTCCATAGTTTTTGGTCAACTGCAAAGCTCATCCTCTAGTTGGTTATCTTTTCTTCTGAAAACTATTATACTAGCAGAAAGAACTTCTTGCTGTGGAATCAGCACCTGGACCCACCGCCAGCTTCTGACCTCTTGAACTTATGAGGTGTTAGAAACATCCATCTCAGAAGAAGTCACCAGAGACTCAAAGTCCAGTCTCAATCTTGTACATGCTGCTACATGCAAGAATTGGTCATTGCTTCAGAGGGGAAGAAGAGAAAATGCTTTTTCTCTTACTAGAAGTCTAATGGAGAGTTTGATGAGTTCTGACACGCTTGAGAGATGGAAAGATATATATACGTGTATATATATATAATTTTGTGAGTTTTATCATGCACAAAATTTTTCTCTTCTACAATTGTTGTGTATAAGAACCATAATTTTGTTTACAGTTTGAGATTTGATATTTATATTTCATTGCCTTCTAGTTATATATTTTAAGTGATTGCACTATTTTTTAATAACCACTTGCATTCTTGGTAGGGATTTTTAGGCCTATCAGAGTCATAGATATTAGTAAGAGTGGTTAAACTGTTTAGTAACTCACTGATACATGAAACAAGTATTTTTATAATGTGGAATACTTGGTAGAAACATCCAGAACATTTCAAAATATGAATTTTGAATAATCAAATTTCAAAAGCAATTTTGAAAAAAGTTCTGTCATAACATATGAATTATTATTTTATTATAACTTGCTTAAACTATACATGATGAGATTAGGTATTGTATAACATGTGTGTTATTTTTTTATATTTCCTCACATAAAAGAAATTACTTACAAACTGGGATATTTAAGAATTTGACTCTTGAAATTTCAAATTGCATTCACATTTTTTAATGCTAACTTGTTAGCCTTTTTCCCCCTTAAAAAATACTTAATAAGTATGTTGTAATTCTTAAAAAAAATAGACAGAGGAGAGAAAGATCAATACAGAGAGAGAAGAAAGAGAAAGTATGCAGTTACTTCTCTCAGAGTCTACTGAGTTTATAATTCTTTCTGTTTTAGGGTTCAATAGTTTTTGGTACATGCCTTCCCTACTCCCCATTCCTCTATCTGGGGGATCATGGGACTAATAAAGGATTGTTGAATCTTTCCCAAGTGCTAAGTCATTCAGTGTTAAGAAAAGGTCACATCTCACTAGAAGTGGCCCAGGCACAAGTTTAGCTCCACGAATGACCCTACATGCACTATGCAATGTGCTCTCAATCCAACTCTTGCTACAGTAATAAAATTTAATTCCTTTAAAGCATTCTATCAGTTTTTCATTGGTTGAGATTGGTGTTTCTCTCTCCTATAGCTCATTTAAAAAAATTAGTGAAATTTAACTAGATTCACCTTACAGAAGGATTTATATCAGGGTTTCTTTAAATAGCAACTATCCGTAATGTATTAAAATATTATTTCATTTATGAGAAATTCCATCTACACACAAGTTTTCAGCTAAAAAGAGTAAAACCTTTAATAATAGTGACCAGAATCAGTTCAGTTTACAATTAAGAATTCACAATTTACAACTAACTTTATAATATAGAGACACTTTTAACTCTTTTCCTAAGACAAATCCCATGTCAGCAAGAACCCTTATGGTCAGGGGATGAATAACCAGGGATTTGCCTTCAGGGCATTGAAATTTAGAGCCTTGACAGCACTTACACTCTTACAGTAGCATAGAATATTCTGAGTTTAGCATCTAGTTAGCAAGAATAATCAGAAATCACTACATGGCCCATTTTTCCCAAGTACCTGCTATCAGTTCTCTTCCTCCTTCTCCCTTCTCCAATTGCTATTTTTCAGTTGAGCTCCTCTTCAGATAGCCAGGGGGCCTAGAAATTCGAGTGATGAATTGAGAGTCAATAATACTTGAGTTTGAATCTGACCCCAGACATTTCCCAGCTGTGTAACCTTGGACAAGTCACTTAGTCTTCTGCCTACTTCAGTTTCCTTATCTATAAAATAGGATAATTATAAAAACTACCTGATAGGATTTTTGCAAGAATAAAATAAGATGGCATATATAAAGTACTTTGTAAACCTTAAAGTCCTCTAAAATGCTAGCTATCATTTTTGTTATCATTAATATTATTATTCCATGGAAGCTAAAATGTTCTTGAATCTCTCTCCCCTCAGGGGGTTGGTATCCCAGGATCTTTTCTCTCTCCCCACTAAATCTCTTAAAAAATTCCTTGATGCCTTGTATACCTGGGAATCTGGGTGACACAATGGATAGAGTGTTGGGCTTGGAATCAGGAAGAATTATCTTCCTGAGTTTAAATCTGGCCTCAGACACTTGCTAGCATTGTGATCCTGTCACTTAATCTTGTTTACATCCTCTGTAAAATAAGCTGGAGAAGAAAATGGCAAATTGCTCCAGCATCTTTGCCAAGAAAATCCCAAATGGGGTTGAGAAGAGTCAGACAGGACTGAAACAACTCAACGACAATAATTTGTCCAGCTTGCTTTGAATGTGTTTTCTTGAGTTTGTTTCAGATGCCAAAATTGCTAGTTACCGCTGTGATTGGATCAAAGTTGTTATAACAAACTTTAACAGCATGGATAAAGATTATAGTTGACATTCATCGTAGCACTTTATGATTACAAAAAAGCTTTCACATCCGTGATCTCATTTACGATAACCCTGAAACTTAGGTAGTATAAGTATTATTATCCCCATTTTATAGAGGAGAAAATAAAGACACACAATGAAATTAAGAGTCTGACCCAAGATCTCATAGGGTTTAAATAACAAAGTTAAAATTTAAATCCAGTTCTTTTGGCTCTACATTCAAAACTCATTCTACTTGGAGGCAGTTTGATACAATATTTCACTGTATCAAATATTGTTTGAAGCCAGAGGACCTGCAATTCAATCAATGTTTCAAATTCAAATTCTGATGATTACTTTTGATGGCAGGCAAGTAATTTCTCTGAGCCTCAGTTCCTTCATCTACCAAGTGACAAGATTGAAATAAAGGGTCTCTGTTTTCCTTCCAGTTCTAATTCTAGGATCCCATTAAGTGACAAGGCACTTAGACTACAAAGATGAAACAGTACTTGCCAAGATCACACAGCTAGGAAATATTAGAGAGGGTATTTGAACTGGTCTGTGATGTTTACTCCTTGTGTGACTTTTCAAGTACTTTTTTGTCTATCATTCAGTCATTAGCACAACTGCTTCAGTGCCATAAATCATGGGTACTGATTTTTGGAATTTATTGTCATAAGATTTGATGTGATGGCAATATGGTACAATACAGCATAGGAAGGGTGTTGGATCTGAGTCCAAGTCAAGGGACTTGGATTCAAATCCTAACTTTACTACTTATCTATATGACTTTAGTCAAATCACAAAGCCTGTATTCTTTGGTAAAAAAAAAAGAGAGAGAGAGAGAGAGTTGGACTAGATTGTCTCTGATGAACTTTCCTACTTTAAATTCATAGGATCCTAAATGATCTTCATAAATTTACAGGTGTATATGCTTATCATTTATTATTGATATTTTTTGGTTTTATTATAAAGTGTCAAACCCTGACCACACTAAGTTTCAGGAATTTCCCTGAACCTTCTCTGAAACTCTGAGAAACATTCACAGAAATGGAACTTGGTAATTGTTCCTTTATAACTCATTTCTTGTCTTTCTCCCATAGCCTGAGCCTGAAATTTAAGGGCCTTTTGTGAAAGGACAAAGAAGATTATGTTCAGGGCTCATTTCTAGCACTTTTCCTTCTAGGGGATGCATTATGCAGAGAAGACTCTCTTAGGGCAAAATCTCTTTGAGGGAGGACTGCCATCTTAGTAGGAAGATTTATATACTGGATGTGGAAGAAAATAATCCTTTAGCTTTGTTGTTTTTGATCTTGGAAGAACTTGAAAAACACAAGCATTTTTCTTTCAATTTTACTCATTCCCTCTCATAATTACTCTTTTTTTTTGTTGTTCCTATCAGGATTCTTATGCTCGATACCTAAAGTCTCCAATCTACAAGGAAATGCTGGCCAAAGCCATTGAACCTCAGGAGACATCCAAAAGAAGGCAAGTGGAATTGCTCAAACTGGTGGTTTTAAGTGACCAACTTTTTATTGTACAATGGCACAAAGGAAGATAAGGTAGTATTTTTTCTCCACCAAATGACAGGGAATTGAGATACTTTTGGAACTCATGCTATGATTCCATCAAAATTTTACTAAGTAACCACTTTTTCTCTCTGATGTTATCTTAGAAGGATTTGGTTATATTTTGACATGGTAATTTTCATAGCAAGAACAATGGCATCTCATTGGATTTAAATCAATATTTTTTATTCCAAACAATTGGTGAATTGCTTAGGAATTAATGTGCCTTTGCTTTTCAATGTTCTTCTTTAGTGGCCTTCTTTAGTTAAAGCTTTTGTTAATGATGTATGGGAGAATGTTTTGAATTCGTCGGAAATGGAAATCAAAGACTTTATTAGTGTTCTAAGAAGTGACTGAATAACTTAAAAGAAAGTAGATGCAGGACTTTGGTGAGAACCTTTCCAAGGCCAAATAGGTCTTTGGAACAGCCAGCAACTCTTCAAGGCCTGCCAACACAATTCTTTTTAACACTGACAAATAAAGGTAGTTGGTTCATCTCATAACAGTCCCTTTACTAGAATGTATCATTAAGCAATCCAAAGAGAGAGGAAAAGAGATCAGAGCCACACATCAAAGAAGGCTCAAAAACAAAACCAAACTTGGTTTCATTGTTAAGGATAATGGGCCTGTAATAAAAAGAGGAGGAAGGAAGTCTTTGTGTTTCTTCTACCTTGTCCACTAAAGCAAGGAGTACCCAAATGACAGGAAAGCCTATTCTAAAGGCAGCAAGAAAGGACCACAATAGTTTTACACACCCTGCCAATAGAGTAGGAGGAAAGGGACCAATACCTTCGAATCACTTTGTGACTTGGTGCTGGTGTGAAAGAATTGTTAAGATCTTTGAGTAACAAAGATAATTAAAGGTAATTAGCTCTCTGACTATTTGAGTCCTAGATGATTTTTTTTCACATAGAGCAATATTTGATTCGTGGGAAGAATTAAGGGATAAATTAAGGAATCAGGAAGATACCTCTAATCTCCTGATTAATCAGAATTAGTATTGACTACTATTTTTAATCCAATTCCATAAACACTTTATTATTTAAAAAAATCCCTCCCCCAAATACTTTTTATGTTTACTATGTGCCGGGGACTGTGTGCTAGGCAAGAGAGATGCAAAGACAAAACTGAAATAAATGGTCCCTGTCATCAGATAAGTAGAATATAGTTTAGGGTTTTATGGGAATAAAAGAGCAGTTCTAAGAAAGTGCTGTTTGAAAAGTGGGAGGAGGAAGAAAGGAAGAGAGAGAAGAAGAAGAAGAAATTGAAAGATAGAGTGAAATATACCTACTTTCTTTCAGTTGGAGGAATGATAGAGATGGAGATGGAGACAGGGAGACAGAAAGAAAGAGAGAGAAAGGAGGGAGAAGGAGGAGGAAAAAGAAGAGGAAGAGGAGGAGGAGAGGATGTGATGTGTAGGAAATAGCAAGTGGGCCAGTTTGACCAATTAAGCATGTGAAGGACCGTCATATGTTATCATCTTGGAAAGATAGGCTCAAGCTAGACAGTGAAGGGTTTTAAAGACCAAACAGAGGAGACCGTGATAATTTTCTATAGACAATGAGGAGTCCCTGAAGTTTCTTGAGCAGGTAGTGCCATAGTCATACCTGCACTTAAGGAATTGTACTTGGGAGCTGTATGATGCTAGATGAAATAGCCAAGCGGCTAAGCTTTGAGTCAGGAAGTCTGGAATTCAAATCCAGTCTTAGCACTCATTAGTTGTGTGACCCCTGAGCAAGTCATTAACCTCTATTAGCCTTAATCCACTTGAAGAACAAATGTCAAACCACTTCAGTATCCTTGCCAAGAAAACCTTATACATGGTCTTGAAGGATCTGACAAAACTGAAGGACTCAACAAGAACAAAACTTTATGAAGGATCCTGAGTAGTGGGGATTGTCATGTTGTAGGGAGAACATTTAGGAGGCTAAGTTAAATGGTTTTGGTGAGACTTAAGAGACTTAAGTAGAAGTAGGGTGGTCGCTTTGGGCAGTAAACTAAGGAACTATGATTGGAATGGAAGCCACTTGAAAAACGAGCTGAACACATTCAGATCTTTTTTTCTCTCCTCAGCATCAATGTGCTTTTCCTTATGCACCACTGTAATTAATTCTGCACCCTGCCTCTCTCACTGTCTTTCATTTTCAGTCTCCCATTCATGCGGCGTCATCTCCGGTCCAGCCCAAGCCCGGTCATCCTTCGGCAGCTGGAGGAAGAGGCCAAAGCTCGAGAAGCAGCCAATACAGTGGACATCACCCAGGTCATGAGCAAGCTGGACCGAAGGAGCCAACTCAAAAAGGAAATACCTCCTAAATAAACTAATGGGCTCTGGCAGAATGAAGGAATGGTTGTGGGGAAAGGGTTTTCAGAAAGGCAGGGAAAGTAAAGAAAATCACTGAACTGAAATCCTGGTGCACTTTCTCCATCCTTTTAATGAGCTCTTTTCCTTCCCAGATCCTTCTTCTTCCATTGGCTCCCACCACTAGTATCACTAGGGCAACTAAGGCTAATTTCCCTATGCTGATTTCATAAAGTAGTAGAAATAGAAGATGAAAAGCTTGGGGATGGGGGGCAGCTGGGTAACTCAGTGGATTGAGAGCCAGACCTAGAGACGGGAGGTCCTAGGTTCAAATCTGACCTCAGACACTTCCCAGCTGTGTGACCCTGGGCAAGTCACTTGACCCCCCATTTCCTACCCTTACCGCTCTTCTGCCTTGGAGCCAATACACAGTATTGACTCCAAGACGGAAGGAAAGGGTTTAAAAAAAAGCTTGGGGTTTGGGGAGACATCAGACTCACAATCACCATATAACAGCTTATGCTAAGGTCTGGAATGTAGGAAGTAAGAAAAATAGGATACTTTTGAGTAGTCTTTCAATGAGAGAAACCTAGAAATGGAATCCTTCATTCTCTCAAACTTGGCTATTTTAACTACATTAATTAAGAAGTAAATCTGAGGAGTAACTAGGTAGCATAGTGGAGAGAGCGCCAGATCTGGAGTCTGGAGAACCTGGGTTCAAATCTGACCTCAGTCACTTCCTATCTGTGTGACCCTAGGCAAGAAATTTAACTTTATTTACCTAATTTTCCCCCTTCTTAGAGTGTTACTAAGACAAAAAATAAGGGTTTTTAAAAAAGTAAACCTGAAATGTTCTTTACTCCTATTATTTTACTTGATATACCACTTGAAAGAGATTATTAAAATAGTTAGAGGGAAGGATGGGACTATTTGAGGGGTTCAGTAGTTGTTTTTTTTTTTTACTCTCATCTTCCCAGGGCTATCTAACCCCTCCAGGCTTAGATGGGCCATTCTTTCTCCATGCTGTTTTTAATTCATTTCAACAAGCATATATTAAAGATCTACCATGAGCAAAGGAGAGAGGGAGGGAAGAAGCATTTATATAGAGCCTGCTATGTGCCAGGCACAGTGCTAGGTGCTTTACAAATATTATCTTATTTGACCTTCACAACAACCCTGTAAGACTGGTGCTGTTATTATTTCCATTTGATAATTGAGGAAACTGAGACAAACAGAGGTTAAGTGGCTTGCCCCTGGTCACACAGCTAGGAAGCATTTGAGGCTAGATTTGAACTCAGGTCTTCCTGACTCCAGGTCCAACATTCCATCTACTGTGACATCTAGCTGCCCCATAGTGCAAGGTACTGTGCTAAATGCTGAGGATATAAAGACAATTGCTCTTAAGGAGCTTTCATTCTACTGGTCATATTCTTATGGTCAAAATCATCTTTAAGGGGCTTTTAGTAGTTTGTCTCCAACTCACAAAAGATTGTATGAAGTATCACAGTTGTCAAAACTAAAATACAAAACTTTTTGTATTTAGCAGCACTTTTAAGGCCAATGAACTAGGGCATATTTTTATCTTCTTGTTCAAGCATAAGAATTTCAGTAATTTTTACAATGAACTTTTCTTTAGGATAGTAACATCCTGTGGGTCCAGATTTAGTCTAAGTAGTCAAAGAGTAAAAAATGAAATGAACACAAACATCAGTTAGGGAAATAGGGGCAGCTAGGTGACTCAGTGGATAGATACCCAAGGCTGGAGTTGGGAGATCCTGGGTTCAAAACTGGCCTCAGACGTTTTCAAGTTGTGTGACCCTGGGCAAGTCACTTAACTCTCATTGCTTAGCCCTTACTGCTCTTCTGCCTTGGAACCAATACTTAGTATTGATTCTAAGAAAGAAGTTAAGGGTTTAAAAACAATTAACCAAATATCTTACTTTTTATTTTTTCCCCATGTTTACATGTCTCCCTCCTACTTTCCCTCCCCACTCCTGGAGTTGACAAGCAATTCCACTGGGTTATACATATATTATCATAAGCAAATGGCTTTAAAGTCTTCTTGCTAACTGATACTGGCCAGGACTATGTAGCTATGCCTTTCCTAAAGGTGGATAGATGACATGAAAGAAGTAGGTTGATTGAATGGAACCTATAATTAAAGTTAGTGATAATCCCAACAGGCCAACAGCAGTCAAACCAAGATATAGGTAATTCTGATTTTTTCCAGCTTAACTATGACTTGATCATTCTGGCTTTTCCTCTGCTGTAGCTTTAGTGCTTATGCTAATTGTCAATTGAGGCAGGAGAGTGACCCAACTTTTATGACTGGAAGGCTAATGTCAAGGATGAGCTAATAATTTCTATAAGGATACCAAGAAGGCAAATTAAAGAGCCAAGGATGGGATCAACCTTTTTATATGTGTGGCCATTGGATTTATGGTGATGAGATGACCTTAAACACAGTAACTTGTTCATTCCACTTTTATCAAAGTATTACTTTCTTAGAAAATACTCTGATGGATGGCATGGTGGGGCACACCAGTAATTCCTGCCACCGAAAATACTGAGCCTAATAGATTAAGCTTGGCAGTTCTGAGCTTCAGTGGGCTAAACTGATTGGAATCTGGGAATAAATCCAGCTCCAATATGGTGAGCTCCCTCCAATTGGGAACCACCAGTTGCTCGTGGAGGGGTTGGTCAGATCTGAAAACGCAACGGGTCAAAGCTCTTGTAAGTAAATAGTGAAACTGGATCTGTGAGTGGCCTCTGTACTTTCAACTTGGGCAAAGTGGGGAAATTTAAAAAAAAAAAAGATACTCTAAAATATATAGCTATACCAGGTCTGTTTTCCTTTACTCTAAAAGATGTGGAAATTCTCATGCAAACTGACATTGTACTCATTTATGAATTTTTGTACTTGTGATTTTATATGTATAGGAAACTTCTAGGGAAAAAAATTCCCTATACCAATTCCAGCTGGTAGTATGGTATAATATGTGTGGCATTATGTGACTTGGTATGGTCTGGAAAGATATGGGAGGGCATTATACTACTAAAATTATTCTGCAGTTTATAGTCTTAATGTGTTGTCTGGGGGCACCAAGAGGGTTCATACAAGCTGGGTGTTCAGGGTAAAGCAACTCAAATTCAAGGATTTCTGACTTCAGGGTTAGTATGTTCCATGTTGCTTCTCATCACAATTTTAGCTCCAGACAATTCTGAATCCTGAATGTATACATCTGGCAAAATAGGGGAGAATGAATCATATTGTCTAAACACCAGAAATCTATGAGAAGAGTGGGCTGGCTGGGGTTTGGGATAGTATGAAGGAAGACAGATAAGAGTACTATCCCTCTATTGGTACTCTTGTTACCTAAGGCCTTTTTATTTTCCTTTCCTTTCCTTTCCTTTCCTTTCCTTTCCTTTCCTTTCCTTTCCTTTCCTTTCCTTTCCTTTCCTTTCCTTTCCTTTCCTTTCCTTTCCTTTCCTTTCCTTTCCTTTCCTTTCCTTTCCTTTCCTTTCCTTTCCTTTCCTTTCCTTTCCTTTCCTTTCCTTTCCTTTCCTTTCCTTTCCTTTCCTTTCCTTTCCTTTCCTTTCCTTTCCTTTCCTTTCCTTTCCTTTCCTTTCCTTTCCTTTCCTTTCCTTTCCTTTCCTTTCCTTTCCTTTCCTTTCCTTTCCTTTCCTTTCCTTTCCTTTCCTTTCCTTTCCTTTCCTTTCCTTTCCTTTCCTTTCCTTTCCTTTCCTTTCCTTTCCTTTCCTTTCCTTTCCTTTCCTTTCCTTTCCTTTCCTTTCCTTTCCTTTCCTTTCCTTTCCTTTCCTTTCCTTTCCTTTCCTTTCCTTTCCTTTCCTTTCCTTTCCTTTCCTTTCCTTTCCTTTCCTTTCCTTTCCTTTCCTTTCCTTTCCTTTCCTTTCCTTTCCTTTCCTTTCCTTTCCTTTCCTTTCCTTTCCTTTCCTTTCCTTTCCTTTCCTTTCCTTTCCTTTCCTTTCCTTTCCTTTCCTTTCCTTTCCTTTCCTTTCCTTTCCTTTCCTTTCCTTTCCTTTCCTTTCCTTTCCTTTCCTTTCCTTTCCTTTCCTTTCCTTTCCTTTCCTTTCCTTTCCTTTCCTTTCCTTTCCTTTCCTTTCCTTTCCTTTCCTTTCCTTTCCTTTCCTTTCCTTTCCTTTCCTTTCCTTTCCTTTCCTTTCCTTTCCTTTCCTTTCCTTTCCTTTCCTTTCCTTTCCTTTCCTTTCCTTTCCTTTCCTTTCCTTTCCTTTCCTTTCCTTTCCTTTCCTTTCCTTTCCTTTCCTTTCCTTTCCTTTCCTTTCCTTTCCTTTCCTTTCCTTTCCTTTCCTTTCCTTTCCTTTCCTTTCCTTTCCTTTCCTTTCCTTTCCTTTCCTTTCCTTTCCTTTCCTTTCCTTTCCTTTCCTTTCCTTTCCTTTCCTTTCCTTTCCTTTCCTTTCCTTTCCTTTCCTTTCCTTTCCTTTCCTTTCCTTTCCTTTCCTTTCCTTTCCTTTCCTTTCCTTTCCTTTCCTTTCCTTTCCTTTCCTTTCCTTTCCTTTCCTTTCCTTTCCTTTCCTTTCCTTTCCTTTCCTTTCCTTTCCTTTCCTTTCCTTTCCTTTCCTTTCCTTTCCTTTCCTTTCCTTTCCTTTCCTTTCCTTTCCTTTCCTTTCCTTTCCTTTCCTTTCCTTTCCTTTCCTTTCCTTTCCTTTCCTTTCCTTTCCTTTCCTTTCCTTTCCTTTCCTTTCCTTTCCTTTCCTTTCCTTTCCTTTCCTTTCCTTTCCTTTCCTTTCCTTTCCTTTCCTTTCCTTTCCTTTCCTTTCCTTTCCTTTCCTTTCCTTTCCTTTCCTTTCCTTTCCTTTCCTTTCCTTTCCTTTCCTTTCCTTTCCTTTCCTTTCCTTTCCTTTCCTTTCCTTTCCTTTCCTTTCCTCTTTCCTTTCCTCTTTCCTTTCCTTTCCTTTCCTTTCCTTTCCTTTCCTGTAAGGATGGGAGTCTATGCCTGGAAGGAATGGAAGGGGAATTCTATGAATTCTGTTTCTAGGTCAAGCAACCATTTTAAAGCAGCCATTGAAATTCTAGCCAATTGTGTTACTGAGAGACCTGGAAGTTTCCATGGAGATATGAGAAAGGTCTCTGAATACTGTTTTTGATGCTGTGCTTTTAGAAATACACTATCTGTTGCCTTCTGGTCAGTTTATTCTAGGTCACTATCTTCTAAGACAATTAGCATTTATTAAATACTTCTTAAATATAAAACACTGTGTGTGGTTGTAGAGAAATAAAATCAACATCAGAATTACTCCCTGCCCTCAAGGAGCTTAAATTCTATTTGGAGTAAGATCAATGAATCAATATGTGTATATATATACATATATACATACATACATGAAAAATTATACAAAGATATTGTAATTACCCAGACCAAAAGCACAAAATGATCTCCACTTTAATTCTATTGTAATTACCAGGAATGAGAATGGAACTAGTTTTGACTACTAAGTCCCCTGTCATTTTTCACTCTCAGTGTTAGATTTCTAGCTTGTAGATCCTGATTCAGTTCTCCTTTGGCAGGACTCTACAGGATATTTGATCACTAATTATAGGTCTTCAGGCATCAATACCCCTCTCTTCTGCTTAACTACTTCCAACCAGGGACCAAGACAGTGTTAGTCAGTTCAGCAATTGTTTGTTGAAGATGGGCATTATCAGTGATCAGCCATGATCATTCACAATGTTTACTCCAGCTCTTTTCTTACTATTTTAAGACGACTATTTGATTCATGCTCTCTATTATCTATCTTGCTTTGCCTATGTAGACACAGACCTAGATTGCTGCCAATTTCAGCACAGGGAAGCTCTCCAGTGAAATCCTATGTAGAGAATTAAAGGGAACTATTCCCTTTAGGTTTGAGGCCCTAGTTTGCAGAGCCAATGCATATTCAGAAATGAAAAACAATCTTGATTTTAGAGCTTGATTTAAATATATAGAGACAGTATTGTGAGGTCGATAAGGTAAAGGAAAAACTGGGTTCAAGTCTTTTTTATTACTACCATTTTTTCTTATATAAACCCTTACCTTCTGTTTTAAAATTGATACGAAGTATTGGTTCCAAGGCAGAAGAGCAGTAAGGGTTAGGCAAGGGGATTAAGTGACTTGACCAGGGTCACACAGCTAAGGAGTGTCTGAGATCATATCTGAACCCAGGACCATCTATCTTTAGGCCTGGCTCTCTATCCACTGAACCACCTAATTGCCCCACTGAGTTTAAGCTTTTCTTTGAGAAAATACTAACTCTGTGATCCTAGGCAAATAACTTACTTTCTCAGTATTCCCAGGCAACTTTTTAAAACTATAGGTTAAGGAAAATGCTAGTTTACATTAGTAGAGGGAAGTTTCACACCAGGAGTTACCTAAACTTATAAAATCAGATCTGGATTCCCTTCTCTGTCCTGCCCTCCCACCCCAATGGCAAACTAGAACCATAATTCAGATTTTGAGAGGTCGTAGAATGAAGAGGAGAGAACATTAGGGAAGAAAAAAAGAAAGAAAGAAAAAACACTGGACTTGGAACAGGAAGGCTTGAATTTGGGTCTTGATCATTTTACTCACTAGCTATGAGAACATACACAAGTGATTTTCTTTCACTTAATCTTAGTTTCCTTACCTGGAAAACAAAAGAATTGGATTATTTGCAGTCTGATGTCCTTTTCTTAGATGCCTAGGAGTCTATATCCAGTGATTCTATGCTATTTTGAGAAGAAGGGAAAAGAAATTCCTCCAAACATTAGATATCTATTATTTTTAGTAAACTCATATGATGGAATTTCAAGTGCACATAATAATAAATGGAGGCATACTTTTTTTTTTTTTTGCAGAATAGAAACCTCTGTCTAAAGGACTGCCAAAATACAATATATAGCTAGAAGGTAGCATCCATGGGAGAAAGGCTGTGACCTAATTGAAGAATTATTACCTTTAATAAAGGACAATAAGAGGAGAAAAATTAGAGGAATTGGAAGTGTGAAACCAGGTATATCTGGGCAAGAAGAAATGACTTATGGAAAAAAAAAGTGTTAGGTTGGCAGTGACAAGAAGATACCTCAGAACCAGAAAAATGCTAGAAAAACACATCCCATACCAGGGAATCTCCAAGATTTTTTAAAATTTTAATTGATTTATTTTAATTTAATTTAAATTGGTTTAAGGGAGATTTTCCAGTCTGTGGCAATACATACCACATTTTAGAATGAAAGTCAGGAAGAAAATAGAATCTACTTAATCTTATTTTACAGTCAAATTTACTTTAAAAAAGATTTGTTCCTGACATTGCTTTTCTGGAAAACAAGGGATGCCTATTAACACATTCCATAGTTAAAAAGAAGTTGTTTTGGAGTTATCTGTGTTTTTGGAAAGATTATTCTACTTTATAGTGGGAGTGCTGAACCATACAAGATATACTTTTCATATTCTTTCTTTCACTATTAAACACATTAGTGCTTTACTATACTTTTTTTCTCCTCCAGTTATACAGTTTCCTAACTAAAATCAAAGAATTATAGAATTTTAATCAACAAGCATTTTTTAAGTGCACACTATGTGCCAGGAACTGTGCAATGTTATAAGGGGTTTTAGAGGTCATCTAGTTTATCCCATATACTATTTCAATATATGGAAGTTTTCTTTCAGGTGCATCATGGGCCCTGTAGACAATTTACACAGAATTTTCAAAGCCAGTGGAAATGAATTTTGGGTCATTCTCTTAGTCTTACATCATCTAACCCCCTGTGATATTCCCTCTGTTATGGATGAAACAGATGACATTTCCCCACTTCCCTAAGTTGACTGAAATGACTATCTTTTCTTAGAGTCTAGCAAAGAATCACCATTCCTACTTTTACTAGAAGGCAAAGTTCTGTCTTGGGAAATTAAATAAAGCATTTACAAGGTATCAGGATGCTTTACTGATTTTACACAAATGTGAATTTGTGTCTAAACATTATAGTCCTCTAATGCCATTTTACCTTCTCTATATCATGCTCATTCTTTTTTTTTTCCTCTTGTACAATAAAACTGAATTCAGCCAAGAACCAAGGTCCTTTTCTGGTTTGTTTTAATGCAATTTCCTATCCTTCCATCATGCTATTTTTATTGCCATGCATGTTTTTTAAACCACTGCCTTGCTGCTGGAGGGAGAAACTTGGTATATTCAGTCTCACCACATAGAATCAAATTGTACTTAAAGCTAGGGATCATCGGATGCCCTGGCAGAAGGGGTATGGGAATTTTACCCAGCATAGAGTTTTCATGGCCAACTGGGCTAATAATAATCATCAAAGAGAAAGAAACAATTGAGGGTAGGTAAGTGGAGAAGAGTGATTATTAATTCCATTAAATTCTTTGTAGTCTTTCCTTGGCAGCTAAGTGGGACAGAGATTAGAATGCTGGGTCTGGAGTTAGGAAGACATCTTCCATGTTCAAATCTGTTATTAGATAGCTGTGTGACCCTGGGCAAGTTACTTAACCCCATTTGCCTCAGTTTCCTCATCTGTAAAATGAGCCAAAGAAGGAAATGACAAACCACTCCAGTATCTTTGTGAAGAAAAATCCAAATGGGGTCACAACTGAAATGACTGAATAATTAGACTTTCTTTGGAGTGCTGAGTGTGTGTGTGTGTGTGTGTGTGTGTGTGTGTGTGTGTGTGTGTGTGTGTGTGTGTTGGGGGTGATTATTCCACTTTATAATCAGAGGATGGCAAAGAAAAAAAGAAAGTCTGAATTAATAAGGAGTTGGAATTGTAGATTTGGTGGGAGGAAGGGAGCAAGAAAACCAATTTTTCTGCTTTTATATATGTGTGCGTGTGTGTAATTACCTGTATTAGCTAATAAATTATTTTAGTTCCTTTTAGACTTCTTTCAAGACTAGTTTTAAGTATCTAAAAAAATCTACTTTCTCAAGTCAAATAATAATTTACCTGTAATCATCTTTGATTAAATTTCCTTCTCAAATCTTTTTTTTTTCTTCTACATACCACACAGAGGTAACCTTCAGCTTGATACCTGATGTGATGAATATGAATTCATATTAGTGGGGCACTAATTAGAAAGGGGCTATGTTAGTTCAACTAAAAATTCAGTGCTTTTGATCTTTTATAAACTTCCACCATTCAAATAGGTGGCACAGTGGGTAGAGTCAGAAAGTGGACCTAGAGTCAGAAAGACCAGAGTTCAAATCTTCCTCAGATACTTATCAACTGTGTTGATCCTGAGCAAGTCATTTTACCCTCGCCTGCATAAAACTGGAGAAGAACCACTCTAGTATCTTTTTGAGGAAAACCCCTTGGACAGTTCCCCATCCCCTAATTTCCTATGTTCCTTCCTCCTGAGTAAGGCAGAACTAAAACTAGCAATTTTGGTGCTCTGGATAACAAATTCCAATCAATCATAATACTAGAATAAGAAGTAATTAAGAACATTTTGATTTAATTTAATTTAAAAAGCAGTATATTAAGTCCTTCCTGGGGTATACGGAAACAAAAAGGAAATAATTCCTGTCATAGAGGAAGGAAGAGGCGATAGAGTATGTAAAGAAATTTTAAAAAATGGGGAAAGGATAGGAAAAAGAGTCTTACTCAGTTGAGGAGGGTGAGTTAGTTATTACAGCGTGTGACAAACTCACATTATTAGTGGGGAGGGGATTCTGGTAATTTCCTATTTTGATGAATTATTCTTGCTAATTAGACACTAAATTCAGCTGTTCTAAGGAGGAGCATAGTATATTACATTTTTGAACCTTCTAAATTTCAGTATCCAAGAGCAAAGTCCTTAAGAGAGGGGCCCTGATTTACTCTGGCCTAAATCTTTCCTATTTTTTTTCAGACAACCTTTTTCTGAAATGAATTAAAGTGTTATCTAATAAGAGATTAAGGTATATATAACCTTTTTTAAGTATTTACTTTTTTTTTCAATTAGAGGAGACCTCCTCTTAAACTCAAGGGAGACAATCTCCTATTGGCTCAGTTAAGTAAAGATCTCTCCACTGGTTACACCTATAAGGCTCTCCTTTCACTTGTTGAAGTGAGATTTTATATTCCTAAACACCTGTTGGCCTGAAGCACTGGACCTGTTTTGGCCTAGGCTGTTTCACATAGTAACCCTAGCTCTGGTCTGCCCTTACAGCATGAATAATAATTGCCAGAGAGTGGGGTAGAGTCAAGGAATTCTGGGCTATATTGTTTATAGCCAGAAATCCAGAGGCCATATGGAACCAGTAATAAAGTATTCTTGAGGTCCAAGAGTCTGGTGGGAGGGGTTGGGGAGATCCAGACTGCCTTCCTTATTCTTTCAGAGTTTTCTTTTCAGGAATAGCTGTCTTAGCATGTCAAGTTGGTCAAGCAAGAATGATGTGATTTGAAGATTGTTGTTACTGTTCAGTTGTTTTGGTCGTGTTCCGTTCTTTGACCCCATTTAGATTTTTCTTGGCAAAAATACTAGAGTGCTTTGCCAGTTCCATCTCTGGCTCATTTTATTCATTTTAATTTTTTATAATTTTCTTTATTTTATTTTAATAAATTTCCACTGAAGTTTTCCAAAGTGATATGATTCATGTTGTCTCCATTCCTTCTTCCCTCCTGACAAGCAATTCAGTCTGAGTCTAGCTCATTTTACAAGAAAACTGAGGCAAATAGGATTAAGTGACTTGGCCAGGTCTCTGATGCCAGCTTTGAATTCATGGAGATGATTCCTATTTTTCATTTCCTAATTCCAAGGCCAGTGCTCTTTCTATGGTTGTTGACTTGAGAATTGAAATGACTTAATCATAGTCATGGATGTATTTAGACTTGGAATTGGTCTCCTAATTTCCTGACTCCCAAATAAACCCCCTTCCACTATAATTTTTAGATAAGATTCTGTGAATGTAGGTCTGTACCTTAGAGGTCATCCTGTTTAATTTCGTTTTATATGTGGGGAAATAAAGTTCAGTACAGACAGTTAGTAAGTGACAGAAAGCTAAGATTCAAATCCACATCTCGTGACTCCAAATCGTGTTTTTCTGTTATGCTACAACACTTACTAACTACTTGACATAAAGGGAAAATAGGGTTGGTACTCAACACTAAACTAAAAATACATACAAATATATGGAATATATACCAAGAACCACTTTAGAATTAATCATAAGTGAAAAAAAAGCTGGGCATGGTGGCACATGCCTCTAACTCCTGCTGCTGGAGAGGCAAAGGCTGATTGATCACTTGAACTTGGGAGTTCTAAACTGCAGTAGGACTAAAAGTGATCATATATCTGCTCTAAGTTCAGCACCAATACATTCCACCCCTTCTCTCTCTCCTTCCACCTCCTCTCATCCACAGGGAGTTCTAGGCTACTTAAGGAGGGGTGAATTAGCCCAAGATGGAAACAAAACATGCCAAAGCTCCCGTGTGGTTAGCAGTGGGATTGGGTCTGTGAATGGCTACTGTATTTCTAGCTAGGAAAGAGATAGGAGGCTTGGTCTTTAAAAAAAAAGGGGGGGGAGGGGGGAGAGAGGGATAGAGAGAAGGACAGAGAGGGAGGGAAAAGAGAGACAGACAGAGACAGAGGGAGAGGAGAGGGGAGGAGGGAGAGAGACATACAAGGAGAGAGAACAAGAGAAAGACAGAGACAGAGACAGAGGAAGAGAGGAAGAGGAGAACAAGGGGAGAGAGCTAGGGACAGAGACAGAGAGGAGAGACACAGAGACAGGGAGAGAGAGAGACAGAGAGAGAGAGAG
>NC_058133.1:220756408-220774673 GCF_016433145.1 Gracilinanus agilis
AAGAAGAAGAAGAAGAAGAAGAAGAAGAAGAAGATAGAGGGACAGAGAAGGAGGGAAAAGGGACAGAGACAGAGAGACAGAGACAGAGGGAGAGAGGAGGAGAAGGAAGAGGGGAGAGCAAGAGACAGAGACAGAGAGGACAGAAAAGAGACAGAGACAAAGGGAAACAGAGAGTCAGAAGGAGAGAGGAGGAGGAGGAGGAAGGGAGGAGAGAGAAATTCAGAGAGAGACAGAGAGAAAGACAGAGAGACACAGAAAGGAAAGGAAAAGAGAGATAGAGACAGAGATAGAGGGAAAGGAGGAGGAAGAAGTGGGAAGAGAGAGAGAGAGGGAGGGAGAGAGAGCAAGGGGTAAAGAGAGAGAAAAATTAGAGATAATGAAAATAAATCACCACCACAGGAACTGATGATTTAAATCAGAGGGAAAATAGTGTGCCTGATTAGCAAAATTATAATTTACAGAGTAATTTACTTGTTCAGCCATTCCTCAATTCATGAGCAATCTCTCAATTTCCAATTCTTTGAAGAAAGTGGTTTTAGTATAAATCCTATCCTGGAATAGGGAGGGATGGTGATATATTGAGACTGAGGCTTTCATTCATCTGGTCATTGCCCTCCTTCAGTGACTGACTTCCTTTTATAAGCAAAGTTTTACCCAGATCAAGTGGAATAACATTTGGAGAGTAGGAAATGCCTGATGGACTCTGAGGAGAGGGCTGAGGGTCGGACACTTGTTCATTCAGACCTTGGAGATGGACATTATCTGTCCTTGGGGAGTCTGAATGAAGGAAAAGCAGGATAAACAGTAGACACAGGAGAGTCAATCCCCTGCTGACAAGGAGGAATGCTTAAATTCAGATTCTAGGAAGGTGATTCCGCAAAGCAGGGCCAAAGACAGCTCTTGCTCTTTATCCAAAGTACATTAAAATCAGGATTTCAAGGTGTGGGGGAGAGGCAAAGACTATTTTGATGGGAAAAATTCTCCTTTCTGTTTTACTTTTTGTTTTTGAAAAAATTTTCCCTTCCTATTGATCTTTCCCTTTTTTTGGGTGAGTGGGTAGGGAAACTGCTGTTAGAGACTTTTTGATGAGATCACAATTCTTGCTGCCTTCAAACATATAAAAGGTTACCTTTGGAATACATTTCCACCACTGTTTTATTAGTATATGGCTTCTGGCATATTTCCACAGAGCATAATGAATAGATGGAGAACTAAGACACCGTCAAGCCATTTTACTCTCTTTATATATAAATCTTCCTATATTGATTTATAGGATACAGAATGTTAGAACTAGAAGGAATCCTGGAGATCATTTTGTTTTATCCTGACATTTTCAAGATAAGAACATTAAGGTGGGAAGAAGGAAAAGTGCCATACCCAAAGGTCATACCACAACTTAGAAAATAAACCTTGAAGGAGAGTCAGAAACTGGGGGAAATTTTTTATAGCAATTTCTTTGATAAAGGCCTCATTTGTCAAACACATAAGGAACTGAGTCAAATTTACAAAAATACAAGTTATTCCCTATTGATAAGTGGTTAAAGGATATGAATAAATAGTTTTTAGAAGAAGAAATCAAAGTCATTTGTGCTCATATGAAAAAAGCTCTAAATCATTATTGATTACAGAAATGTAAGTTAAAACAACTCTGTGGTACCACCTCACACTTATCATATTGGCTAACATGACAGAAAAAGAAAATGACAAATGTTGAAGGGAACATGGAAAATAGGGACATTAATGTACTGTTGGTGGAGTTGTGAACTTGTCTGCAGAATGATTTAGAACTATGCCCAAAGGGCCATAAAATTGTGCATACAGTTTGATCTATCAATACCTCTACTAAGTTTGTATCCCAAAGAGATTGAAGGAAAATGAAAAGGACCTATACGTACAAAGATATTTATAAGTTTTTTTGTGTGGTAGCAAAGAATTGGAAATTGAGGGGATGCCCATGAATTGGGATATGGCTGAATAAATTGTATATGATTGTGATGGAATACTTTTGTGCTATAAGAATTGATGAACAGGATGGTTTCAGAAAAACTTGGGAAAACATGAATGTATGCAAAGTGAAGAGAGCAGAACCAAGAGAACATTTGTACACATTAACAGCAATATTATATAATGATCAACTGTCAATGACTTAGATATTCTGATCAATATAATGATCCAAGACAATTCTAAAAGACTTATGATGAAAAAATGCTATCCTTCTCCAGAGAAAGAACTGATGAAGTCTGAGCGCAGATTAAAGAATAATTTTCTCACTTTCTTTTTCTTTTTTGCAACATGGTTAATATGGAAATATATTTTGCAAGATTTCACATGTATCGCATTTCTTGGCTTCTCAATGGGTGAGGAAGGGACAAGAAGGAGTGAAGAATCTGAAGTTCAAAATTTTTAAAAAGAATTGGGGAATGGCTGAACAAATTGTGGTATATGCTGGTGATGGAATACTATTGTGCTAAAAGGAATAATAAACTGGAGGAATTCCAGGTGAACTGGAGAGACCTCCAGGAACTGATGCAGAGCGAAAGTAGCAGAGCCAGAAGAACACTGTACACAGAGACTGATATACTATGGTAAAATCGAAGGTAATGGACTTCTGTACCAGCAACAATGCATGGGCTGAGGTGAACATGATTGGGGATGTAGACTTGAAACGACCACACCAATGCAACTAGCAACAATTTGGAAATAGGCCCTGAACAAAGACACAAGTTACAACCAGTGGAAATGTGCATCGGCCATGGGTGGGGAGATGTTGGGGGGTGAAGGGGAAAGTAGGAGCATGAATCATGTAAACCATGTTAAAAATGAATATTAATAAATGTTTTAAAAAAAGAATGTTAAAATACATAAATAGTAAATTTATGTAAAAATATATATCATATACTTTAGTAGTACTATTGTACTATATTAAAACTCAGCTAATTATAACTCAGCAGTGTCAAGTGCTTTACTATGACACTTGCTTATTTACACTCATCATGTTGAAATAAGAAAAGTTTTGTAACAAAATTTTAAGCTCAGCACCAAGAATGAAATTTTTGCAATTGAGAACTCCACTGTTATAGAACACTAAATGGCTTTGGAAATTAGCTTTTAATACAAACTTGAAAATCTTTTTCAATGAATATAACCTAAAATTATAAGACAAAAAAGTGTTTATATGTGAAATGTATACTGTGGTAAGGTGTCTATGATGATAAGTAACATTGTTTGAATCACAAATACAGTCAAGTTGCTGTATATACTTCCTATGCTATCAAAAGTTAAAATGAGAAATCAGTTCTCCATTCCCACACAAATTTGCAGCCACTATATCTTCCAAGTTCAAATTATAGTTCCAACAGTGTTTTACAGACTTCAATACAAGTACAAAGGAAATCTCCATATTTCAAAATTCATTTCACAGTGCAGTTGAGGAGCTTCCATCTAATTCTCAATTGGAAATAATTAATCTATAATATAATGAATCACTTATTAAAGGGATATCAGGAGAAGAATGTAATAGTATCTAAAAATACCTTTGAAGTGATAAATATTCTTGGTTAAATTCATATCCATATAATTGGTGGGGGTAGTTAGGTGGCATAGTGGACAGAGCATTGTATCTGGATTTGGGAAGGACTGAATTCAAATCTGGCCACAGACACTTCCCAGCTGTGTGATTTTGGGTGAGTCACTGAACCTTATTTGTTCCAGTTCCTTATCTGGAGAGAGGAGAAGGAAATGGCAAATCACTCTGATATCTTTATCAAGAAAAACCCAAATGGGGTAATGAGGAGTCAGAATGACTGGAACCACCAAACAACAATGTGGATTGATATCAGTATTTGGCAGTACCTATCTATGTAAAGTGACATTTCAGAGATGAAATGTGTTAAATCCCAATATAGATTAGTATTAACAAATGAACATTTGCAATTGATTTTGATAATAAAGAACACTAATTCTGAACCACAATTAAGTGAAATGTGATCCCCCAAAGAACTCCATTCTTTTCATTAGTAGACCTGTATGACACAGAAACATACTCAATTATTATTATTATATGTCCAATTAATCAATAAAATATTTGTGGAAATTTGTTCTCTCTCTTCTACGTAATAAATATTTTTGATTTTGCTACTTGACTGAGAAAATCTAAATATATACTATCTAACTCTTTAGAGAAAAATGTTTTCTAAATCCTACACTAAACAACCAAGGAAAGAGGTTTCTCCTCTCTAGATTTCAGGGAATCTGAGAGGTCTGTAACTGCAGGAATTGTATTTAGAAATTGACTAGAATTTCCAACACATCACAGCAGCAAGAGGTAGAAAGAGAAACACCATTTAAAATCATACTAGACAATATAAAATACTTAGGAATCTATCTACCAAAACAAACACAGGAATTATACGAAAACAACTATAAAACACTTTCCAAACAATTAAAACTAGATCTAAACAATTGAAAAAGTATTTATTGCTCATGGGTAGGACAAGCTAACATAATAAAAATGAGCATTCTACCCAAATTAATTTACCTATTTAGCACCATACCTATCAAACTACTAAAAAACTTTTTTACTAAATTAGGAAAAACTATAACAAAGTTCATCTGGAATAACAAAAGATCAAGAATATCAAGGGAAATAATGAAAAAAAAAACGTGAAGGAAGGGGGCCTAGCAGTACCAGATGTTAAACTGTACTATAAAGCAGCAGTCATTAAAACAATATGGTACTGGCTAAAAGACAGAAGGGAGAATCAGTGGAATAGACTTGGGGTAAGTGACATCAGCAAGACAGTGTATGATAAACCCAAAGAGTCCAACTTTTGGGACAAAACCCCACTATTTGACAAAAACTGCTGGGAAATTTAGAAAACAATATGGGAGAGATTAGGTTTAGATCAACATCTCACACCCTACACTAAGATAAATTCAGAATGGGTGAATGACTTGAATATAAAGAAGGAAACTATAAATAAGTTAAGTGAACATAGAATAGTATACTTGTCAGATCTCTGGGAAAGGAAAGATTTTAAAACCAAGCAAGAGTTAGAGAAAATAACAAAACATAAAATAAATTATTTTGATTATATCAAACTAAAAAGCTTTTGTACAAACAAAAACAATGTAGTCAAAATCAGAAGGGAAACAAGAAATTGGGAAAAAATCTTTATAACAAAAAACTCTGACAGGGTTCTAATTACTCAAATATACAAGGAGTTAAACCAATTGTATAAAAAATCAAGCCAATCCCCAATTGATAAATGCGCAAGAGACATGAATAGGCAATTTTCAGATAAAGAAATCAAAAGTATCAATAAGCACATGAAAAAGTGTTCTAAATCTCTAATAATTAGGGAAATGCAAATCAAAAGAATTCTGAGGTATCACCTCACACCTAGCAGATTGGCTAAAATGAAAGAAGGGGAGAGTAATGAATGCTGGAGGGGATGTGGCAAAACTGGGACATTAATGCATTGCTGGTGGGGTTTTGAACTGATTCAACCATTCTGGCTAGCAATTTGGAACTATGCTCAAAGGGCTATAAAAGAATGCCTGCCCTTTGATCCAGCCATACCATTGTTGGGTTTGTACCCCCAAAGAGATCATAGATAAACAGACTTGTATGAAAATATCTATAGCCACAATTTTTGTGGTGGCAAAAAACTGGAAAATGAGGGTATGCCCTTCAATTGGGGAATGGCTGAACAAATTGTGGTATATGCTGGTGATGGAATACTATTGTGCTCAAAGGAATAATAAACTGGAGGAATTCCATGTGAACTGGAAAGATCTCCAGGAATTGATGCAGAGTGAAAGGAGCAGAGCCAGAAGAACATTGTACACAGAGACCAATACACTGTGGTAAAATCGAATGTAATGGATTTCCATACTAGCAATAATGCAATGACCCAGGACAATTCTGAGGGATTTATGGAAAAGAACGCTACCCACATTCAGAGGAAGAACTACAGGTGTGGAAACACAGAAGAAAAACAACTGCTTGAACACATGGGTTGAGGCGGACATGATTGGGGATATAGACTCGAAACTACCACACCAATGCAACTATCAACAATTTGGAAATAGGTCTTGATCAATGACACATGTTAAAACCAGTGGAAATGCTCATAGGCCATGGGGGTGGGGGGATTTGGGGGGGTGAAGAGTAAAGTAAGAGCATGAATTATGTAACCATGTTAACTTTTCTAAAAAATAAATATTAATAAATATTTAAGAAAAAGAAATTGACTAGAAAGAGAAGAGGAAGAAAATACATATTTTGTCTATATTTTTGTAGGGATGCAGTATTTTTTAAAATATTTTTTTAAATTATAAACTTGATAGTCTTCAACAATCATGAACATTTCTATATAAGCCCAGAAAAATATGATTTTATATGAAGCCATGAATCTATAGCAGGGAGCTTGCCATATATATTTTTTCTACATGTGTGCCTCACTACATTACCTTTTAAGCATGGGACCCCTAGATGCGTCAACATGAACACAAATGGAGGCATGTAAGCCATTTCAGAGAGAAAGAAAGGGAATATAGATGCCATATTGGATCCAATGCCAAAGGCTTCACCGCCAACATAAGTGGGTTAGTGGTCCTACTTGGCCGATATCCTGGAGGCTCATCAAGGATTTATCGGGAGTCCATTTTGTATGGACAAGCCTTCATTGGAGAGATCCTCTGATTGAGATTTTGAGAATATTCTAGTGTCATAAGGATACATTAGAGGGAAATGTAAAAACAAATAGACAAATAGCTGATCTAGAATACTTTTTCCTTTCACTAATCAGGTCATTTTCTGTGATATAATTTTGATTATTTGAAAGGTTAAGTACTAATACCTATTGTATTAGTACTTAATAATGGTATTAGGTAAGGATGTTAATATGAGTTATCCAGATATAGTATGTCTAGAGCACAGAGGTTTAGTTATGTAGATAGAATCACACAGAAGTGAATATTACCTGACATAAGAAATAAAGATATCTGAAGATATTTTACAAGATTCTATTGAAAAATATAGGGAAATGTGAAGTTTTAAGAAGGATAAAAAATTTAATAATGGCCAATTTCCCAAGAATTGTCTATGGACATAGAAGCTCTTAAAATTACTAGTAAAATAAGAGTCTCAGAAAGTAATTGAAGTATGATTGCTAACTTCTCATAGAGGAGAAGACATTTCATAGTATTAAATTGATGTTGATTGAGAAGGGTATACATGGAGAAAAATTATCTCAGAATGAAAAGTCATTTGAAATACTAGAAACAGCTATAGATGTGAATAGGCTTTCTTCACACCATTGTTTATAATATTATATCACAGTGGAATAGCAGACCAGAACTTTTCACCTATCAAAACAGAGACCAAAGAACCAAAAAGCCTCATGTAAGATTAGCCTAGAACAAACAAAGATGGACATTTGGGTGATTCATGTGCAGTAATGCAACTTTAGTATGTGGAAAGGTGAATTCCAAAGAATTAATTTCAGGAAATGGAGCTAGGGTGAAGATAGGGGTTGTCTTGGATCCTGAAGGCAGAAAAAAATGACCTTATCCTTAATAAGATACCAACTTGAGGTGCAAGGTCACTATGATTAATAAAATTCTACTATCAATGCTAATAAAAATAATGTAGAGACCAGAGGTAGCCTGGCAAGATTAAAAATTGAGACTTTAGTTCTTATTTTTTTGTCTCTTTGATGAGTATGAACATCAACATTGACACTATATATCTGGGGGTTTTGGTTATGCCATCTTTATGGGAGTGAAAGCTTTTGGGTTTTGTCAGAGCTACTGACAACACACTGAATATGATTAAGTAATGGTGATACAGATCTGAATTTCACCTTTGAACTGAGCCTTTAAGGGAGAACAGACAGATTTGGTTAGAGAAACAGAAAAACAGAAGTAAGATAGCTACAGTAAATGTAGGCAAACACTAAAGGTAAGAACGGAGAAGGGAAGAAAGAGAGAAAGGAAGAAAAAGACAGAGACAGAGACAGACTAAAATTTATACACATAAACACACACACACTGTGCCTCAATGAGACATCAAGAAACATTGAAGTAAAAAGAATGAAAAAAAAATAGAAGAAAATGTGAAATATCTCTTGGGAAAAACAACTGACCTAGAAAATAAATCCAGGAGAGATAATTTAGGAATTATTGAACTACCTAAAAGCCATGATCAAGAAAAGAACTTAGATATCATCTTTCAAGAAATCATCAAGGAAAATTGCTCTGATATTTTAGAACCAGGGAACAAAATAGAAATTGAAAGAATTTACCAAACATCACTGAAAGAGATCCTTAAAGGATAACTCCCAGGAATATTATGACAAGTTTTCAAAACTCCCAAGTCAAGGAGAAAATATTGCAAGTAACCAACATAAGATACAGCAGCTTCTAGTTTTAATTGTTTGGAAAGTGTTTTGTAGTTGTTTTCATATAATTCCTGTCTTTCTTTTGGTAGATAGATTCCTAAGTATTTTATACTGTCGAAGGGTGATTTTAAATGGTGTTTCTCTTTCTACCTCTTGCTGCTGTGATGTGTTGGAAATAATTAAAACTAGATCTAAACAATTGGAAAAACATTGATTGCTCATGGGTAGGACGAGCTAATATAATAAAAATGACCATTCTACCCAAATTAATTTACCTATTTAGCACCATACCTATCAAACTACCAAAAAACTTTTTTACTGAATTAGGAAAAATTATAACAAAGTTCATTTGGAATAACAAAAGATCAAGAATATCAAGGGAAATAATGAAAAAATGCGAAGGAAGCGGGCCCAGCAGTACCAGATATTAAACTATACTATAAAGCAGCAGTCATTAAAACAATATGGTACTGGCTAAGAGACAGAAGGGAGAATCAGTGGAATAGACTTGGGGTAAGTGACATCAGCAAGACAGTGTATGATAAAACCCAAAGAGTCCAACTTTTGGGACAAAAATCCACTATTTGACAAAAACTGCTGGGAAATTTGGAAAACAATATGGGAGAGATTAGGTTTAGATCAACATCTCACACCCTACACTAAGATAAATTCAGAATGGGTGAATGACTTGAATATAAAGAGTGAAACTATAAATAAGTTAAGTGAACATAGAATAATATACTTGTCAGATCTCTGGGAAAGGAAAGATTTTAAAACCAAGCAAGAGTTAGAGAAAATAACAAAATGTAAAATAAATGATTTTGATTATATCAAACTAAAAAGCTTTTGTACAAACAAAAACAATGTAGCCAAAATCAGAAGGGAAACAAGAAATTGGGAAAAAATCTTTATAATAAAAAACTCTGACAGGGTTCTAATTACTCAAATATACAAGGAGTTAAATCAATTGTATAAAAAATCAAGCCATTCCCCAAATGATAAATGGACAAGAGAATGAATAGGCAATTTTCAGATAAAGAAATCAAAAGTATCAATAAGCACATGAGAAAGTGTTCTAAATCTCTAATAATTAGGGAAATGCAAATCAAAAGAATTCTGAGGTATCACCTCACACCTAGCAGATTGGCTAAAATGAAAGAAGGGGAGAGTAATGAATATTGGAGGGGATGTGGCAAAATTGTGAAATTAATGCATTGCTGGTGGGGTTGTGAACTGATCCAACCATTCTGGATGTCAATTCGGATCTATCCTCAAAGGGCTATAAAAGAATGCCTGCCCTTTGATCCAGCCATACCATTGTTGGGTTTGTACCCCCAAAGAGATCATAGATAAACAGACTTGTATGAAAATATTTATAGCTGCACTTTTTGTGGTGGCAAAAAACTGGAAAATGAGGGTATGCCCTTCAATTGGGGAATGGCTGAACAAATTGTGGTATATGCTGGTGATGGAATACTATTGTGCTCAAAGGAATAATAAACTGGAGGAATTCCATGTGAACTGGAAAGACCTCCAGGAATTGATGCAGAGTGAAAGGAGCAGAGCCAGAAGAACATTGTACACAGAGACTGATACACTGTGGTAAAATTGAATGTAATGGACTTCTGTACTAGAAGCAATGCAATGACCCAAGACAATTCTGAGGGATTTATGGTAAAGAACGCTACCCACATTCAGTGGAAGAACTGCAGGAGTGGAAACAGAGAAGAAAATCAACTGCTTGAACACATGGGTTGAGATGGACAATCATGGGGGATGCAGACTTGAAACCACCACACAATGCAACTATCAACAATTTGGAAATAGGTCTTGATCAATGACACATGTTAAAACCAGTGGAAATGCTCATATACCAATAGGGATGGTTTAGCAAAAAGGCTCCAAATAAACCTACCCATTTCTGGGGATATTAATAACAATCAAGCTTATGAATCAGAAAAGTTGAAGACTAGACTTTGGGCCATGATAGCCTCCAAAAGAGAAATCTTCCTATGAAGATATACCTAAATAGCTTGCAGTCTTTATTTTACTACAAGAGATTTTTTTAAGAGATTAATTTTCTCTAGAAGCTTGCCTATGCTGTGGTTATGTGAGTCTTTGAGGCAAAGCCCATTTTTGACTTTCTTCTATTTCAATCATTGAATGGCAACCCTAAGTGACCTATAAACATAGATTCTAAAGAGTGAGAAATTGGAAGTTGTACATTTGTGGGTTGTAAAGAAAGTATAAATATTTATTTGCTTTTTTAGGAGGTATGAAGAGGTTCCCCAATAAAACTTGATGGAATTATAGGGTGGCTAGCCTGCAGCTTGCAGAAAGGTCAGCCACATCCTTGGTGACCTTTAAAATGCAAGTTGGACAGCTCTGTGGCGAGTGGAAGAGAGGATTAGCTAAGAAAGTCTGTTGAACTGTGAAGAGTCTAAGAAGTCCAGCAGAGAGACATGCCCAATAGAACATTTTGTTCACCTGCAATGCCAGAGGTCTGAGTTACTATACCCATATACATTCCCTATACATCTCTCGATTAGTGAGTGTCCACTTCTCCATTGCTCCATGTGGGAAAGTGAATCCTAGGTTTAGGGAGAAAATGTTTTGTTTCTACTATATTTAATGTCTTTGTTTTGAATTAATTGCATCAATTGGTTTATTTCATGATAAACATATTGATTTTTTTAATTAAAGAAAAGGATACAACCTCTCAGGGTTCAAGAGGTGCAAAATCTTTTTTTAAAATTTCTTTATTTTATTCCAGTAACAAATCTACATATGTTTTCCAAGATTACATGATTCATGTTGTCTCCCTTCCCTCTTTCCTATCTTCTCCAGTAGTTGACAAGCAGTTCCACTGGGTTTCACATGTATTATCACTCAAAATTCATTTCCTTACTTTTCATTTTTGTAATAGAGTAATCTTTTAAAATAATATCATATACCCAAATAAATAAATGATAAATCATATGTTTTCTTCTGCATTTCTATTTCCAATAGTTCTTTCTCTAGATGTGCATATCATTTTTTCATAAGTCCCTCAGAATTGTCCCAGATCATTGTATTGTTTTTAGGAACAAAGTTCATTACATTTGATCATGCCACAATGTTTCAGTTATTGTGTATAATGTTCTCCTGGTTCTACTTATTTTACTCCACATCAGTTCATGTAGGTCTTTCCAGTTCTTATAAAAATCAATCATTTTATCATTTCTTATGGCATAATAGTATTCCTACCTTAACACAGATTTTAAAAAGTCTGGAATACCAGTCTTCTATGAGAAAACATGGAACTCGCAAAAAAGATAGTAAGGCAACCTTTATTGAAGGAAGAAACAAAATGAAGGGTAGCCAAGAGAGAATGATGGAAACAGTCTAGGTCTTCTGGCTCTCCTGAATGGAATTGGAGACCTTGCTATCAATCAACACATATCCCAGAGGGGAATGGTGTACCCTCTCCCTCTAGACTAGTAGAGTCTAGTGGGTTTATTTATTTTATTTTTTATTTATTTTTTAATTTTTTAGAATATTTTTCCATGGCTACATGATTCATGTTCTTTCCCTCCCCCCTAAACCCTCTCCCCTACCTTCCCTATAGCCAATGCATAATTCCTTCTTGTGGGTTTTTTATAAGGTTCTTTTCTGGATCTAGCCAGCCCAGTCACAGGGGAAGGGGCCTGTGGACTGGTGATGATTCACACTGGTTGTGGGAAAGGAAGACTCCTGGGGATTTTGGAGCTGAAAGGGTCTTTGGGCCATTAACTACTGGTTTTACTCTGATAAGGTAACTCAGAGTTTTTTAAAATTTTGTTTTGAGCTTCCCTGAGGACTTTTGTAGAGGAGGCTACTGTAACCCTTAAAAGTCTTCTATAAAGTGAAAGGACTAAATGATTTGTAATGTAACTTCCATCTCTATACCATATGATCCTATACCAGTTTTTATTCATCTCTCTTGGCTTTTTACTAGAACATTTTATCAGGACTATACATTGTAGCAGTCAATGCTATGTAGTCTTGGTCCATGTATATAAATCTTGACCCATCAGATTACAAATTTCTTGAAGCAAGGATTCTTGCTTGAATCCTTGAAACACAAGGATTTATATATATATATATATACATATATATATATATATACATATATATATATGTACACACACATACACAGGCATACCTCATTTGTTGTGCTTCACAGGTATTGCATTTTTTTTACAAATCTAAGGTTTGTGGCAACCATGTGACAAGCAAGTTAATAGGGACCATTTCCTCATAAACATCTGCTCATATCATGTCTGCATTGCATTTTGGTAATTCTCAAAATATTTCAAATATTTTCATTATTTTCATATCAGTTTGGGTGATCTGTGATCAATGATCTTTGATATTACTATTGTTTTGGGGTGCCATGACCTAAGCACATATAAGCAGGCAAACTTAATAAATGTTGTGTGTGTTCTGACTGCTCCACTGACAAACTGTGCTATTCCCCCATCTCCCTCTCTCTTCTCCGGTTTCCCTATTCCCTGAGACACAACAATATTGAAATTGGACTATTTAATAATACTACTATGGCCTCTAAGTGTTCAAGGGAAAGGAAAAGTCAATCAATGTAACAAAACTTCAACAGTGTCTTAATTTAAGATATTGCAACAGCCACTCCAACCTTTAGCAAACTCTTCACCAGCAAAAAGATTATGACTCACTGAAAGCTCAGATGATGGTTAGAATTTTTAGCAATAAATTATTTTAAAATTAAGGTATATACATGGTTTTAAAAAACATAATAGTTGCATACTTAATAGTGTATATGTATATCTAGTATAGTATAACATAACTTTTATATGTATCAGGAAACAAAAAAATTATGATTTGCTTTATTGTGCTATTTACTTTATTGATATATATTTATTCAAATTAGATATACTTCAAAGTATATGTATGTATATACATATATATATAATATACATACACATGCATGTGTACTGTAAAGATGAGATTAACTCTACCCTGCCCATTTTTACATTTAATCTGTATATATATAATCTGTATGTATATAAAGTGTGGGGAGGTCTGAGACCTATGTGTGTGAAAGTAGGTGACGAATGGGAATCCATTGACTTCCCCCGGGCAGTCCTAAGCAGAGCTTTAGCTATAATTGGTACACGTAAATTGGGAAGAAAGCACAGGAAGTGACAAAAGGAATGGTCTTCATAAATTGTAAGAACCTCCTGAGAAAAGGGTCTTTTCCCTTGAACTGGACCCTGGAGGAGCTCTGGCAGAGGACTTTGGACTGCTTTCTATTTCTCCTTAGAACTACTACATGGGTGAATGAAAAAGACTGACTCCCTTTCTTGGCTTTTTCCTGGAGCTATTAGCCTCTGGAGGGGCCCCTTGTCTGGAGGAGGTCTCTTGCCTAAAACCCTTTTTAAATGATCCTTAGACCCTCCATCTGGGGCTACTGGAACCCTGTTGGATTAAGCCAGGGCTTCAGCATGTAGTCTAGCTCATCAAGCTAGATCTCTTACTCTGCCCTCTTCTCATTTCTCTACTTTCACTCTTTTTCTGTTTTATAAATAAACTGCTAAAAAATCATTCGGAATTAATTAATTCATTCCCGGAAACCACCCTCCTAAATAATTTAGTCCAACCATAATTTTTATCCTTTACAGTATATACATTGTTACAAATAATATTGATATAGAAGGGGGGGGGCAGCTGGGTAGCTCAGTGGATTGAGAGCCAGGCCTAGAGACTGGAGGTCCTAGGTTCAAATCCAGCCTCAGACACTTCCCAGCTGTGTGGCCCTGGGCAAGTCACTTGACCCACATTGCCTACCCTTACCAATCTTCCACCTATAAGTCAATACACAGAAGTTAAGGGTTTTAAAAAAAATTTTAAAAAAAATATTGATATAGAAGGGTATATTTTAAAATATTAAGGGTTTATTATAATCCATATTGGTAATTAAGAAAGCCACATGCCTGCTAAGATCTAATTCAAAATGCCTGCCATACCTTCACTCTCACTGCTTCAAAGGAAAGAGCACGCTTCCCAATCAAGTTCTGAGTCTTATACCTCAGTCTATGTAATCACACTTCCTGCCACCTGTATTACATAAGAGGAATCATGGGAAATGTAGTTTTCAAGTCACCTAAATGTCCACAGGAAGTTTATACCAGAGACCTCAATATTAAAGCTCAATGAACCCCAAATTTCCAATATCACAACATATATATATGTATATGTATATATATATATATATATATATATATATAATTTTTTTTCCTTCAAAGCTCCTACACAAAGTAGGTTCACATGAAGCAACTATCAGTATTTGTTGAATTGTAAGACACTGTACTAGGTGGTTGGGACACAAGACGAAATTAAATAGTCCCTGCCCTCAAGGAGCATCATTCCTATAGGGGTATTATATTTAAATTTAAAAAAAGTGTTGATCAGAAGAATCTTTGATGGATTCTCCAATCAACCTGATGAGATTACAGGAGATGTGGGACTTTGAGGGGAGTGATCTGAAGAGCACTTCCCAAAGGAATATGACCATACTCTGCCCATTGGTGTTTTAATGAAGGGATATAGAACTACAAATAGGTGTCAGAGATTGGTGCTTCTTCTAAGATACTAACTGTCTGGGATTCAAGAGGATGGATTCTTGTGGGAGAAGCTACCCTCTGATTTAAAAGCAGAAGGACCAAATTTCTGTCTCCTTTGAATTTGTTTGTTTTGTCTTTCAGTGTTCAGAAGACAGGCCAATACACAACAGATTCATTTCTGTATTCTGTATGAGGGATGGCAGAGTAATCTATTTGCAGTTTCCTGCCTACCAGGAATTGGAAATAGTTGCCTTGGGGCATAGACATACAAAAGTTGGAGTACTGATGCACCCAGAGTGGAGAGATCTGGGAGTTCACTTTCCCAGTGTAAGAGATGCTAGCACCTGGACTCTGAGAACGATACTGCAGAAGTAAATGGCAGAAGCATGTGTGTGTGTGTGTGTGTGTGTGTGTGTGTGTGTGTGTTTGTGTGTATGTGTGCACTTAGCTTAAGAAAGGACTGGGAGTAACCCTATATTTGTTATTTCCCAAGTTAGAGAATTTGATCATTGAACCTACTAGAAGGAAAGGGGAATTGATTTCTTTGAGCAATAGTGTGTTCCTTAGAGAAAGAATAGGATCACTCTGAGCAGCATACATGGGGAGCAAAGCCAGTGAACTATTTGGACAATGTGTGTCCAATGGGAAGAGGATCACTTGTTCAGCAAACCCGAAGTATGTACCTGCTTGAGGAATCCAAACCCCAAGGTGGCACCATTCTGGAAAGGACTGTATAGAACTCTATGAGAGGGCTAAAAATTCATCAGAAGAGAGTGAAATGGAGGATACACATGACAAGGTAGTTAGTGAGAAGATGATGGAAAAAGAAAACAAAAATGGCTGGAGCAGCCACATTGATATAATGTTCCACACATGACTACAATTAGGACCTCAGAATTTCCTGGATGGTAGTTGTGGAGCTGAAAGGGTTAAGTCCTTCAGAGTATTGTCATTCCATTTCTCAGTTCCAACCATTTTTTCTGGTTGTCTCTCTGCCTCTCCCTCCTCAACTTTGTCTGCTGAATTCCTTGGTTTCTTTGTCTCTACCAAAATCCCCCTTTTTACAGAAAGCCTTCCTCAACCTTTCTTCATTCTAGTGCCTGCCCTCTATTAATTATTTCCAACTTATCCTGTATATAACTTGTTTGTATATATTTATTTGTATGTTATCTTCTCCATTAGACTGTAAATTCTTTGAGGGTAAGAATTGTCTTTTGCCTTCATTTGTATCCCTGGTACTTGGCACAATGCCTGGCACATAGTGGGTACTAAATACATATTAATTGATTGGCCTTTGGTCTGGGCTTCTAGCCAGTTAGTTGGTGAGAAGCTTATGGAAAAATGGTTGGATAGTGGGGCAGTGATCTTTATAAAACAAAAAAGAATGAGGATAAGTCATCAGATCTAGTCAGTCAGTCAATAAGCCTTTACTAAGAATGATTATTATGTGCCAGGCACTATGCTTATCTGGAGATACAAAAAAGGGCAAAAGACAGTCCTTGCTCTCAAGGAGCTCATAGTCTAATGGGGAGACAATGAGCTATATACAAAATAAATTAGAAATTATTAACAGAGGAAAGGCACTAGAAAAACCAGGGTAGAGGAACTTCAGGCAAACTCAGAGAAAGAAAGACAGTATCTGGAAAGAAAGGTTGAATAACAGTATCAAAAATGCAGAGGGGTCAAAAGTGATAAAGACAATATTTTTTTGGGTGGCCAATTAGAGATGATCAAATAATACTTTACAATAGGAAACTAGATCCAAGAATGAATTACCAGGTAGGCTTCTAAGAGGGTTTTAGAGTCATGATATAGTAAGTTTAGAACTGGGGGGAAAAACACTTTAGAGATCATTTCACTCAACCCCTTCATTTTATAGATGAGGAAGCTGAAGTTAGGTGACTTACTAAGGGTGGATCCCTACATTTTATAGATGAGTTTAAGTGACTTGCTCAGGGTCACACAGCTAATGTCAGAAACTTGAAACTGTCTTCCTAACTCCAAGTCTAACACTATAGCACATACACCTCAACTATGGGCACTTCCTTCAAGTCCTTATAGAATATGTCAAGGTGGGGATAATTTGTATCTCTCCCTTTATTAGACAAAGAATACATACGGATTGGGAAAGAGAAAAAAGGGGAACTTGGATGAAGAGAAGAATGGGGACATGGGTAGAAGGAGAGAAGGGAAAGGAACACTTAGTAAGCACCTACTACATACCAGGAAGAGTGCCAAGCATTTTGCAAATGTTATTTCATTTGTTAGAAGGTCAACTTGCTAATCAAACAACACCTCTAGAAATACAATGACCAATTTCTGCCATGGCTTGCATACTCCCTCTGTTCATCTGTATTTAAAAACCAAAATTTCTTTAAGGGCCACTTCATTATCCTCTGCTGATCATTTTGGCCAGTAGACAAATTGGAACAATACCCCCTTTCTTTTTGGTTAATCCTTTATGTCAGCTGGAAAAAGACACGAGCTTGAGGGCAGAGGAGGGTAGTGTGAGAGGGGATGGGGAGGACAGATTTGTAAAAGGTCAGCTGATTTACCATTACCATACCACTTTCCAAGTGCCTTTCTCGTGACAGGAAAAACACCCCCCAAAGCTCCCTTAAACCCAGAACTCCCAGGTGGAGTAAAAGTTGAAGAATAATTTAGCAAGAAAAAGGCCTGCATAATTGATGGAGCCACCATGCCAAAGGTAATTTCTACTGCTCTCTCTGCCTCACAAAGACATTTAGTATTGATGGAGATCAAAGTATCAGAAAACCCCTGCTGGGGAGCTGAAAGGCAAAGCTTCCAATAGCTTTTTTTCCTGCTCTAATAATATCGTCTTTATGTAGTTAATAAACTGCACACTTCAGTCAAACTATACCATTACAGAAGACTTAGGCAGCTAATAATTTAAGAGGAAAGAATTGCTTCTGTTCTTCCCTTTGAACTAAACAACAGTCTGTTGAATGAGGGGGACATCAAAGTCTCATCACTATTACCAGTGTGGCTGGTTTGAGCCGAAGGGCACAGAGAGTGGGGACTTCAGTCATCAAGGAAAAAATAAGATTAAAGATATTGGCTTATCAACCCAAAGGTGGTACCAGGTGCTTGGTTATTTTTTTCTTTTCTTTTTCCTTCTCTTTCTTTCTTTCTTTCCTTCCTTCTTTCCTTCTTCCTTCCTTCCTTCCTTCCTTCCTTCCTTCCTTCCTTCCTTCCTTCTTTCCTTCCTTCTTTCTTTCC
>NC_058133.1:220775013-220862368 GCF_016433145.1 Gracilinanus agilis
TTTCTTTCTTTCTTTCTTTCTTTCTTTCTTTCTTTCTTTCTTTCTTTCTTTCTTTCTTTCTTTCTTTCTTTCTTTCTTTCTTTCTCCTTCAACTATACAAACCATCTGGCAGGGTGCTTAGCACTGAGTTACTTGTTGGACAAATAAACCTGCATTAGTTGAGCTTGTTTACAGTAACCCTGTGAACTCTGGCTTTCTATACCTCCATTTTCAGTTCTAGTCATTCCCAGTCACCTTGCCCTTCAAACTCCCAATTTATTTTCTTCCCCCTCTGCTGGGTCTCTTCCTAGAGCATGCAACCTTGGCTGGAACTTCCCATTTGTCTTATTAGCTTGGGTGGGCTGCTCACCTGCTTAGTTTTTCACAGCTCTCATGACCAAATGATTATTTTTTAAAATCTTCTTTTATGTTATTATGAATTTGGCAAAAAGCTCATTTCCATATACAAAGAAGAACAGAAAGAGAGGATTATATTTGAAAGTACAGGTTGATATGTTATATAGTTGTTTGGTTTTTTAAGTGTAGTCTGGTACTTACTTGACATAGTAATTCACACTGTAGAATCAGGTTCTGCTGGAGGAATGGAATTCTTTGGCATGTTAGGACCAAGGAATGAAGAGGATGTGTGCCTTAAAGGAATAGTGTGGATTTTCTCCCTACCCTGCAAAAGATAGAGGAACTCTTGAGAGATGCACAGAGCATGGGCCAGAGTTCCTCCATGTGCAGGGCTTCCCTGAGTCCAAACTCCATGTGGATTTCCTAGAAATCCTAAACTAGAGGTTCTAATTGGTGTCTTCAGCCAGAATTCCACCAATGCAGCCTCCTCCAAAGCCATGGCAGGGATCTCAGCCACTCACCCAGCAAGCCAATGCAGGATCTAGGGGAAAAGGTCTCCTTCAAGTCACAGCAGGGATCTCAGTTACTCACTCCAAACACCAGGAAGGAATGATTCTCCAGAACAGATCAATAGTCACAGGCAGCTGATCTGGGTAGATGTTTGGATGGAATATGAAACTAGTACACAGTCTTGTTAGACACAGAGCCAACCAAAAAAATCTAACAATCTAAATGGGTTCATTTGCACAAAGCCAGTCATTAATCATCTGGTTTGGCCATAGAATAGTAGGTCCAATGATGAACAGAAAATAAAGAACAGGGTCTGGGCATAGAGGTTTGTGTTCCAAAGTGAGGCTGATAGTCTAAGTGGGGAGACAGTGGGGAGATGATAACAGATATATGGTGAGATGACTTGAGTGGATGGTATGATGGAATATGACACTGAAGAAGGATACTAGATCTAAATCTAGTCAATAGATAGAGTGAGTTAAGTGTGCTGGTCTGTAAACTGAAGCATGGTTTTACAGGGTAAGATATTCTTGGTTTTAAACTTTTGTTATTTGCCTTTTGGAATATCATATTTCAAGATCTCCTTTCCTTTTTAGTTGTGGCTGCCAGATCTTGTGTAATTCTGACTGTGGTTCTTTGTGCCTTTGTCATTGTTCCAGAACCAATCTTTCCAGAAGCCAGGAAAGGAATGAATGCTAGACCATGCTGATCTTTTCTTTTATGCTCCTCTTTTCCACATCATTTCCTCTCACTTCCTGCCACTCCCCCTTCTTCATAAAAATCAACAGCAATCTTTCAATAGTCTTTGGAGGTGTGAGTTTACTCTAGTAAGTGACTTCTGAACTCTCTTCCTTAGTGTTAAGTAGGGGTACTTTAAGTTCTTGATTTGATTAGCTAAAAATAGGCAAGGGGAGAGTTAATTCTATCTTCACACTGGGCAGCTCTAGGCTCTCACACTCCCAGTTAGTCATCCAAGCAGTACATACCTCTCTTTCTCTTTTTCTGGTCTGATTTTGATTATTTAATAAATAATTATAAAATTAAGATATAGTCTCCTGAGAATTTTAATTGTAACACCTACTTCAACCCATCCTCCATACAGCTGGCAAGTTAATATTCCTAAGACAGTTCTAACCACATTGTTGGATCAATAAATTAATTATTTTATAAATACATTACTTTTAATTTAATAAGTTAATAATTATTTTAATTTTAATCATTAACTAATAAGTCTTAGTTGAGTTTTTTTGCCACTAGGATATAATACAAATTCTACTGTCTGGTATTTAAAACAATATATAATCTAACTTGACCTATCTTTCAAGACCTTTTCATGTTCTCCTCTTCATGCATTCCTGTCATATCTCCTGACTCTATGCCTTTTCATAGGCTTCTCTGAAATACATCTTTACATTTTGGTCTCTTAGAATCTTGAGCTTTCATCGAAGTTTAAGTCAGGTACCAACTGTTTGGTAAAGACTTTGATGATCTCTCTCAGCAATTAAATTCCTTAAATTATCATAGCTCACATTCTTCACCCAGCTCACACATGTTGAGTCTTTTAGGGGATGATTGCTCTAGGTTCCAAGGTACTCTGAAGATATGCATGTAGATATATGAGACAGGGATATTTTGTTTCAAGCCACCATTGCTTAATACTACCATAAGGTTTTTGGGAAACATTATATCTATATGAGAGCATTTATATACATTATATATAGTATATATATAGTTCACAGGTCCTCACCAGGGCATTCACCTTTAATAGTCAACTAAATGACCCAATTAGCTTAAAACAAAGGCATTTATTGAAATAGTATAGTAAGAACTACAATTGATAGATTCTCTCCCTCCCCCACCCCCAGTCTGCCCCCCTGCCATAAATCTAGGAGGGAAATGGGATAGGAAATAGACAGAATGCCATTATGGGAAGAACATCAGATTTATAGTCAGTTGACTTGGCTCTGTTGTTTAGCTTTGCTGGGTCTAAGCCTCCCCATTTGTAAAATGAAGGTATCATACTAGATAAACTCTAAAGTTCTCCCTAACTATGAATCCTATGAGCTTTTGCTTTCCTCTGCAATTTTGCCTTTGGGTGATCTTATTTTCCACTAAGACCCAATCTTGTCTTGACAGAATCCCTGGGATTCATCAGGATCTAGATTTAGACAGTGATGCCAATAAATTTGTTATTAAACAGTAAGGTACTGGTTGTTCAATTGTGTCTCCAGAAAGGCTATATGCAGACCTAATAAACACTTCAATCATTTGGCAAGGTCCAGTTCTTCTGAACAGTCCTTGTTCCTCTCAGAGTTCCAAATTCATAATCAGTTCTGGCACTTTGCTATTTTCACTTGCCTTTTGAAATTAGTTAGGGCAGATTGTCTTATTTTTGTTTCTATTGGGGGTAACTGAGGCACAGGGAAGAAGTTAAGACAGAACTCTGGAGTCATGGCAAAGAAGTAAAAGAAGAAATGAATTTAAAACCTCACTAGTTCCCCAATTGAGGTAATTCCTAATCTGGGCTAATGTCTCTAGTGAGGGCTCATTTCTAAGCTCCTTTCTTCAGGTTCTGCAATTCACTTGCTGGATGAATTCTCCTTATCTAAAGACCTGGATTCCAGCCCTGTTAGAGAGGGGAAATCCAGAAATAGTGGCTTATTTCAAAGAAACAGTTTCTCGCCTTTTGAAATACCAGGTTCACTGAAGACTCTTTATACATACACCTTCCTAAGTCTATTATTCATAAAAATTGGACTGATTTGGATCTATTACTCTGTATTTAAGTAAATGATTTTTTTGATTTTCATGATGGAAAGCCAAGATGTAACGAAAAATCTGGGTTTTCTCTATGTCCAGCACATGATTTCTTAAGAATGAGCATTTCAGTTATTCATTAAAACCCCTGCAAATATTATTATATTTTAAAAGTCAGGTGTACATGGTGTCCCAAAAATCTTAGAGTAGTTTTGAGTTTTAATAGTTCAAAACTATACTAAATATTAATGATTTAAGACAAAACCATATAAGGATAAGCTATTAAAACTTAAGACTACATTAAGACTTTTGGGACATCTCAGATATATGAGGACATCTTGTTTCAAGTTACTACAACCTAATACTATAATAAGGCTTTTGTGAAATACTATATCTTATATGTTATATGTATATATTATATATTGGCAGATAAGTGGCACAGTGGATAGAGCACTGGGTGTAGAGCCAGGAAGACCTAAGATCAAAATGAACTTCAGATGCATCCTAACTGTGTGACTCTGGGCAAACCATGTAACTTCTATTTGCCAGTTTCTTCATTTGTAAACTGGGGGAAATAATAGCACCTATTTTCCAGGTTATTGTGAGGATAAAATGAGATAAAGTTCTTAGCACAGAGCCTGACATATTAAATAAAGTCAGTTGTTGTTGTTGTTGCTGTTATTATTATTCAACTAGGTGGCACAGTGGATAGACTCATTTTTGCCTAGAAAACTCCAAGTGTAGTGACAGAGGCAGATACAACTGAAAGCAACTGAACAACAACATTATTGTTATTATTATTATATCACAATAATCTCTCTCTATCTCTCTATAGTACAGATTAAAGCATTTGGGGTTTGTGTATTTAAGAAGTCAGATCTTTAGGCAAAGTATAGAGGGCACATTGTCCCATTAGTGAAAGACTGCATGGAGTAGAAACTGCACAGAATTTGTGATATGAAGACGTGTTTCTTGATTTCCTTTAATACTAAGGTCTTCCTTCTGAGATTATATCTAATTTATCTAGTATATATCTTGTTTGTACATAGTTGTTTGCAAATAATTCCATCATTGGTCCATGAATTCCTTGAGGATAGAGATTGTTTTTGCCATTTGTTGTATCCCTGGTACATGGTGCCTGACACATAGTAGAAGCTTAAATGCTTGATAACTTGTCTTTAAGTCCCAGTTTCACAATTTTAGTATTTCTAGGACCTGAAATAAGTAATAATCACTCTGATATTCTGTTTCTTCACCTGTAAAATGGAAATAATAATACTTAAATAGTTATTGTGAGTCTAATAATGCTGAGATAAATGTAGATGGTAGATGCTGTTGGGCTTTAAGGAGAGAGGTAGTTGTTCTCTCTTTCTGGCTCCTACCCAAGAAAAATGACTTTCTTTCTAGTTAACTCCCCTGGTTTAGTCTTTCTGGAGAATGGTTTTCTTTTAAAATCTCCTGTGGAAATATAAGGAAAAGAAATGCTTGAGATGACCACATGTGAGATAGTAGTTCCCAGCTTGCTTACAAACTTTTCCCACCGAAGATAAACTCCTTTGTCTAGGATTAGTATATATTCATGCCATCTCTTGCTTTTGGATAGCTATAAAAAATATGAATCAGTACAGTCTCTTTTCAGTTCTGAGATCCCATTTTGCCAGAAAAGGTCCCAGGAATACCAGAATTTATAAAGTATTTCTCTCTGTCTATCTATTTCTTTCTCCTCCCACTATGTACTTCATTACCTATTGGCTTTTCCTCATCTGCCTTTAAACAATGAAACATAGACAGATTAGCAATATAATGGTTTAGTGTGGCTTTATCTTAACAATTACATTAAAAAAGAGATAAATAAAAATGTAAAAAGGGATTAAATGAAATTATTTTTTATATTTAATTAAAATAAAAAAATTTTAGAAAGAGATACATAAAAATTTAAATGGACTTTAAAGAATTACAGATTAACTTTTGGAACAAATACATAATCTCCCAGAAAGAAGGGAAATGGAATTATTTCTTTGTATCTGCCATTTTGAAGTAGTTCAGTAAAATCAAGATTGGCCTTGGTGGTCACAGAGCCTCTTCTCCCACTTCCACGATGAATGCTCTTCTCCGTTTCTGAAGTGATGCCTCTTGATTCTCTTTCTCTGATTTCTGGCAAGGCTGTTTCCAGGGCCCCAGTGTCTACTCTTTCACTTGGAAAGGCATAATTTGTGGTGGACACACCTCCATTTCCACAACTCCAGTCTGTTTGTACCCATCTTTTCTGACCTTTGTTCTCATTTTCCCTTAGGATGAGAGGAGAAAGGCTAAACTTTCAGTAACAATCTCAAAGACTCCCCAGATGGTCACTTAAACTAACTTTGGTGAATTTCTTTCTACTAGTGAATTTTAATCTTCAGTATTCTGTTATATAAAGATCAAGAAGATAATGTTGATCAAGGCTTTTGTGATCATAAAGAACTACATAAATGTGAACTTCTGAGATGTTAATATTATATTTTCATATGGTCATTTTTTAGTTTGTCCAACTTAGAATGGGTTTTAAAGAAATCAGGCTACAGCTATGTATGGATTGGGTTGAATTGCCATTATTTATGTGACTGCCTTAATGGCTAAATGGAAGATGGATTTAAGTGGTGAGAGACTTGAGGCAGGCAGACTCTCCAGCAGGCATGAGATGATGAAATTCTACACTAGAATGGTGGCAGCATCAGAGGAGAGAAGGAAGTGTAGTTGAGAGATATGGCAAAAATGAAATCCATAGACTTTGGATATGAAGAGCAAAATGTGGTGAGGATGAATGAGCCTGAGGAAATGGGAGGATGGCATTGCCCTCTATGTTAATATGGGAAGTAAGGGGTGGGGGAGAGAAATATTAGGGGGAAATATAATGAGTTTAGTTTTGGATATATTGAGCTTAAAAATATCTTTTGGATGACATTTAAAATCCAGTTGAATTGCGCATTAGCTACAGGAGGCGGGTGGAAGGAGGTGAGGGAAAGAACATGAATCATATAACCATGGAAAATTTTTATTAGTTAATCAATTAAATAAAATTTAAAAATATCTATTGGACATCTATTTCGAGATGTCTGAAAAGCAATTGTAGATGTGAGACTGGAGGTCAGCAAAGAGGTTGGAACAAGATAGGTAGATTTGAGAATCATCAACGTAGAGGTGGTAATTAAATGCATGGAAGCTGATGAAATCAAAGAGTAAAGCAGTATAGAAAGAGAAGAAAAAAGGGCCCAGGACAGAACCTTGTGGGACACCTATGATTAGAGGGTGTGAATCAGTTTAAGGATCCAGGAAAAGAGACTGAGGAGTGGTCAGATAGGTAGGAGGAGAACCAGGAGAGTGTCTTGAAAACCTAGAGAGAAGAAACTTTCAAGAATAGAAGAAGGAGCCTGATCAGCAGTGTTAAAGACTACAGAGACCTTGGGAGAATGAGGATTGAGAAAAGGCCATTGAATTTGGGAACTAAGAGATTATTGGAAAGTTACTACAAAGATGTCAGCCTGCATTGATGCAGGGTATTTCCTCTCCCGAGAGTTCCCTATACTAAAGAAATCACAGGACCAAACCCAAACCTTACATACTCTGCTCTAGGCATTAGGAGAGTTACAAAGACAAAAATGAAGTAGTCATTTTCCTTCAAAGAGCTTTCATTCAAAGTGGATTTAGATAATACAGGTAATAACTGGGGTAAGAGGAAATGGGACAAAGAGTTCTAAGAATGCTTCGATGAGAGAGAATACTAGTGACTTAAGATATTATGGAAGGCCTCATGGAAGAGACAGCTCAGGAGCTAAGCCTTTAAGTAAGAGGATACTGAAAGATGAAAATGAAGATAGGGTATATTTCAAGCATGGGAAATGGCTTGTGTAAAAGCATGAAAGTATGGGGAAGAATACTGGGTTCAAGGAACAGTAAATAGTTTCATTTGGACAAAAAATAGAGTTTTTGAAGGAGGGTTATGAAAAACAAGTCTGGAGACATAGATTAGAATCAGATTATGGAGGGCTTGAAATACTGCCATCAAGAATTTGCATTTTACATATATAACCCAGTGAAATTGCTTGTCAGCTCTGGAACTGGAGAGGAAAGAGGGGAGGGAGAGAACATGAATCATGGTAACCATGGAAAAATATTTTAAAAATAAAATTATATTTAAAAGATTTTTAAAAATTTGTATTTTATACAAGAGGCTATTAGGCAGCCATTAATGGGTTTAGAGTAGAGAGAGAGTACCATTGCGAGACCTGTAGTTTAAGAAGATGACATTGAGAGATATGTAGTGAATAAACTAGAAAGGGACCAGATTGGTAGCAATGAGACCAAATGACATTATTAAAAGAGTCTGGGTAAGAGGTGATGAATGCCTGAGATAAAATGAAATAACATATTTACAATACTTTGTAAACCTTAAAACACTATACAAATGTCAGCTATTTCATTGTTATTATCATTATTATTTTTATAAAAAATATACTATTTTATAAAACATGATAAAATAAAATGATTATGTGGGTGAAGGGAAGGAGACTAAAGTAAGAGATATTATGGAGATAGAATAAACAGAATTTGATAACTGAATGGACATGGGGGAGAAGGAAAAGTCAAGAATAATTCCAAAGTGATGAATCAGGGTGACAAGGAGGAGCAATGTCTTCAACAGAGAAATATACAAGAGAGAAAAGATTTAGAAGGAAATATGATGAGTTTAGTTTTGGCTATGTTGAAATTGAGATAAAATATGCTGGTGATATTTAGCAGACATTTAGAAATTCAACACTGGACTTCACAAGAAAGATTAAGCTTGGAAGCATTTAACATGAAGGCCTTACTTGTTTTACAACTGATTAAGAAATAACATTATGATGATATACTAGTTTGAAATTCTTGGTCTCATTTGATTCAAAGAATTACTGAATCTTTCTTGAATAGGAGACTTAATTTCACAGAGAAATCTTAATTCCCTGAAACTAAAAATGATTAGAGTTTATATTGTTTGTGATGACCAAACTAAGAATAGAAATGGGTTTTTTTGTTTGTTTAATATGATTAAAAGAGATATTTCTTTGTTCACTTTTGGCAAGATTGAAAGGGAAAATCCTTAGAGGGCATGGTTAAAGAAGAGACAATCCATTTCAAGAAATAATTCATTTCTCCAAGGGAACACCAACTCTAATATTACTAGTATTTTATTTAAGTAAATAAAAACTTTAGGAAGAAACTTAAAAACTATCTATCTTTGTTTTACTCGGAGGTGCAATTTTATTTTGTTTCAGGGTTACTATACAATATAATTTGAACATAGCTTCTACTTAGCAGAGGGAACTCTGAATCGCTCTCTAGCGGAAATGCTTATTATATATTAACAAATTGTGTCTGACAGATTTTGGCTAAATTGCAGAGTATAGAATTTTTCTTCCACAATGTAGATTTGGGAGTTATCTGTGTAGAGGTGATAATTGAACTCATGGGAGTAGATAAGATCACTAAGAGAGAGAGTATAGAGAGATAAGAGGAAAGAGCCCTGGACAGAGCCTTGGGGGGAAATCATGATTAGAGAGTAGGAAATGGATGATGAGCCTAGAAAGAAAAATATGAAGTTATAAGAGGGAGGAGAACGAACAGAGGATAATGTCATAGAAACCAAGGAAGTGTGTAGGAGGAGTGTGTGGTGGGTAGTGTCAAAAGCAGCAGAAAGGCCAGTAAATGAGGACTGAGACATATTAATCAGATTTAAGAGAACTAAAAGATAAATGTGTTGAAGTAAGTCATTTGGCATTGTGTTTAATGATCATATCTATTAGAAACTATTTATTAGGAAATGATTGTCTAATAGAGAAATATCTATGAGCCAGGAATCTCCATTTGATATAAGAAGTTTGGAACTAAGCATTTTTCTTAGATCAAGCCTCAAGAAACTGTTGCTGGACCTAAGGAAACTGATAAACTTATCCCTTTCCCTGTCATAGAAAGGATGCTGAAGAAAGAAATAAAACTTAGCTCTTAGGGGGCAGCTGGGTAGCTCAGTGGATTGAAAGTCAGGCTTAGATATGGGAGGTCCTAGGTTCAAATCTGGCCTCAGACACTTCCCAACTGTATGACGTTGGGCAAGTCACTTGACCCCCATTGCCTAGCCCTTACCATTCTTCTGCCTTGGAGCCAGTACACAGTATTGACTCCAAGATGGAAGGTAAGGGTTTAAAAAAAAACAACAACTTAGCTTTGATAGATGTAGTTTTCCAATCCTCATTATGGAAATGTATCCCTCAATAGGGCATACATGATATGTTGACTCATATGACCCTGTTACTTTTACCAAATCTGAATAACCCTGAAAGCACATGGATGGATACTTTTATGCCATTAAGAAGCCATGCCAAACATGGCCTTAGGCCAACAAGAAACTGGTGTAATGGTATTGCTTTATGTGCAATGTAGGCAGCTAAGAAGCTAAGTGGATAGAATATTGGACTTAGAATCAGGAAGACCAGAGTCTGAATCCTTAGCTGTGAGAACCTTGACAAATCACTCTCAGGCTCAGTTTTTTTATCTGTCAAATAAAGATAATGATAGAATTATCACAGAGATTTTTTCATGAGGACCAAATGATATAACATATGAAAAGTGCTTTGCAAATCTTAAAGTACTATTCAAATGCTTGTTATTATTGGGCTTAAAAAATATTATAGTCTCCTAGTCCAATCAAATTTGAAGTGGAGGTAGGGGAAAGAGGCTGGTAGATTTTGATCCTGTCATAGGAGAGTAAAAAGAAATTCAATGTGTAATATTAATTAAGTATGAGACATATTTTTAAACCAAAATAAATACTAAAGGATACAAAAGACAACAAACATTGACAAGACAAAATTCAGTAATTTATAACATAATTAATGTTAGTCTACTTTATTCTGCATTAGTTTATACAAATATTTCCCAAGTTTCTCTAAATATGCCCTTTTGTAATTTCTCATAGTTAACAATATTCTATTACATTGATAATTTATAATTTGCTCATCCTCCAAATTGAAGGAACTTATTTATTTTCAGTTCTTTGCTACAATAAAAATGCACAAAATTTATTTATTTACTTTTGCATATGGAGGTCCTTTACCTCTGACTTTTAGGTCTAGTAACAATATTGATGAGTCAAAAAGTATGTACTGACTTTTTGGTATGGTTCTAAGCTACTTTCCAGAATAACTGAATCAATTCACAACTCTTTCAACAATGAACCAGAGTGCTTGTGCTCTGACAATGCCTCCAACAATTATCCTGTTCCTTTTTTCTGTTTTGCCAACTGATGAAGGTTGGGGTTGTTGTAATTTGCATTTCTTTTACTATAAGTAACTTGATGCATTTTTTCATATGGTCATTGATAGTTTGTATTTCTTCTTTTGAAAACTGGTGGTTCATATTCTTTGACCACTTATATATATATTCGGAAATAATTCTTGTTATACTTGTATTAATTCCATATATATTTTGCATATCAGATATTCATCAGAGATATTTGCTGCAAATATTTTCACTAGTTCATGATGTTCCTTCTAATTTGGAATACATTAATTTATTTGGACAACAACTTTTCAACTTCATGTGATCAAAATTTTCCTTACCATTCATGGTCATCTCTATTCTTTGTCTGGTTAAGAATGCTCACACTGTGCATAGCTATGAAAAAGATCTTGGAAATAAAGAAATGGAAGCAAATAGAAATGAAATGTCTTAACGAGAGTCACACAGCTGGTAAATAACCAAAGCCAGATTTGAGCTTAGATCTCCTTGACTTCAGGTCTGGGATTGCCCCTCAATTTCTTTTTCTTTCCTATTGTTATAGTTAGCATTTCTAGAATAATATCAAATAAATATGGTGACATTAAACTTCCTTGCTTTATCATTGAGCTTATAGGAAAGGCCCTTAGAGTTTATCCTATTAATATAATGATAGCTCTTATTAGTTGTGAAGGAATTAAAATTTATGATTTGACGAAAAATATATGAAAATTATAAATAATATGGTGGTCACCAATTTAAAATATAGCTCGTCAAAATGACTTTCAATAGTTTTTATTTACAAAATAGGTGGAGAGAATAAAAATTGAGAAATAAAAAAAGAGGGTAGAGAAGATATTTAGTCTATAATGCTAAATATTGCTCCTGTGCTTGACTTATCCCAGGCACAACTTGTTAACCCTCCGCTGGAATTCATCTCTCTCCAGAAGTCAGGAAAGGAAAGCCAGCTATTCACTCACCCAAGTTCCCTCCAAGAAGCAATTTGAGCTGAAGACAATGACCTGTGAAACCAACCTCTAGCCCCAGAAATTAAGTGACTTCTTGTCCCTTCCCCTCTTCAGAGGGGCCAATCACAGCTTTCAAATTTTCTAGCACTGCCCAGGGAGGCAGTGTCTTTTGGGATCCATTTCTCATCCTCTAGAGGTATAAACACTTATCAAAATGATTCACAATTTTCTGACTGACTGAGTTGTTACTCACTTTAGCAAATGACTTAGTGTCTGATGAGGTACTAAGTAGGGGTACTAAAAGAAAGTCTGGTGAGGTACCAAGTAAGGGTACTTAAGTTAGTGTTAACCAAGCTTAACTCAAAACAAAGAGAATAAAGAATTCCCTTTCACAGTTGCCATATTAAGGACATCTAAATCGTTTTCTTGTGCCTTTTGATATCAGACAAAAGGATATTATAGTTTTCAATTGCATTTTTTTCTGCCTCCATTGATATCATCATGTATGTTACCTGTCATTTCCTAAAGTCTTTTTTCCCCCTCTCTCTGTTGGTATCTCCCTGAAGAAAGTCTAGAACTACATGTGTCCTTTCTTAATGCAGAAATGAAGAATGTCTATTCTTTCCAAAGTGCTTGAACCCTCTTTGCCGCTCAAGCAGGGCAAACAGCATTGAGTCATCATTTTCTCCACCAAATTAGAAATCATGTCTAAGCAGCTCCTTGTATAGTCTTTTATATGTGTAACTATAGACGTTTGGCTAATGTTTAATTCAGTATTTTTGCAATGACATTCATTACATATTGGTCCGTTTTTTTTTCTCATGCTTTACCTTTACATATTCATCCACCGTCCCACACCAGGTTGGGTCATTGACCCAGACCATTCTGCCATCTGCTTGCTCCAACAACCTCTACACTGGATCTGAACCTCTACATCCTGGACCTAACAGAATCCTAATTCCTGGAGAAGCAAATTCACTTCTCTTTGAATTCTTATCCTGGGACCCACCCCAGCTGATTAGTGACTAAACAAGTTTGAACTATCCCATTTTAACCTACTTTATATACCAATCAGCCCTAAATACAGTTCCTGCTTCACTTTCATGGGACATCCTGCTGCACAGCTGATCACACAGATGAACACCCATGCCATCTTGCCATCTGTCTGTTGATGTACACATAACCCACCTACTGTGTAGTTCCTTTCCTTTTGGTCAGAATAATACAGGAATCAAATCAGTAATTTCATGACTTCTAGATTTCTACCAATTGAATTCTCTATACATTAACTCATTATCTCTATGATTCTTTGGCCCAGAATCGTTTCCCTTGTCCAGATGCTACTCTATATATTGTCTTCATCTAGGAGAATGTGTGCTTCTTGAGCACAGAGACAGTTTCTCTTTTTCTCTTTGATTTCTAAGGCTTTTGAGCACATTTTCTGGATCACAGTAAGTGCTAAATAAATACTTCATTTATTCATCCTTTCATTCATCTCTCCTAGCTTATGTATAAGGCTTATGTATATGTATAAAGCTTATGTATATTTGCCTAATAGGAGTTTGTTAGCGTGCTGTTTTTCTGTCTTTTTTTCTTTTAACACTTACCTTCTGTCTTAGTATCAATTCTAAGACAGAAGAATGGCAGGGGCTAGGCAATCAGGATTAAATAACTTGCCCAGGGTCACCTAGCTAGAGAGTGTCTGAGCCCTTATTTGTACAGAGGTTCTCCCAACTCTAGGACTATGCTACTAGCTGTCCACTCTTTTTCCATTTTTGTAAACACTTAATGTTATAGTAAATTATTTTTGGATATTTAATAGAATGTATTTTTAAATCCATCTGCCTATTGGGGAATTGCTTTGTGGTGGAATGTTTAATTTAGTTTTCTGGGATCCAGTTATTTAAGTTCTCTATTTCTTTGTTTTATTGATATAAGTATTTAATGCTTTAAAAAATTCATTCATTTCATTTATCAGTTTTGCTGCCATATAATTGGCAAAATAGTTTCTAATAATTTCCTTTCTTTCCTCTTCACTCACTTGGAATTCTTTTTCATATTTGATTCCAGCAATTTGGTTTTACTGTATTTAAATCTGACCTCTAATATCTATCTATCTATCTATCTATCTATCTATCTATCTATCTATCTATCTATCTATCTATCTATCTGTCTGTCTGTCTATCTATTGAGGGAAGGAGGGAGAAAGACAGAGACAGAGAGACAGAGAGGGTGGTAGTGTCTGTATGACTTTGGGCAAGTCATTTAACCTCTCAGTGTTCTATGTAACTCTAGAGAATTCTCTCAACCAACAAAATTACAGATCCAGTCCTTATGCTTTTCAAACACCAGCTCCCATTTTTATTTACGAGTTCAGAGACTTGTATTTTAAATGTTTTTCTATTGCCTACTTTTCAGAATTTATATTTTAATATTTAGTTGGAATTTTTGATTTGTTGGTTTTCTGGTTTGTTTTTTTTTAAAGTTGCACACCTGATTTATTGATCTACTTTTTCTTTTTTTTTATTAAAGTGTTTAGAGCTATGCATTTTCTCTTAAGGACACCTTTTGCTGAAACCCAAAAGATTAAGTATTTTGAGAAAGGTTTTCTTTAGTGAAATGATCTTAAAAGAAATTAATTTTTTTATTCTATAATTTACTCTTTGATACACTTATTCTTAAATGCCTTCTATTTATTAATGTTCTTATTGTTTTGTGATCAGAAAATGACAGTATTTTCACTTTTATACACTCATTTATAAGTTTTTGATGCCATAAAGCACTGTCAATTTCTGTAAAGACCCTATGTACAACTGAAAAAAATTGTATACTTTTTTATTCCTCTTCATAAATCACCAAAGAGCAATCATTTATAATAATTTTTCTAAAATTTTATTCAGGTTCTTAATTTTTCTTAATTATTGTATCATTACATTTACTTAATAAGAAGGGGCATATCAATGTTCCCAACTATTATACTTTGGTTGTCTATTTCTCCATATAATTTGATTAAAAATTTTAAAGTGCTTAGATGCCTTTCTACTTGATGTGCACATATTAAGTACTGCTATTATTTTGTTATCTATGATGATTTTAAATGTAATGTATTTTCTTGAATTATTTCTTTTAATCATGTTTATTTTTACTGCTATCTAAAATCCTCATAGTCATTCCTGCTTTTTAAAATTTGCCTGTGGCATAATAAATTTTGCTCCTACTCCTCATTTTAATTCAATATCAATCTTTTATTTCAAGTGTTTCTTATAAAGAACATAGTTAAATTCTGCTTCCTAGTCCGTTCTGTTACCCTCTGCTATTTTATAGGTAAATCATCCCATTCAAATTCATAGTTGTGATCATTAATTGTGTTTTTCCTCTATTCAATGCTCCTATCTTCTTACTTTCTAACATATAGTTGAAATGCTCTCATCTCACTTCTTTACTCCCTCTGCTCTTTACTGAGTCCAGATCTTGATTAGATTCTTTTTCTTTCTTTCCTTTTTATCTCCACTTTATGATGCATTTTCTCAAATTGAAGTATGATTTGCTTGTTAACAATTCCATCCTCAATTCTACTCTTTTAAAAATCATCTCCTCTTCCCAGCCCTGTCTACTTTACTGCTGAATTTGATGAATTTAATGTATCAATTGAGTTAAATACATTTCTGCAAGAAGCTCTGTGATTTTAACCTTTCTTTCCCAGGTTCACGTGACAGTGAGGTTCTCTCTCTCCCAACCATCTCCTCCATTTGAATACTCATCTTCTCATATAATCCAATCAAGAAATCCCTCCCTCTTCTTCTGTATTTCTTCCTCAATGTATTCCTTTTCATTTCCCTTTATTTTCCTTTCTGAGTAACTTAAAATAAACAAAAGCCATTGCCACGACCTGTGTTTGTTTTACTTAACTTTGTCTGTGATCTTTGAATGAATCTTAAATTATTTCTCCTCAGCCTCATATCAAGGACCATCTTAACCAAATGTTCTAGCATTTGCTTTCTGATAAACCTTTTTCCTATCACAAATGAACAAATGCTTTCCACATTGTTGAGCCATAAAAGGGCCAATTAAAAACCATACTTTGTCAAGAAATGTGGGATCTGACCTACATTCTTAGCATAGGACTGAGTATGATGACATGTAGCTGCAATCCCTGCTACTTGGAGAGCTTAAGGCTGATAGATTTATTGATTTCAGGAATTCTGAGCTAAAAGTGATTACAAGTAAGGTTACAGTTATTTACAAACCTACAGTAAGTCTAGTACCAAAATCTGACAACACAACAGAGCTGGGGGATCCTCCAGCTGAACCCAACTAAAAAGGTAAAGGGTGGGGGAAGAGAAAAAAAAAGGCTGAATTCTTGGAACTCTCAGGTGGGAGGGGAAAGGAAGGAGGAAGATCCTAGATCCCCTCCCCCACCCAATGTGCTGAGTCTCCAGCAGATACTGGAATCCCTGGGTGCGCTGGGCCACTAGTCCAAGAAAGTGCCTCCCTGGCACAGCTGTGCCAAACTCAAGGCTTTGATCACAGAGAGCAGGGAAGCTGCTGGGGCAGAGACAGTGAACATACCCTCCATCTTGTGCAACACGCCCCCCCTTTCTCTTGAGGCTTTGACCTCAGGGTACTTAGAGCAGTGTAGATCAACCACACCCAAGCTTAATCCTATCAATACAACAGACAAGAAGTCTTCAGAGGGCTGGGAAGCTCCCACAACCCTCTCCCACAAACTACAAGGAAAGTAGCCAAATTCACCTCTTTCGCTTTCACCAATAGCTGGGGGAAAATCTGGCCTCAGGCCCCACTAACCTAATTAATCAACAAAACAGAGAAGAAGCCCTGGAAGGGCTGAATAACCCAAACTCAAAAATATGATCAGAGGATCAAGATTACAGCCAATTACAGGGGAGAAAAGAAAGGAAAAAACATGAGTAAACAACAGAAAAAGAAAAAAAACACAATCGACAGCTTTTATCTAGAAATTGAACAAAAAGCAAATGGATCAGAAGAAGATAAAGGAACATCAAGAAAAAACATAGAAAATTCAGTGAAATGGACACAGGCTTTGAAAGAACTTAAAATTCAATTAACTCAAGAACTCAAAATTCAATTAACTCAAGAACTCAAAATCCAAATAACTCAAGAACTCAGAAAACAATAAACAGAGGCTTAAGGCAATTGGGAAAAGGAAATACATGATCTAAAACAAGAAAATAATGTCTTAAAAACCCAAATTGACCAGCTGAAAAATGAAGCAAAGAAGGCAAAAGATGATCTACAAAGAAAAGCAGACCAGAATGAGATGGATGAGCAAAAAGTAAGGGATGAAATTCAGTCTTTAAAAATTAGAAGGCAACAACTAGAAGCAAATGACTTCATAAGGCAGCAAGAATATATAAAATAAAATTTAAAAAATGAAAAATTTGAGGAAAATATGAAACACCTCATTGACACAACCACAGATTTGGAAAATAGATCTTGAAGGGACAATTTAAGGATTGTTGGAGTGCCAGAACATCATGACAAAAGGAAAAGTTTGGACATCATACTACAGGAAATTATACCAGAGAACTGTCCTGACATTCTCGGACAAAGGGGAAAAGTAGAAATAGAAATAATCCACACATCACCCCCTATATTTAATCCACAACTAACAACTTCCAGAAATATTATAGCCAAATTCAAAAACCACCAGACCAAGGAAAAAATATTACAAGCTGCTAAGAAGAAGTGATTCAGATACCAGGGAACCACAATTAGGATAACACAGGATCTGGCTGCATCTACACTGAAGGAAAGGAAGGCATGGAATACAATATTCTGGAAAGCAAGAGAGCTAGGTCTACAACCAAGAATTAACTATCCAGCAAAATTGACTATATTCTTGAAGGGGAAAGTATGGTCATTCAACAAAATCGAAGACTTCCAAGCATTCATAAAAAAAAACACACACTTAAGCATAGAGTTTGCTGCTCAAACACAGAACTCAAGAGAATCACCATAAGGTAATTAAGAGAGTGGGGGGAAAACAAAACAAAACAAAACAAAACAAAAAACAAAAAACATTTTCTTTAAGGGACCCAATAAGCTCAATTGACTTTTATCCCTATAAGAAAAGAAGATAATGGTAACTCTTAAATATTGTTATTACCAACAGGGTAGATAGAAGAAGTATAATTAGAGGTAACAGGGACAAATTGTATAGTGTGAAATGTAAAGATATATGCATGTATGTATGTATGTATGTATGTATGCATATACATATATACAAAATGAGAGGTAAAAAAGGAGATAATATTAAGAGAAAAGGGAAAACAGACAAAATGGAGTAAATTTATAATTCATAAAGAAGTGCATGGGGTAAACAGGGGAGAAGACCAATACAATGGAAGGGCAAAGAGGCTGGAGAAAGGAAATACTTAATTTGTAAGTGCATTGAAATTAACTTAAAGAGGGAAGAACAATCAGATCCATTGGGGCAGAGAATTGATTCCTGTCCTATAGAAAAGTAGAAGGGTAACAAATGGACTGGTGGGGAGGGAAGCAATACTAGGGAGGGAGAGGGCTTGTGGGGGAGTGCAGTGTAGCTTTAAAGAACAATAAGAGGGGAATAAGAAGGGAGGGGGGAGAAAGGGAAGTACAACAAGGGAGGGAATTATAAGAACTTATTAAAAACAAAACACTGGTATAGAAGGAAACAGTGAAAAAAGAAAGGACAGGACAAGGAGAGAGAATCAAAATGTCTGGGAATACACAGTTGATAATTATAACTTTGAATGTGAATGAGATGAACTTGCCCATAAAACAGAAGCAAATAGCAGAGTAGATTAGAAACCAAAATCCTACCATATGTTGTCTACAAGAAACATACATGAGATAGGTAGACATACATAGAATAAAAATGAAAGTAGGGAGAAAAATCTATTGGGCTTCAAATGAGAAAAAGAAGGCAGGGGTTGTCATCATGATCTCTGACAGAGCCAAAGTAGAAATAGATGTGGTTAAAAGAGATACGGAAGGTAATTACATTTTAATAAAAGGCAATATAAAAAAATGAAGAAATATCAGTACTCAACATGTATGCACCAAACAGCATAGCATCCAAATTTCTAAAGGAGAAGCTAGTGGAGCTCAAGGACAAAATAGATAGCAAAACTATACTAGTGGGTGACCTCAACCTTCCGCTATCAGACCTCGATAAATCAAACCAAAAAATAAATCAGAAAGAGACAAGAGAGGTGAATGAAATCCTAGAAAAATTAGAGTTAATAGATATATGGAGAAAAATAAATAGAGACAAAAAGGAATCCAACTTCTTTTCAGCAGCACATGGAACACTCACAAAGATAGACCATGTACTAGGGCAGAGAAACATGGCAAAAAAATGCAAAAAGCAGAAATAATAAATTCAATCTTCTCAGATCGTAATGCAATAAAAATAGTTATTAGTAAGAATACATGGAGAGGCAAACCAAAAACTAATTGGAAATTAAACAATATGATTCTCTAAAACCAGTTAGTTAAAGAAGAAATCATAGAAACAATCAATAATTTCATTGAAAAGAATGACAATGATGAAACATCCTACCAAACTCTGTGGGATGCAGCTAAGGCAGTACTCAGGGGGAAATTTATATCCTTAAGTGCATATATTAACAAATTAGGGAGGGCAGAGATTAATGAATTGGGCATGCAACTTAAAAATCTAGAAAGCAAGCAAATTAAAAATCCCCAGATGAAAACTAAATTAGAAATATTAAAAAATCAAGGGAGAAATTAATAAAATCAAAAGTAAAAGAACTATTGAATTAGTAAATAAGAATAGAAAGCTGGTATTTTGAAAAAACAGATAAAATAGACAAAGTACTGGTAAAACTAATAAAAAAAGGAAAGAAGAAAACCAAATTGACAGCGTCAAAGATGAAAAGGGAGATCTCATCTCTAATGAAGACGAAATTAATGCAATCATTAAAAACTATTTTGCCCAACTATATGGCAATAAATATAGCAATCTAGGTGATATGGATGAATATTTACAAAAATATAAACTGCCTAGATTAAGAAATTGGAATTGAACAAGCCATCAAAGAATTCCATAAGAAAAAATCGCCAGGGCCTGATGGATTCACAAGTGAATTCTATCAAACATTCAAAGAACAACTAATCCCAATATTATACAAATTAATAGACATAATAAGCAAAGAAGGAGTCCTACCAAATACTTTTTATAACACAAATATGGTACTGATTCCAAAGCCAGGTAGATCAAAAACAGAGAAAGAAAACTACAGACCAATCTCCCTAATGAACAGAGATGCAAAAATATTAAATAGAATACTAGCAAAAAGACTTCAGCAAGCGATCAAGAGGATTACCAACCATGATCAGGTGGGATTTATGCCAGGAATGCAAGGATGGTTCAACATTAGAAAAACCATCCACATAATTGACTATATCAACAAGCTAACCACCAAAAATCACATGATTATCTCAATAGATGCTGAAAAAGCCTTTGACAAAATACAACACCCATTCCTATTGAAAATACTCAAAAGTATAAGAATAGAAGGATCTTTCCTAAAAATAATAAACAGTATATATCTAAAACCATCAACAAACATCATATGAAATGAGGCAAATTAGAAGCCTTTCCAATAAGATCAGGAGTGAAACAAGGATGCCCATTATCACCTCTATTATTTAACATTGTACTAGAAACACTAGCAGTAGCAATTAGAGAAGAAAAAGAAATTGAAGGTATCAAAATAGGCAAGGAGGAGACTAAGCTATCACTCTTTGCAGATGATATGATGGTCTACTTAAAAAACCCTAAAGAATCAACTAAAAAGGTAGTAGAAATAATGAACAACTTTACCAAAGTTGCAGGATACAAAATAAATGCACATAAATCATCAGCATTTCTATATTTCCAACACATCACAGCAGCAAGAGGTAGAAAGAGAAAAACCATTTAAAGTCACCCTAGACAATATAAAATACTTAGGAATCTATCAACCAAAACAAACACAGGAATTATATGAATACAACTACAAAACACTTTCTAAACAATTAAAACTAGATCTAAACAATTGGAAAAACATTGATTGCTTATGGGTAGGATGAGCTAACATAATAAAAATGACCATTCTACCCAAATTAATTTACTTATTTAGCGCCCTACCTATCAAACTACCAAAAAACTTCTTTACTGAATTGGAAAAAACTATAACAAAGTTTATTTGGAATAACAAAAGATCAAGAATATCAAGGGAAATAATGAAAAAAAAAACGTGAAGGAAGGTGGCCTAGCAGTACCAGATATTAAACTATACTATAAAGCAGCAGTCAGCAAAACAATATGGTACTGGCTAAGAAACCGAAGGGAGGATCAGTGGAATAGACTTGGGGTAAGTGACATCAGCAAGACAGTCTATGATCAACCCAAATAGCCCAACTTTTGGAACAAAAATCCACTATTTGACAAAAACTGCTGGGAAAATTGGAAAACAATATGGGAGAGTTTAGGTTTAGATCAACATCTCATACCCTACACTAAGATAAATTCAGAATGGGTGAATGACTTGAATATAAAGAAGGAAACTATAAATAAATTAAGTGAACACAGAATAGTATACTTGTCTGATCTCTGGGAAAGGAATGATTTTATAACTAAGCAAGAGTTAGATAAAATTACAAAAAGTAAAATAAATGATTTTGATTATACTAAATTAAAAAGCTTTTGTACAAACAAAAACAATGCAACCAAAATCAGAAGGGAAACAACAAGTTCTGAAAAAAGTCTTTATAACAAAAAACTCTGACAGGGGTCTAATTACTCAAATATATTCAAGGAGTTAAATCAATTGCAAAAAAATCAAGCCTTTCCCCAATTGATAAATGGACAAGAGACATGAACAGGCAATTTTCAGATAAAGAAATCAAAAGTATCAATAAGCATATGAGAAAGTGTTCTAAAGCTCTTATAATTAGAGAAATGCAAATCAAAACAACTCTGAGGTATCATCTCGCACCTAGAAGATTGGCTAAAATGATAGCAGGGAGAGTAATGAATGTTGGAGGGGATGTGGCCAAATTGGCACATTAATGCTGGTGGGTTTGTGAACTGATCCAACCATTCTGGATGGCAATTTGGAACTATGCTCAAAGGGCTATAAAATAATGCCTGCCCTTTGATCTAGCCTATCATTGCTGGGTTTGTACCCCCAAAGAGATCATAGATAAACAGACTTGTACAAAAATATTTATAGCTGCACTTTTTGTAGTGGCAAAGAACTGGAAAAGGAGGGTATGTCCTTCAATTGGGGAATGGCTGAACAAATTGTGGTATATGCTGGTGATGGAATACTATTGTGCTCAAAGGAATAATAAACTGGAGGAATTCAATGTGAACTGGAAAGATCTCCAGGAATTGATGTAGAGTGAAAGGAGCAGAGCCAGAAGAACATTGGACACAGAGACCAATACACTGTGGTAAAATGGAATGTAATGGACTTCTGTACTAGCAGTAATGCAATGACCCAGGAAAATTCTGAGGAATTTATGGAAAAGAACACTACCCACATTCAGAGGAAGAACTACAGGTGTGGAAACACAGAAGAAAAACAACTGCTTGAACACATGGGTTGAGGAGGATATGATTGGGGATATAGACTCAAAACTACCACACCAATGCAACTATCAACAATTTGGAAATAGGTCTTGATTGATGACACATGAAGAAACTAGTGGAAATGCGTTTTGGCTATGGGGAGGGGAGGTTGGGGGATGAAGGGGAAAGTAAGGACATGAATCATATAACCATGGATAACTTTTCTAAAAAATAAAAATTATTAAGTTAAAAAAAAAGAAAATATCCTTTGTCTCTCATGGAGATCCTTACCAAAGAAGAGAGGCAATTCACCTGTTTCAAGATCCTATGCAATTTTTTAAACCCATGGCATCAGCTTGGGGATCCAGTTATTTCCAATAGGAGTCAGGTCAATGCATAAGGAAGAGGCTGCTTAGTACAAGGGTAGCTGGGCTTCTAACTTCAGGACCCTCTTAACATGGAGCTATAAAATGCATTTTTGTCCCACTTGAACTATTTACTCACTATGACATTTTGAACAAATTATTTCCCCTCTCTTGCCCTCATTTTCTTTTTCTATAAATTGTGTGTGTGAAAAACTATATTTCCCCAAAAAATATTTAAGTGAGAAGAAATGAATTAATTTTGCTGTTGTAGTTCACTTATGTCTAACTCCTCATGCCCAAACCATAGGATTTTCTCTGCAAAGATATTGGAGTCATTTGCCATTATTTTCTCTAGTTGATTAAGCAAAACAGGTTAAACCCAGCTTCAGATAGCTAGTAAGTGTTTGAGGCAAGATTTGAATTCAGATCTTCCTGACTCAAGGTCCAGCACTCTATCCACTGAAGCATCTAGCTGACCTAGGATTGTTTTACCTTTTTGCCATTGTAAATTGCAAACTGCATTGACACAATCTGCAAATGTCAACACAGTTATTTCAAGATAGCCAGTCATTCCGTGCTTTGAATATGCCATAATTACTTGTGTTTATTGCCAACCCTTCAAATAAATGAAGATTTTCTTTAATGATAAGTTGACGCCAATATGGGAAAAATACAAGTAGAACAGCAAGTCCAGTCATGTTTATAGATTCAGCCATTTGCAAGGCAAAAGTAAATTCTGCAGATGAGATCTTAACTCAGTTTCTACCTTTGTAGCAAATCTTTAATTTATAAGTTGTATAGCCTTTGGCAATCTTCATTATCCATTCATAAAAGAATGAGAGTGAAAAAGGAAAATAACATCTTACTAGATATTGCAGTGGATACAATATCAGGCGTGAAGGCAGAAAAACTCATCTTTGTGAGTTCAAATCTGATTGTAGACAATTACTAGCTATGTGATTCTGGGAAAGTCATTTAACCTTGTTTGCCTCAGTTCCTCATCTGTAAAATTAACTAGAGAAGAAAATGGGAAACCACTCCTGTATCTTTGCTCACAAATGTGCTCACAAAGAATTGGAAACAACTGACACAACTGAACAACAAAATCATAGTGAAAATAGTTTTGACCTTGTTGTTGTCCTAAGAGGGCATTGAGGGAATTCTGGGAAGATGGTGGCTTAGATACAGCAAAACTTCAGACCTCCAAAATCCTTCCACACTGAGATAAAAAACTAAGTGTTCCGAGGGGAAAGAAAACCAAATCTAACAACAAGACAGAGCTGGGGGATTCTCTTGCTAGACTCATCTCAAGAGGTACATCAAAAAAAAAAAAAGCCTGAATTCTTGACTGTTGGCTTTGAGGGTAAGGAAGAAGGAAGATCCTAGGACCCCTCTCCCACCTACTGTGCTGAGTCTCCAGTGGTTCCTGGAATCCCTGGATAGGCAAGGGTGCTAGTCTGGAGGGAGGGTATTGTTGGCACAGCTGTGCCAGGCTCAAGGCTCTAATCACAGATGGCAGGGAAGTGGCTGGAGGAGAAATGCAGAGAGGGCATCCTAGTTGCAGCGAAAATGCTCCATCTTGCTTCCCACCCCCTTCTCTCAAGGTTTTGGTCTCAGGGCACATCAAACTCTGCAAATCAACTCTGTGCTGGCTTAATCTCATCAACAGGGCAGATAAGAAGTCTTCAGAAGGCAGGGAAACTCCAACACCCCTCCTCCATAGACTACAGAGAAAGTAGCCACAAACTTCTGTTGCCAGCTGGGGAAGATCTTACATCAGAGCTCTTTAAAACAATCAGCTTAACCTAATCAATCAGTAGAGCAAAAAAAAATGGACATTCCGGACAGAATAGCCCAAAGCCACAGATCCAGCAAATAATCAAAGGAGCAAGATTACAGCCAATGACAGGGGGCAAAGAAGGAAAAAATATGAATAAACAACAGAAAAAGAAAAAAGAAATTACAATCGACAGCTTCTATTCAGGAAATGAACAAAAAGCAAATGAAACAGAGGAAGACCAAGGAACTCCAAGAAAAAACACAGAAACTCCAATGAATTGGACACAGGCTTTGGAAGAACTCAAAGTACAATTCAAAAAACAATTAGAGAGACTGAAGACAATTGGAAAAAGGACATACATGAATTAAGACAAGAGAATAGTGTCTTGAAAGCCAAAATTGACCAGCTTGAAAATGAGGCAAAGAAGGCGAAAGATGACCTACAAAGAATATCAGACCAGAAGGAGAAGGATGGCCAAAAAAGCCAGTGATGAAATTCAGACTTTAAAAATTAGAATCCAACAACTAGAAGCAAATGACTTCATAAGACAGCAAGAATCTATAAAACAAAATGAAAAGAATGAAAAATATGATGAAAATGTGAAACACCTCATTAATAGAACCTCAGATCTAGAAAACAGATTGAGGAGAGACAATTTAAGAATGATTGGACTACTGGAATATCATGACAAAAGAAAAAGCCTGGACATCATCCTACAGGAAATTATCCAAGAAAACTACCCCAACATCCTTGAACAAGAGGGAAAAGTGAAGATTGAAAGAATTCACAAATCACCTGCTACATTTAATCCACAACTGACAACTCTCAGGAATATTATAGCCGAATTCCCAAATTACCAGACCAAGGAAAACATATTACAAGCTGATAAGAACAAGTCAAAACTATCAACAAGCACAGGAAAAAGTGTTCTAAATGTCTCATAATTAAAGAAATGCAAATCAAAACAAGTCTGAGGTACCACCTCACATCTAGCAGATTAGCTAACATGACAGCAAAGGAAAGTAGTAAATATTGGAGGGGATGTGGCAAAATTGGGACTTTAATGCATTGCTGTTGAAGTTGTGAATTGAACCAATCATTCTGGAGGGCACTTTGGGAACTATGTCCAAAGGGGAGCTGAAATACTGTCTGCCCTTTGATCCAGCCATACTACTGCTAGGTTTATACCCCAAAGATATCATAGGAAAAAACCATGTACAAAAATATTTGTAGCCACTCTCTTTGTGGTGACAAAAAACTGGACAATCAGGGTATGCCCTTTAATTGGGGAATAGCTGAACAAATTGTGATATCTGCTGGTGATGGAATACTATTGTGCACAAAGGAATAATGAATATGAGGAATTCCATGTGAAATGGAATGACCTCCAGGAAATGATGCAGAGTGAAAGGAGTAGAACCAGGAGAACATTATACAAAGAGACTGATATACTGTGGTAAAATTGAATGTAATGGACTTCTCTGCTAGCAGCAATGCAAGGATTCAGGACAACTCTGATGGACTTATGAGAAAGAACACTATCCACATTCAGAGGAAGAACTGTGGGAGTGGAAACACAGAAGAAAAACAACTGCTTGAACATGTGGGATGATGGGATATGATTTAAGATGTAGACTCTAAATGACCACCCCAGTGCAACTATCAATAATATGGAAATAAGTCTTGATCAATGACACATGTAAAACCCAGTGGAAATGCACGTTGGCTATGGGAAGGGGAGGGAAGTTTGGGGAGGAGATCATGTAACCATAGAAAAATTTTCTAAAAAATAAAAAAATAATAATTATTCAGTTAAAAAAATAAAAGGGCATTGAGGACTCCCTTAACTGGCTCATATTTTATGAACCAAGGGTCTAAATCAGTAATGGGCAAACTACAGCCTGCAGACCAGATGCAGCCACCTGAAATATTCTATCTGGCCCTGCGACATTATTTCTAATTTGACGAATACAATGAGAAGGATACAATACAATGAAACTTGAAAGAGTTGCCTTAGAAACAGACTGACAGATGGAGCATTTCCTTTCCTTTGGCCCCCTCTTTAAAAAGTTTGCCCATTACTGGTCTAGATAATATCCAAGATCTCTTTTAAACTTGATTTCTATCTCTCTCAGCTGACAGAGGTTGACAAGACATGATGCCCAAGATCCTGCTATCAGTCTTAAATGCCAGTAGCAATAGGACATCTAGCTGGCTAAAACTTGGTTCCCAAAATTCTTTCTAATGATTAAGTTGATGCTGATATTGGAAGAATACAAGTATAACAGCAAGCCCAGTCATGTTTCTCCAGAAGTGGCAAGCTGTGGTAATGGGTTTGGCCAACAGTGCCCATAGGAGGATGGAGAAATGAAAAGAGATCTAAGAGCTATTGAAAAGCTGCCAAGGCAGTTTCTTAACAACTGGAACAAAGCACAGATTTGGCCTTCTTTAAAGAGGGGCAGGACCAGCTGCATTCTAGGAAGAGGTTTCAGAGCCATGGCAGGAAGAAGTTTATGAAGAGTCCCTTTCTCTTGTGCCCCAATGGCTATGGGTGCTTCATTGTTTGGGACCTTTTTCACTGACTGCTCTCTTCCAAAAAGGAAACCGCAGGCGTGTTGCTGCATTGCTCAGGACTAGAGATTACAGAGCTTAAACTCTCTTCTCCGAACCTTATTCAAAATTTTTGACTTAAAAGCAAAATGTTTCATTTTAGGCCAAATATTTCCCTTTTCCCTCTTTCTTGGAACAAGAACAAAGAAATTTAAATGAAGAAGATGGAGGACACTCTGTGGTATTATCCGCAGGGACCCGGCTCCCAACTGGATCCAACTAAGTGCTTTGTTCCAGTGTCATTTAGATAGAAACATTTCAAATCACCGCTACAGAGCTGCTCAGGGGACAGCCTGGAATGAGAACAGGTCCTGAATAGCTCTGAGGGCTACTGTTGAACCTGACAGCATTTGTGTCAAACCCAACCACTAATTTTTTCTCCCAGCTAGATTGTTGTTGTTGTTGTTTTTCCAGTTAGATTTACCCATCTAGACTCAGCAAAAGAAGCATAAAATGCAGAAAGGGGAGGAGGAGGAAAATAAAGGGAGGAAGGAAAGTATTTTTGTACATAAATAAATAGAATGCAAATTATATGCAAAATAACTGCATAATAGCATCAACTGCCAATGGATTTGGGAGTAAGACTAAAGCTGGAATAGTATTTGTGAAGACTTTTGGTGAGGACTTTACTTTGAGGTTTCAGCTGGTGTAGGAAATAGCAGAGGGGGACCCTTCTTATTCATTGATTCATTTATTTATCTAATCAATAAACATTTATCAAAATCTTTCTGTGTGTAGAACACTGTGCTAAGGTTAACAGACATACCAAGTTTAGATAAAACTATTTTCCATGTCATTTTAGAGCTTGAGGTAGAATAGAGACTTTTTTTGAAATCAACAAACATTTATTCAGGGTCTACTATGTGTAAGGTAGTATGTTAAGTGATGGAGATACAAAGAAAAATTAATGAAAGTTTTTGCTTCAAGGAGTTTACATACTCCTAGAAAACTACTATGAACTTTCTTTCAAAGTGTAATAATTTTGCTATATTGTTCTCTGGACTGAATCAAAGCCAGGAGAAACTGAGAAGAATTTATTCTTTTACATTCCCTTTATAGAATTATAGAATCCCCAAATCAGTGGTCATATAGTCCTACAAAAGGAATTCTTACTCTATCGTCTCTGACAAGTAGTTGTCTAATTTCTCCTTGAAGGCTTCCAAGAAAGGAAAACCTAGTTAATTGTCTTCAAGCAGTAGTGGGGAAGAAAAGTAGAGCTGTCTTTTCATATTTTTTCTTTGGAGCCAAGCTTAGTCAATTTAGTTTTTTCAGCATTAAGTTTCTGTTTTCTTGTAGTTCTTTCCATTTCCATTTTCATAGTCATTTTTACTTTGCTTCTGCTTACTTTCCTTTACATTACTTGATGTAAGTCTTTTCATTTTTCTCTGTATTTATCAAGCTTATGGTTGAAGTATAGTCTTTGTTAAGCTAAATACTACTACTTTCTTCAAACAATCCTCAAATGGCATGAACTCATGGACCTTCAACATCTTGGTTGTACTCCTCTTGAAGTTCTTCCAGTTTATTAGTGTGCTTCTTAAATTGTGGTGTCTGGAGGGAAAGCTAGGTGGCTCAGTGGATAGAAAGCCAGGGCTGGAGACAGGAGGTCCTGGCTTCAAATGTAATCACAGATACTTTCTTGGTTTTGTGATCCTGCGGTAAGATGAAAGGGAAGGATTTTTTAAAAATTGTGGTGTATAGAGATCTGACAAAGTCAGAGGACAATGGGACCATGATCTTTATGTTCCTAGACTCAGCCCAAGATGGCAATATTGCTTTTTGGTAATCATATAACATCACTGATTCATATTGAGTTTTTAGTCCACTAAAATCCTCAGATATTTTTCAGAACAGCTATCTGACCACACTGCTACAATGTTGTACTTCTGAAGCTGATTTTTATACTCAAATATAAATCCTTATATTTACCCCCTATTGAGTCTCATCTTGTTAAATTTAGGTCCATGCTCCAACCCTGGCAATATTTGCTCAATGTCTTAGCTATCCCTCCAAGATGGTGTCATCTACAGATTTGATGAGTATAGCATTTATTAAAATCATTGATAAAAATGTTAAGTGGCACAGTGCCAAGCACAGATTTCTGGCATACTCCACTGAAGACTCCATGCCACAATTTAAACCATTAAAAACTACTTCCAACCAATTTTTAACTGATTTAACTATATTACCTAATTTATATCTCAACATTTTTTCAATAAGATTAGTTAGTGTAAGAGACTTTATCAAAATCTTTATTAAAATCTAGGTGAACAATATACACATGTCTACATAGCCACAAATAATATTCCCTTATCTACTGGTTTAGCAATGATGTGGGGGAAAAAGGATATGAAATTAGTCTGTCATAACCTAGTCAGTTTTTTTAATCTCTTAAGTTCTAGCTTAGAATCAATACTGTGTATTGGTTCCAAGCAGAAGAGCAGTAAGGGCTACCTTAAGAAGGTGGTTAAATGACTCGTCCAGGGCTACATAACTAGGAAGTGTCTGAGGTCAAATTTGAACCCAGGACCTCCCATCTCAAGGCCTGGTTCCCAATCCACTGAGCCACTTAGCTGCCCTCTCTAGTCACTTTTAAAAAATACATTTTGCTAAAACTTCTTGTTTTACATCATCTACATTTTTCACGGGATTAATCCACATTCCTATCCCCAAGAGCCATTCCCTAAATAAGGGGCAAGTAAGTAGCATGGTCGATAGAGCCCCAGAGCACCAGAGTTGGGAGGTCCTAGGTTCAAATCTGGCCTCAGACCCTTCTTAGCTGTGGGATCCTGGGCAAATCACTTTATCCAAAATGCCATTCTTATCTTAAATTGATAGTAAGAGAGAAGGCAAGGGTCTAAAAAAAATGAGAATGAGTAACAACAATTTAAAAAAGAGCAAGAGAGAAACAAAGTTCTGAAAAACTAACATATCTGAAAGAGTCTTCCATTATATACAGCATTCCACACCCATGGTACCCACTTCTGGAAAGAAGTGGAGGGGAAGTGTTTTAATTCTTTTCCTTGGGTCAAAGCTTGGTCAATATAATTTTGCAGCATGCAGTTTCCGTTTTGTTGACATAGTTCTTTCAATTACTTTTGTTGTCATTTTTCATATAGTTTTCCTGATCCTACTTACTTTACTTTGAATTATTTTATGTTAAATCTTTCCTTTCATCTCTTTGTTCAACATGTTCATGGTTTCTTCCAGCATAGTAATAGGCTAACATTATATTTAGCCCCTTCCCAATAAATGGAGATTGACTTTGTTTCCCACAAAAACATGTTGCTACAAATGTTTTGAGATAAATGGGGTCTTTCTTTTCGTCATCACTTTCTTTGTATTGTGCAGGTGGAAAATTTGCCACACCTGAGTTACATTCTCAGCATCCTCTTAAGTTACATCCTCATTTGACGTACAGTGGCTTAGGAGATAAATTTGGCTGAGACCCATGCTGTGGGGCACTTTTTGGGCTTTGGTTTTGTTAAAGTGTGGCAGTTGTGGGTCTCTGGCTCTGTGCTATGCTCACTTGGCTGAAGGAATCCCTTTCCCTCTCATTTTTGTTATAATTAAATCCTTTAATTTAAAATATTGGGAATATTTATTCATTTTTACTCCTACAATTTTTGGCAACCATGAAGGAATAGAATTTCTTCTCCTGCTGTGGTCTCCCCTCTCCCTTCTTCATTTGGAAAACCTTTCAGAGCTTTCCCATACTCATTGCCTACACCTTGCCACCAGGAAAGCCAGGCAGCTGGGTCTCTCTCTTGCAGAGGCTGTTCCTGCTAACTCTTGCTGCTGCTGCTGCTTGCTGTTGCAGCTGCTTGCTGTTGTGGCTACTGGTAAGCTTTAAACTCCCTGTCCCAACCCCATCCCAGAGGAGGGAGATCCCTTTTTCCCTTACCAGGCAGTTGGTCCTCCCTCCTAAGTCCTTTTTCACTCACCCCAGCTTGCTTCCTATACTTCCTTTTAGCTAAGGGAGGAGCAGGGGAGAGAAGGTTAGCCAGGAGTTACTCAATACAAGAGAGAGGGTCTCCTAGACATAGGAGAGGGGTCTTCCATGCCTATTTCAGTATCAATTTCTTTTGGTAGTTCAGGAATAGGTTTGGAAAAATCAGATATATCTTGGATGGAATCATCTATTGCCATTGGACCCTTTAAGGAGTGCTTAAAATTGTCCAATTGAATTTGAATGTTGGCTTGCATTTTAGCTTGTATTTTTTTGTATGATTAGTTTTTGTGCCTTAAAATTTAGGAATTGGTAAAGAAAATTCCCTAGCAACATAAAGAGAAGGAAGCATTCTGAAAACTTAAAGGTTCCCAATTGAATGAAAGCCCAAAAAGTTTCTTGTAAAGTAGAAATCATGATGCTTGGTGTTGTATTTTTTGTATTTTTAAAATTTTCTTTGAATTCTTTAATGTTTTTGATAATTGATTAATATGTCTTATGATTTGACTATGTATCCCTATGTGATTCTTATGTGTATCCCTGTATCTTCCTCAGGAGGGGAATGTGTTAATATCCTCCTGAGGTGGGAATGTATTTTTATTTTGTAATGAAAAGTTTTGAGTTCCTTTTGAGAAAAAAATTTTTTTAAAGGTAAGAAATTTACTGCCTCCCAGAATCCAGAGAATGAACTTCTTGCAGATGCCATGGAGATGCCCACAGAGACCACATGCTGCTCCAGGAGTTCCTGAGCAAACTGAATGTGAACTTTAGGGAGTTGAATACATTTGTTTATATGTACTTTGTTGTACCAAAGGGGACTGCCTCCAATTGGTTTTGTTCTTGATTCCCTTTTGTTTCCTTATCCCCAAGTTGTTGCATTTTCCCTGTGTAAATATTGTATATACCTTAGTTAATTATGTTTAAAATGATCCATTGAAGAGACCGGTCTCCCAAAAGAGGTGGGGGGGGGGGGAATATGCAGGTGGAAAATTTGCCACACCTGAGTTACATTCCCAGCATCCTTTTAAGTTATGTCCTCATTTGACATACAAGGCTTAGGAGATAAATTTGGCTGAGACCCATGCTGCGGGGCTCTTTTTGGGCTTTGCTTTGGTTAAAATGTGGCAGTTGTGGGTCTCTGGCTCTGTGGTCTGCTCACTTGGCTGAAGGAATCCCTTTCCTTTTCATTTTCATTATAATTAAATCCTTTAATTTAAAATATCAGGAATATTTTTTCATTTTTGCTCCTATAGCCTAGGAACTGAATCTCTTGTCTAAACTTACAGACATTTGAGTCACTTTCTTGGCATAATTCCAAACTGCTTTTCAGAATAGTTGTACCTATTCGCAACTTCACAAATAATGAATTATGGCGCTTGTTTTTCTGCAACTCCTCCAACACTGATTGTTAACATTTTTGTCACCCTTAGTTTGACCTAGTCTTAATAAAGCTATTCTAGATCTATCTAAACTTTGCTTTCACTTCTAGATATTCATCAATATGCTGGAATGGCCAGAGTGTTGCACCTGGATTCAGGAAGACATGGATTCAAGAACCAATCAGCTCTGCCTTCTTTCTGTCATCAGTTGTCATTATCCAAGCTTTTCCAAGAAAGGTTCCAATTTCTTTGTTGATTTTATTCTTCCAAAATAGCCAAAAAAAAGGCAATTGTTGTTTTGTTAATTTCTATCACCATTCTTGATTCATGTTGCCAGCAGGTGTTGCTGTGGAAGTCAGAGTTTGTTTGAAGGAGAATTTCTCCACTCCCAACAGATAAGGGGGAAGAACTGATCTATACCTCTTTCTACCTATGAAGATTGGCATTGGGTGGAGCATTGCCTTTGGTCACAACGTTCTTCTAGTTGTCCTTTCATTCTGTCATGTTGGGGTTGGGAGGTTGATGAGCATTTGCACTGGTAGTGAACAAGAATTTAGCTCAGAGGCAAAAGAGAAGCCCCACATCCAGATTACTCTCTACCTTTTGAGATATATATATATATAATTACTTTAAAAAATCATAAACCATATAGTTTCCAAGATCCAAGCCAGATGAAATTCCCAGATGGTTGAACTGAGGTCCAACCCTCTGGTCTACTTAAATTTTCTATATTCAAATAGTCACTGACTTCTAGTTGACCACTCTTCCTAGATATTATTATATATACAATATAATATTTGTGGTCAATATTCATCTTCAAAGAGAAATAAAGAGATAAAAATAAAATGTATTTTAAAGCACCAGTTAGCACACTAGACATAAAGAGAGAAATTGGGGAAGCGACAGGATTTGAACCTTTTGCTGCTTTATTGCAGCTCATAAAAGATAGTCATCTTTTGACTATCCTTTATCTCAAATCCCAGCTGTAATTCTCTGTCAAAGTTCATCTCACTAAATTCCTAGTGGGATGCTTCCATCATCCCTCCTATTATCAGTTTCTCCCTCTAACCAAGTTAGCCATGCTAGCATAATCTTATCCAGGCTAGCCCAAACTTCCTGGCATATCTTGCATATTCCTGAGCTTTAGAGGGGATTGCAATGTCTTTGAAACAGCAGACCACATTTCTTAGGGGAGATGGCCTTTTGCATTCCATTCCTTGGCTTTGCTTCCATCTTCTGTACACTTATTTTTAAAATCTCAGTTGTTTGGTGAGTTCTTTTTGCATATGCATTCATCCCTTCAGATAAACCTTATTTCCTCCCTCTTCAGTGGAACTGATTTATTACTAAATTCTTATTCTTATGCTTCATTATGGCATGTAAGCAATGTTAGGTTCTAGAAGTTTACATACCAGGTTTTATTTTTACATTTTTAACTTTTTACATATATATTTTACATTCTCGGTTTTACAGTGAAATATAATGTCTGGAAGTATCTACAATATTGGAAAGGCTTTGAGTATAGACTCAGCAACAGACTGTTTCTGAGAAAGAACCTAACTAATTATACAGATGAACATGACCAATAAGCTAAATGGCAAAGATTTTTCTTTTATTTGATCAGGGCAACCCATAACAAATAAAAACAGAAAATGGAGAAAATGGCCCTTAATCATATGAGACCTTCCTTTTCTGCTGTGAGGGAAGCAGAGCAGTGCAAATGGAGGAAGAGGATGCTAAGAATCATATGGTATTAAAATCATAATGATACTCTAAAATGTGAGATCTTTTTCCAAACTAGTGGACATATTACTGGAAGACACTTCAATCTTGACATTCTTGCTTATAAAAGGAACCAGGAGAAAGAAAAAAATTCTATCTAACTGGCCCCTGATTCTAAGTTGTTCAAGGGAAAGTATTAGTTAATATTTTTGTATTTGCATCCTTAACACCTAGATTTGTGCCTTATGCAGGTCTGATCCCATTACTTTCCTACGCAATAAACTCTAAGGGCTCCCTAGCCTCTCTAGAATCAAATGCAAAATCTGCTTGGCTTTCTTTTTCTTTTTTTAATTTTTTAAAAAACCCTTACCTTCTGACTTGGAACCAATACTGTGTATTGGTTCCAAGGCAGAAGAGTGGTAAAGGATAGGCAATGGGAGTCAAGTGACTTGCTCAGGATCACATAACTAGGAAGTATCTGAGGCCAAATTTGAACCCAGGACCTCCCATCTCTGAGTCTGGCTCTCATTCCACTGAACTACTCAGCAGATCCCCTGCTTGGCTTTTAAAACCTCTTCATAACTCAGTTATTTCCTAACTTATTTTTTTTTAAACCCTTACTTTCAGTCTTAGAATCAATACTAAATATTCTAAGGCAGAAGAGTAAGAAAGGTTAAGCATTTTGGAGCTAAATGACTTACCCATAGTCACATAGCTAGAAACTGTCAAGCCAGATTTGAACTAACGTCCTCTTTGCTTCGGGCTTGGTGCTCTATCTCTTATGTGACCTAGCTGTCCTTTCTTTTTCCATCTTCTTCTACTTTATAATCTCTATTTAATCTACCACCAAGCGATACTGGTCTCCTTGCTGTTTTTTCATACACTGCATTTTCTCTGGTCTTTCCTATGCTTGAAATATTCTCCTTCCTCATCTCTGCCTCATGGTTTCCTTGGCTTCCTTTTAAGTTCCAGCTAAAATCCCATCTTCTCTATGAAGTCTTCCCAACCATCCTTAATTCTAGTGTCTTCCCTCTGCTGATTATTTCCAGTTTATCTTCTATTGGATAGCTCGTTTGTACACAGTCATTTCTATGTTGTTTACTTCATTACGTCCTTGAGCATGAGCACTGTCTTTTGTCTTCATGTCCCCAGTGTTTAACATGATCTCACATATAGTAGGCACTTAATAAATATTTATTAATTGACTTACTGACTTACTTAAAATTTAATTTTAAATTTAATTTAATAGATGATTACTGAATTCAACTGATATTACTAGTTTAAATTTACAGGGGTTCTGACTAGTGAAACTCCCTGTCCAGAGGTTTCCTATCATCTACCTTACTGGTCTTTGGCATCATCCATCCCTGCCAAGATCTATACTGATTTCACTTAAAAAGCCAACGAGAGCCTAAAGTGAACCAAGAGCTGATTAACAATTAATCAACTTTTCCAAGGATCGTGAAGGGACTGGAAACTATGCCATCTGAAGGATGGGATAATTAAATGAATAAACAAAGCTATTAAAAATGATAGGGGCACTAGCTATAGTACTAGAAAACACTACTTCAAGGAAGTGGGAATATTTATCCCAGGATAGAGAAGACAGCTAAATGGCTCAGAGACTGAAATCCAGTGCTAGGTCTGAAGTCAGGAAGATTCACCTTCTTGACTTCAAATCTGGTCTCAGACTAGTTGTCTGGGCAATTCACTTAACTTTGTCTCAGTTTCCTCATCTGTAAAATTAATTGGAGAAAGAAATGGCAAACCACTCCAGTATCTTTGACAATAAAACTCCAAATGGGATCATGAAAGCTTAGACACAACTGAATACTAGCCAAAAAAATGAGGAGACATAGTAACTACATGAAAATTACTTTGAGTATTTGAAGTATTTGCCTATGGAAGAGCATTTATACTTATACTGTTTAGCTCTAGAGATGGCACTCTAATATGGCACTCTAGAGTGGTACAGAGGAGAGCACTGTTTGGAGTAAGACTTTCTGGCTCAGCTGCTTACTAGCTGACCATGACTTTGTCCTTCAGCCTCTCTGGACCTCAGTTTTTGTATCTGTAAAATGAAAAAGCAGAGCTAGATGATCCTAAGATCCAGTATTCTATGATTCTATGAACTGGAAGCAATGGAGAGAAGTTACATGCCTGTATATTTCAGCTTAATTTAAGGAAGAGCTTGTTAATAAATAAATTTATTTAAAAATGGTAGGAGGCAGTGTGACCCTGGGCAAGTCACTTGACCCCCATTGCCTAGCCCTTACCACTCTTCTGCCTTGGAGCCAATACACAGTATTGACTCCACGACAGAAGGTAAGGATTTAAAAAAAATGGTGGGGGCTCTAGTTAACGTACCATAAAACTATACTTCCAAAGTTCTTTTCCAATGAGTCTATGCTGATAAGATTCTATCCTACTTTAAACCTCCTCATTAAAAAGATATCAGTAGAAAGGCTTAATTGTCAACATATTTTTAGACAACAAGTTCTCTCTCTAAATTCTCTCTCTCTTTCTTAATTCTCTCTTCTTTCTTTCTCTTTTCTTTCTGTCTCTTTCTGTCTCTCCCACTGATTCTCTTTATCTTTTCCCCATTCTCTCTCCTTTTTCCCCTCTTTTTTTTTCTTTCCCCTGACTCTTTTCCTCAACTTTCATTAGATTTTTCTGAGAAAAGCTGAGAGTAGTATCTATTCCTAACGTGTTGAAAATGAAAGCAAAACCTGCTTTCACATGTACTTGTTGGCCAGAAAGGCAATCCTGCCTCCACAGAATTTGCATTTAAAATCCCAAATATACACTTTTGCTACAACCAAAGAATGTCTCCTTACTTTCAAGCCAGGTTCTGCTTGACCTCCAGGTTTTAATATTTTTCAACAAAGTGTCACTTGACAATTCAACTACATTCACGGAGAGGAGAAAAGTAAATGTCCTTTAATATAAATGCTTCCTGAATTGAGACAAAATAATGAGAAGGTTTAACCTGGAGCGTAATCTACTTCATTATATCTTTTTGAATCTTTTAAAAAAAAATTCCACAGTGAAGCTGACATTTTCATTTCCAGATTTTTTTTGCTTTGACTCTGATGATAGCAGCCCAAATAGCCAAAACAGAGGCACACTTTACTTAGATTGATGATTAAAAGAGGCTTCTTTTCTGACAAGGGAGAGATCAAGGCCTCCTAGGAGGTGTGTTAAGTAGGGGGAAGGTTAAGGGGACTGAGTTGTTTTCTTTCTTTTTTTCCTCCAGCTGGAAGGGAATCTTATTCCAGCTCAAATTTCCCACATCTGATGAATCCTGTGAGTAATTTCCCATTAAGCTGACTCTTCTCTTTGGAACTTTACTAAAAGGAATTGACAGAAACTCATGTCCTAATGTTCCCTCTCCATACTTCTCTGTCCAAAGTTGTCAGCTGTGGACGGTGAAGGGACAGTCACAGATGTCATATGTCTAGGCAGGATGCCCTAAATTAGCAAGGAGGATCTCAGTTCATAGACCAGGGGTGAAAAGACTATTAACATTTGGGGTCTTGGCATTTGGCTTTTGTTGCCCACATCCATCTAACTCTGTTATTTTTTCCCCTACATTTTCTCTGTAATTAAAAAAAAATATGGCTCTGGCTCAACACTTTAGTTAGTAGAATGGCTTATTCTAATAATCAGTAAAATGTTTTCTAGTTCTAGGTAGAAGGCCCCAGAGACTCTGTTCTCCTGAGGGGGATAAGAAGCTTCAAAATTATATTGAATGATGCCCAGTTCTAGGCCCTGATTCATTCAACACTTTATAAAAGCCTCAGGGCCCAGGGAGGGAGCAAGTTTACACAGATTTGTGCCACTCGGTTCCATGGAGCAGATGTCTTCAGGCCTTGCTGAGATAATCACACTAAGGAAATTCTTCCTTCCCTCTACACCCTCCCCCACCTCATTTCCCTTTGCTTTGAATTTTTAGACTTGTTTTTGTAATGGCATTTTATTGCTCCATCTTATGTAGTCAGTATTCAGTGAATAGAGAAATAAGAATAATAAAATTATTAATAAATAAAAGTATGCTTTAAAATAGTTTTAAGGTTTATAAAACACTTTACTCATACACCTATCTCATTTTAATTTTCACAAAAACCAAATGTGGCATATGTTGTTATTATTGCTTTTTTATATATGAGGAAACTAAACTTTAAAGAGATTGTATTTTTTAATTTATAGCTGCACTTTTTGTGGTGGTAAAAAACTGGAAAATGAGGGTATGCCCTTCTATTGGGGAATGGCTGAACAAATTGTGGTATATGCTGGTGATGGAATACTATTGTGCTCAAAGGAATAATAAACTGGAGGAATTCCATGTGAACTGGAATGACCTCCAGGAATTGAAGCAGAGTGAAAGGAGCAGAGCCAAAAGAACATTGTACACAGAGACAGATACACTGTGGTAAAATGGAATGTAATGGACTTCTGTACTAGCAGCAATGCAATGACCCAGGACAATTCCGAGGGATTTATGGAAAAGAATGCTACCCAGATTCAGAGGAAGAACTATAGGAGAGGAAAGACAGGGAAAAAAAACAACTGCTTGAACACATGGGTTGATATGGACATGATTTGGGAAGTAAACTCTAAACGACCACCCCAATACAATCATCAATAATATGGAAATAGGTCTTGATCAATGACACATGAAGAAACCAGTGGAAATTCGTGTTGGCTACGGGGTGGGGGCTGGGGGGAGAGAGTAAGAAAATGAATCATGTAACCATGGAAAATTTTTTTCTAAAAATGAAAAACAAAAACAAAAAAAGAGATTGTATTTTTTCCAGTCACACAGTAAGCATATATTGCTGAATTTGAGATGGATGCTTGACAGAAAGTAAAAATACTTACCCCCTTCCCTAAAGAATCCTCTATTTTTGAATTACCAGAATTCCTTTGGAAAAAGGAATAGATCAGTGAGAGGAGACTCATTGATAACAGGAGGCCAGGAAAGGTACATGTAATGAAAGACTGTTGAAATGGGAATGACAAGTACCCCAAAGGAAAATTAGGACCAGTCCATAGAATTCCCAGCCTTTTTTCCTACCATCATCCTAAAATTGAGATAGGTACCAGTAGACTATTACAATAACAAATGAGGAATTGTATAGGAGAAACCCCATAATGACATTGCCAAAAATAAAATGATTGGAGGAAAAGATGGGCTGCTCACATTATAGGAGCAAAGGGTGGGACCTCTAGCATGTCACCTCAGAATGTATATAATGACTCATGTTCTAGAGGAGAGACACAGTGGGAGAACTATAGTGATCTTAAGGGAAAATGTGAACCAGAGTCACAAAGCATGGTTGAGCACAAATAAGCTGTGATTTATATAATTTAAGTCCTTCAAAATACGGAAATATCCTAAATAAGACATTAATTGGACTTTTTGGTACCCAAACATAAAAATAAATTAAAATATGCTATACCTAAGAAATTCACATAATTCATTATTTTTTTAAGACTTCAGGCTGCATGTGTAACATATCCCAGATTCTGGTGGCTGTTATCTACTGACCCCTAGGACATTCTCCCTCCTTCTTCAATGAGTTCAGTATCTTGCTCACAGTCTTCCATTCCATTTCAATTCCTACCTTCATACCAGGAAGTTTTAACATACATGTTGAAGATCCTTCAAAGTTTCTTAATCTACTTGATTTGGGTGGGAAACAAAATTAAGGTCTCATCCAAAGAATTAATCACTCAGGCACTCTACATGATAAGGAAACAAGCTTTATTGAGAGAGGGAGGAAGATGGTGGAATGAATAGCTTTGGGTATGGAGTGACCATGGTGATGGAAAAGCCCTGAGAGGTTTTCAGGAAAATGTTTTATCTCTATTAGTTGCTAAAGAAGGAGCCATTTGTTTGGGTGGTTGTTTCCCTGTCATTCCTAAGGAACTGATGTCATTTTACCCATAGTTCACCTTGGTCTGAGTGGCCTTACCCATGGTTCACCTTATTTCCCACTGGGGCTATATGTGTATGGGGAAGGGAGCAAACCAAAATGCAAATGAGATGCTAATGATATGTTAAATACCCTGGGGTCACTTCAGATTACTTTTACCTGATTCTATGCAAACTCCAAAGGAAGGAAAGTCCTTAGTCCTTGGCGTCCATGTTGATTGGCCAGTTACAGACCTCCTGCTTACATCCTTACAGCAACTTTTCAACATCCCACAATATCCTCCTTTCTTCCATTCTTCCTTTTCATCATAACCTTCAAACCCTGCATCCATGACAGTTTCCCAGGCTATCACTCCTACTCTGTTCCCCCCCACCCCCTCCCACTTCACTCCCAGTCTCAACCCTTGGTGAACTAGTACAATTCTATTTTATCCTTTATTTTCAGATTGTTTGCCCCATTATTCTATCTTCTATCATGCCTTGGCAAACCCTAATCTGGATTACTCTTGCCATCTACCTGGTTTTCCCCTACTTGTGTGCTGTTAAATAGACCTCAGGAAATCATGAAACTATGCTAAGCCCATGATGAATTTGTTATTTAATGAAACCAGGGTCTCACTGTAGCAAGGCAATCCCTCTACTCTCCCTAATGAATTCTCTCTCTCACCACAACAGCTGTTCTAAGCATTCCTTTCCCTTTCTTAAGCTTCTCATGCATGGCAGGCCCTTCTCTTACTTTCTCAGCTGAAAACCTCATCTTATTCTTCACCTAAAAACATCAAGGACTTTTTATTCCTTTGCCTACTTCTTGTATTTGTTGTCTTCCCAATTACTTCTTTCCACTTCAATCTTTGATGAAGAGCTGTTTTCCTTATGAAAGCCAAACCTTCTTCTTCATGTGAGCTTGACTTTATCTCCTACCATCTTCTGCAGCAGATTGCCCCCACTCTTCCTCTAATTTTCAATTTCTTCCTATATACTGGATCTTTTTTCCTACTACCTACAAACACACCCATGTCTCTCTCATCCTTAAAAACACAACAACAATCACCAAAAAATAAACTGGATCTAATAATTCTTACTGGCTTTTGATCTATAGTAGTTCATCTCTCCTTGGTCAAACTTCTAGAAAAAAGTTTCCTCTATAAAGTGCTTCGACTTTCTCTTTTTAAAACTTTTTTGAGATGTTCTGCTCCTGGTTTATGATTCCATCATTCATCTGAAACAGCTCTTTCTGAAGTCTCTAAATATCTTTTAATTGTCAGTTCTAATGACTTTCCTCAATCTTTGTACTTCTTAAACTCTCTGAAGCATTCGATATTGGTATCACCTTCTCTCTCTATAATCTTTCCTCTTTGGGTTTTCATGACATTGCTCTCCCTCTTCTTAATTGTTGTGTTTTCTCCTATTCAGTCTTTGCTGGATAATTCTCCACTTTACTTCTACTAACTCCACTCCTATGAGTATTTCCCAATGCTCCTTCCTAGGCTCTCTTCTTTTCTAACTCTATTCAATCTCACTTGTTGATGCAATTAATTCCCATGAGTTCAATTACCATCGATCCTGATGATGACTACATCTCTTATTTAGCTCTAGTTTTGCTCTTGAACCCCAGTCCTGCAACACCAATTTCCTATTGGACATTTCAAACCAGATATCCTATAGGCATCTCAAACAACATATCCTATTTCAAATTTCCATATTACTGTTGAGTATACCACTATCCTCTGAGTCACTCTGGTTTTCTAATACCATTTTCTCATATTATTTTGCATTTATCTAATTCTTTTAAAATGTGTGTTTTTATATAGATTTTATAATGTAGCTAATAGCAATATAATGTAGCATAGCAATACTGGATTAGAAAAGATCATTTTACATCCCCAAGCTAAAGAAGAGCAATGCCAAAGAATTCTCAAATTACTGGACAATTGTACTCATTTTACATGCCAGAAAAATTATACTTAAGAGTCAGGAACCAACAATTACCAGAAGAGCAGACTCATTTTTAAAGAGGCAGAGGAACTAGAAACCAAAATACCAACATTTGTTGGAATATGAAGAAACCAAGGGACTTCCAGAAAAGCATCTACTTGTTTTACCAGTTATACTAAAACCTTTGACTGTGTGGGTCACAACAAAATGTGCCAAGTCCTGAAAGAGATGGAAGTACCAGATCGTTTTGCTTGTCTCTTGAGGAACCAAAATGTAGGTTAAGAAGCAAGAACCAACTAATGAACAACTGATTACTTTGAGATTGGGAAAGGAGTATTATATTGTCACCTTATTTATTTAACTTATATTCAGAGCATATCATGTGAAATGCCAGGCTACATGAATCAAAAGCCAGAATTAAGGTTGCTGAGAGAAATATCAAAAATGATAGCATTCTTTTAGCAAGAAGTGAAGAAGAATTAAGAAGCTTCTTGTGGAGTGTGAAAATTGTTGTCTAGTCAACTAGTCCACCTCTTCAGACCCTATTTGGGGTTTTCCTTGCAAAGATACTGAGATGGTTTATCATTTCCTTCTCCAGTTCATTTTAAAGCTGAGGAGACTGAGGAAATAGGGTTAAATAATTTGCCCAAGGTCACATAGCCAGTATGTGCCAGGCTGGATTTGTACTCAGGTGTTCCTGATTTCAGAGCTATTACAACCAACCTGCCCCAAGGGTGAAAGAGGAACCTGTAAAAACCAGGCTTATAGCTTAACATTTAAAAAAAAAACTAAGGTCATGGCAACTAGTCTCATCACATGCTTGCAGATAGTTGGAGAAGAAATGGAAACAGTATTAGATTTTATATTCCTGGGTTTAAAGATCACTGCAGATGGGGATTACAGTCATGAAATTAAAAGGTTTTTTTTGTTCCTTGAAGGGAAAGTCATGGCAAATCTGGACAGCATACAAAAAAGTAAAGGCATCCTCTTGCCAACAAGGGTCAGTATAGTCAAAGGTATGGTTTTTATAGCAGTAATGTATGGCTGTGACAGTTTTACTTTTAAGGAAGGCTGAGTGCCACAGAATCAATGCTTTCAAATTGTGGTCCTAGAGAAGACTTTTGAGAGTCTGTTGGATAGCAAGGAAATCAAATCAGTCAATACTTAAAGAAATTAATTCAGACTCTTCATTGAAGGACAAAATGAATGGAAGAAGAAAATGGCAAACCACTCTTGTGTGCACTGATTGATAAACTATATTGTAGTAGTGACTCACTATTTCATCCATGGTACACAGTTTACACCCATTGTATCATAGAGTTCATTTATCCAACAAATTGTTGTGCTTTCCCTTCAAAAGTCAAAGAGAGGAAAACATTGTTTAAAAGCAAAGACATTTACTTAAATGGCAAAATAAGAAACAGAGGCAGCAGTGGCTTAGTGGGTAAGAACATTGAACCTGGCCATCAGGAAGACCTGAGTTTAAAACCAACTTCAGATACTTCTTATCTGTGTGATCCAGGACAAGTCACTTAACCTCTGATTATCTGACAAGAGGATCCACTGGAGAAGGAAATGGCGAACCATTTCGGTATCCTTGTCAAGAAAACCCCTTGAATAGCTACGGTCCATGGGGTAATGAAAAGCTGGACACAACTGAACAACAACACAATAGGAAAAAACACATCCCTTATAGACTTGGGGCACACTCTCTTTTACCCAGCACTGAATAGGAGTATACACATACAAATACAGAGGACACAAGTAAATCCTCCCACTTATTTCTGTTCAGAGCTTTTCTGAGCTGAATCCATAGTTAGTCAGTAAGCCTCCATCAACATATTTCTCAAATGAGACATACTGGTTATGAGCTTCTACACCATTTTCATCTTCTAAAACTCCAAAGTGCAAGACAGTAAGTAAATGGAGTTCTTGATCAAACATCAGCAAGTATTATAGTAACCTTACTAGTTCCTGGAGCTCCTGACATATGTTGTGGCTTTGCTTGCATGTGCTAGTAATACTACATGCTGATGCCACTGAGATTTCTATTCTGGTTAAGACTACTAGTAGTAGGCTAGGGTTGAGATGCTCATGCATTTATATGTGATATATAGGTTCTTGATTCAGGCCAAGGTGAACCTATCCTTGTTATATTCATATGCTGGGAAATGATGGATGCCACCTTTGAATGACAGCGGAGGCAGTTGGAAGGCATAGAATGTTCCCAGATGCCATAAGCCAGGGCAAACATCGGTTGGCCTGGCAGTATAAATAACCCTGACAGCCATTTGGAGGGGTCTTTGATCTTTTGGGTTTTTGGTCCCTTAGGTTTTTAGGTCTCTGAATCTTCCTAGCTTTTTAGGTCTCTGGGTCTCTGGGTGGTAAAGGGAGGCTGGGAGGTCTATGAAGAAGAGGGTAGCAATAATCTGAACATTTCCTGAAGACTGTGAGAGCTAGTGCATCATCAAACACTGATAGTGAAATGCTGAGAGAATAACATCACCAACACCACTGCATCAACAGCAGTTCCTATTCTCTGGCTTGGATGTGGCCAGGCTGGGCCAGAAGGATAGTAGAGAACAAAGATCCAGCTTTTGCTAGACCAATATAGCCTCCAGTCCTGATTGTCAACTAGTCATAGATATTAGATTGACAGGGTCTCCAATCCCCATTCCTTATCCTGTTTATCCTTTCCCTGATTATAGATCATAGATAAAGAGTGTTTAACAAGTACCTTCCTGAGTGGTCTGTCTATCACAACACAGTCAGATACCAAACGTAATCCAAGGTAAATCAAAGCCCTACAATAATTTATCCAACCTCAGGTTGGACCTGAAAGGGTTACCCATCCACCTAACCTTTCCGGTCCTCCCTGGGCAACTGTTAGAGGAAAGGGGAAATTACAGCAACTGTGGAGGGTGATCAGGGTTGGTGTTCTTCCATCATCTGCAACTAGGGAGAGTACATAGATACTTTCACATCATTGTATACCTATATCTCCCTAGGACCTTTTCTTTATAACATTTTAAAGTAATTTGTTTCTAAACTACTAAATACTTTGGAGTAAATTCTGGTAAGGTAGCCATATGTGGAAGAATAATTTCCTTTTAACAAGATAGCAACTGTAGTAACTTTCTGATTTGTGTGCCTTTGTACACTGGATAAAACAGTCACCACTATAATATGATATGATATTTTTACATCTTCCTAGAGACAGAAAGTCAATACAAACAAATTCCAAAGCCTTCCTGATACCACACTTTCTGTACCAGTTGGTACCATTTTACATTTGAGTTCATGGAACACAAGTTTCACTTAATATAAACATGGGCTGCCATTTTGGTCCAGTAAAATCTGCTTCTCCCTATTGTAGTTTTTTCTTAATCTAAATCTCAAGTCATTATATAACATCTTTATGGCAAATAAAGTGAAATATATGGGGTAGCATCAATTTCTTCCTTGGTCCTTCTTTGTATCGGTTTCCTAAATTTTCATCTCTATAGCTCAGTCTATAATCCAGGGAATAGTTATTTCCCCTAAATCACAAAATAGCTATGGTGTTCAGAATTCTACCAATTTTGATCTTCTGAATTCTGTCTATTGTCCATATTTATATTGAATCTCTGGGAGCCAGGAATCCACACTGTTGATTGACAGGTGGGTCCGTTGGATATTGGAATGTTCCCAGAGGACCCTGAGGACAGGGCAGAGAGCCTTTGGCCCAGGGTGGTATAAATACCCTGGCAGCCCTGACTTGGTTCTTTTCCTTCCCTGAGACCTGAGATCTGTGGATGCTGGTCTTGTGGGATTGAGACTTGCTGGGCTCAACCTTGCAAGATCCTCCTGTCTTGTTCCTGCTAACATTATCAACCTGTACCCAGACCATCACTCTTCTGATTCTACTGCCCCTAGATATTAGGAAATCAATCACCTATAAGCTATCTAGGATTCCCAGGGCCCGGGAGGGAGCCGGAAAGTGGGCAGGAGAAGAAGAAGAGGGTGGAAAGGGGTGAATATCCCAAAGACTGGTTAGGCATATCATCTAGCAAAAGAAGAAGCTGAAACATCAAGCAGCAGTTTGCCTACTCTGGTTTGTCTGTGGCCAGGCTGGACCATCTAACCATCCTGACTCAAATACCTGCCTACAGTTCTGAGGGTTTATCATCATCCAAATAGATAGAGTTTCCCAATCCCTCAGTCCAATCCCAATACCCCATCTTTGTTAAATACAGTCAAAGCCTTTTAAGTACCTTCCTGAAGTGGTTATTTATAGCTTCTCTGAGAAAGGAGATACGCAGTCAGAGACAAACTATTACCAAGCTAATAGAGCCCATCATACACTATCAATCAACCCCAGGTGGGACCTGAAGGGATATCATCCATTGACCTGAAGGATCCTGCCTGGGCACTGTTATAAAGGAGGGAGGTGTCATATCATCTAAATAGGGCAAGCCTCAGTTGATCTTGCCCTAGCCACCTATCTGGGCTATCACTGTTGTCACACAATTACCAGTGGAAGTATCCAGTTTAGGTTATCCTCCTCTCCATCTACAACATCTATATTTATTTTTATAACAATGCATAGACTGAGGAAAAGTATAGATATTCAGCCAGCAATATCACTGTAAATTACTCAGTCAATGCCTGGCCCCTCCTTACGTAAATTTAGGAATTAAAAGATAAAGGCTGACTAAAATGAACTTTTCTCTACACACCTGGAGATTTAAATATGAAAAACTCACAGGGAGGAAAGATAAGTGCCTGCCTTGAGATCCAAATTATTTCATAATTAACTTCTTATTTTCCTACCCTACAATACCTACACCACAAGGTCTCTGCTTCCATCATCTGCCTCATTACCATCAGAAAATTGGACTCTATGTCTGGAACCTCCTTGAGCTTTGACAGATCATATTTGGCTTTATCTCCCTGGATCCAGACTTCTTCAACACTTCCCACCATTGTGAGCCTTCTCTTTTGCTCCCCTCTTATTTTTCCTTTTATGTATTATTCCTCCCCAACCCACCACCATTGGAAAGTAAACTCTTTGAAGGTATCCTCCACTCAGCATTACTATTGAAATCTCTAAGGGTCAGGGTCACCTACTAGATTGAATTATCCAGTCTAAATGTTTGCTCCTACCCCATGCTGGTAAACTTGACTCTCCTGCTGGAGGAGACAGACACTGGGGAGGAGCCACCTTGCTTATAGATGCCCAGGGAATGCCTTTGCAGAGCTCAAAGAAAGGCTCTGATGAAAAGGGGGGGGGGGGAAGGGTGAAGAAGAAAAAGCCAATTTATGCTAATCCAATTCCTTACCAAGGAGCATTCCTCCAGAAAGTGAGTAGCACTAGCCTGAACCCCACCTTGCAAAGAGACATAGGCACCATACCTGACCTAACCTAGGAAAGATGTGGTCTCCCCAAGAAGAGTCAAAAAGGGGATTAAAAATGGAAAGGAACTTTCCTTTAAAACCAGCTAGCCCAGCTTCCTTCATTTTATGAATAAGAAAACTGAGACCCAGAAATATTAAATTATTTGCCAAAGCCACAAAGATAGAAGATTGCACCATTAGAATTTGAACCAAATAAGGTTCTCTGACTTGATCTCACACTTTCCACTGTGCCATGATTTCTCTTCAAGAGGCAACACTAAGCGTTAAAAAAACGCATGATACCAAACATGAAAATACAGGATATAGAGTACCAAAAGGCTGCAAGAAAGGACTTAGAGGGATTTGTATCTCCAAATTCCAAGTTGTGGAAAAGGCTGCTGGGGATGGGAGTTACCCATATGGGGGAGTCCATGGGAAACTCTTTCAGACTTTAGCTCCCAGGAAAGGATCCCCAGCCTTAGGAATTTGGGGGCTTAAGGCATGGGATATGCTTATTTCTTATCTTTACTGACCTATGAAAAAATGTCTTTTGAAACTCTTTTAATCTAAAATCTCCTGCAGATTCTAACCACCCACACTTTTGTTCATGTAAGCAAAATGCTCCCATATTTTACATTCTTTCCTGGAGTTCCTGACCCAGGCAACTCAGCATTCTCCTACTTCCTGGCCTCGCTATCTTGGAGGAGAGATTGTGGGGGAGTTCACCTGAGTTCCCAGGCACTGTTTTCATGGGAAGAGTGAAAACTGCACAGTACAGAAATTTTATGCTATGGAACCTGTATTCTACAATAGATGCAAAAGGGCATATGTGGTGTGTGTGCGTGTGTGTCTGTGTGTGTGTGTCTGTGTGTATATGTCTGCATGTCTGTGTGTCTGTGTGTCTATGTGTCTTTGTGTCTGGTTGTTGAGCCAAAAGATTGTTGAGCCATCTATAATAGCAACAAACATGCAGGATCTGCTTTTACCCTTTCACAATGGCAGGCAACATCCAAAAGTTGCAGCCCCTGGTCTTGGTTTTTTAATTCCTTTCAACAAGATACATTCTCTCTGTGGCATTTCTTTTCTTTTCTTTTTCTTTTTCTAAACCCTTCCCTTCTGACTTAGAATCAATACTGTGTATTGGTTCCAAGGCAGAATAGTGATAAGGGCCAGACAATGATTCAGAGAAATATAGTTGTTTTGCTTTTATTTATTTTTAAAATAAAACCCTTACCTTCTCTCTTGGAATCAGTGCTGTATATTAGTTCCAAGCAGAAGAATAGTAATGGCGAAGCAATGAGGGTCCAGAGTTACACAGTTAGAAGGATCTGAGATCAGATTTGAATCCAGGACCTCCTGTCTCCAGATCTGGTTCTCTATCCACCAAGCCATCTAGCTGCCCTTTCTCTGTGATATCTTGACTCACATGTCCCTTCCTGCCCGTCTCCCAAACCACAAACATCCCCATTTCCTCCTTCATTCCTTGTTACCCATTACCAACCTTCTATGTCAGCTAAGAGTTTCCCCAAATTGCTATCTCCCATCTCAGCATTCTTTACATATTTGTTATTGTTTGTTCAGTCATTTTTCAGTCCTGTCTGATGCTTCATGACCCCATTTGAGGTTTTCTTGGCATTGATACTGGGGTGATTTGCCATTTTCCTTCCCTGACTCCTTTTATAGAGGAAGAAACTGAGGCAAACAGGGTAAAGTGACTTGCTTAGGGTCACACAGTTAGTAAGCATCTGAAGCTGGATTTGAACTCAGGAAGATGATTTTTGCTGACTTCAGGCCAAGCTCTATCCACCTTGCCACCTAGCTGCCCCATCTTTACACATGTCATTCTCCTAATTCAACAAGACAGTAAAAACACAGGATTTGCTGGCAGGTGACATTAGTTTGAATCTCACTTCTACCTTTTAATAGCTGAATGATCTTGGATAATTCACTTCTCTTCTGAGCCTGAGGTTCTTTCCCTACAAAATGAAGGAGTGAAATTAGATAACTTCTAAATGCCCATCTGACTTTGAGTTCTTGAATTCCTTGCTGATTCATGCCTGTCACCTCTTCAAGGTCCATTTAAAAACTCAGGGATAGCTGGGTGGCTCAGTGGATAGAGAACCAGGCCTACAGATGGGAGATCCTGGGTTTAAATCTGGCCTCAGACCTTTCCTAGCTGTGTGACCCTGGGCAAGTCACTTAAGCCCATTTGCCCAGCCCATACTGCTCTTCTGCCTTGGAACCAATACACACTATGTATTCTAAGACAGAAGGGAAGGGTTTTATAAAAACAAAACAAAGCAAAGCAAAACAAAACAAAATAATTTACTACTTCTCTGAAGTACTCATAGACTAATCCCACCCTACTCTGTACTTGGCCACTTTGCATTACCTTTTGCTTCAATTTAGAAGTCAAGATTTTGTCATATTAGCCTTATAACTCAATTCAATTCAACAGACATTTATTGGGCAATTTCTATGCCTTTGCACAGTAATTCTCTGCTAGGTAACCAGCCTTAAAAAGGCAAAAAGAAAACAGCTCTAGTAAATAATCATAACAACAACAGCAACAACAATAATATAGCTAACAATTACGTAGTACCCACTACATGTCAGGCAAATTTATAAATATCATCTCATTTTTTCTTTACTACTATAACCCTGGGAGATAGAGGCTATACTTATCCCCATTTTACAGATGAGGAAACTGAGACAGAGAGGCTTGCCCACAGTCACATAGCTAGAAGGTAGTTGAGGTCAAACTTGAACTCAGGTCTTCCTGACTGCAGACCTCAGAGTTCTCTTCACTGGGCTCCTTAGCTGTCAAGGGGAAAACAATTTGTACATAGATAAGTAACTATAAAGCATATGTACAGAGAGAAGGGGGTGAAATGAAAGAAGTTTATATGAATTAAAGGGAAAAAATTAAATTTAATTAATTTAAATACATCAAAATAAATAAATAAAATTAAAGACCTAAGGCCAGGGGCTGCAACTTTTGAATATTGTTTGCCATTGTGAATAGGCATGCACAGCTTAAAGTATACCCTGCATACTTGTTGCCATTATGGATGGCTCAACAATCTCCTGGTCCTTGGAACTACACACATACACACACACACACACACACACACACACACACACACACGTTCTTTTGAATCTATTGTAGAAGACAGGTTTCATAACATAAAATCAATAGTCAGGAAAGGCAGTCTTTTTCACATTGTTTTGTGTGAGTGTATGTGCCTAGGTACTTTCTCTTTAAGTACCACCTCATGCTTCCCATGGACAGCTCCCATGTCTCCTCATCCTCTCCTACCTCTCAAGTTTCCCTTCAGATGCTATCCATTCAGTAGATGTGGGATGTCTAATGCAAAGGTAAAGAGGGAGGAGGCAGGAGATGTGTACTGTTCCTTGTGATGTTATGCTGGGATTTTGCTTTCTTAAACATCAGTTTTCAGTAAGGCAGCTAGTTAAAACATGGTAGAATAAGCGTTGGGTTTGAAGTCAAAAGATTTGAGTTTGAATCTGATTTCTGGTTTTGTTGTTAATTGTTGTTTAGTTGTTTTCCAGTTGTGCTTGGCTCTTCTTGACTCCTTTGGGGGTTTTTTTAGGTAAAGATATTAGAGTGTTTTGACCTGGCTTTGACCAAGTCACAGACTCTCTCAGCTTCAGTTTCCTTCTTTATCAAATAAGAGGCTGGAATTAGATCAGAGGTTTTTAATCTGGGGTCCACAGATCCTTTATGGAGTCCAGAGATAAAATTCAGGGCTTCTATGAATTTGGATAAGAAAAAAAATTGCACCTTTATTTTTGCTAGCCTTTGGTATCCTATGTAAATAATCCTATGTATTTTATTTTTATGCATTTAAATTAATTCTTCTTAAAAGAGGCCAATAGGCTTCACCAGACTGCCAAAGGGACCAATGACACACAAAAAGGTTAAGAACCCTTGGACTAGATGATACTTTATGAAGATGTTCAGTTATTACATGAAAATATTAAACATTATGACTACAGAATCTCTAATATCACTCCTAGCTTAAATATTCTTTTGATCTGTTATTCTGTTGAAAGGTAAGTTAGGGCCAAATAGTGGAAGGCCTTGAATTCCAGAATAAGGAATTGGGATGTCATCGTGTTACCAATGGTGATTCATTGAAGATTTTTTATCAGAGGAGTGACATGATGAAGAGGGGCAGAAGTAGCATAACTGAGAAGCATTTACATAATCCAGGTGTGAAGTGATCAAGGCTTGAATGAGGATCATATCACTGGAAAAATGGAGAGCAAAAGAGGGGAAGGATGCTATTTAATAGTGATTGATTTGATATTAAAATCATATAATCCTGAGTGCTGTTAAGATTAATGATCAATAATTAATTATTAACATTTTCCTTTGAGTGAGCTTATTATTGTCTTTACAGAGAATTAATAACTGAGAGTAGGTTTCTATATGGAGAAAGAATGGATCATTGCCCAGGAAGATGAAACCTGAGGTGGGAGGCTTGGGCATGGAGGAGGTAGCATAAGTTCACTAGACACTACATGAGAACCAGAATAATTAGAAGCAACCTTTTGGAGGCCTCAAAAGAAAAAGGAAGCAAAGAAACTTCTCTTAAACTTTTCTAAACTATCTTCAGAACTTGGTCTCCTTTCTCCTTCATTTCTTCCTCCTCCTCTTTCTTCTTCTTCTTCTCCCCCTTTTCTCCTTTTCTTCCTCATCCTGCTCCTCTTCTTGTTCCTCCTCCTCCTCCTTCTCCTCCTCCTCTTTCTTCTTCCTCCTACTTTTTTCAAAAGGTTGGCCATCAATCTGACAAGTGAATCATTCTGAGACAAATGAGATCTATGAATAAAACAAAAAGACAAGCTCATAGAAAGCAGAATTTCTTTCTTCTCATTCTGTACATTACCCAGCAAGCTTGACAAATCATAATTTGATGCTGATGCTCCTAGAGTATTCCATTTGAATCTGAATGAAGTATCTTCTACTTTATGTTGAGTACAGACATCCAGGCACTAGATATAGACTTCCTTGTGCTTTGAGGTGTGATGTGGAATCTGGAAATCCATTTACATATCAGTCACAACAAGAAAAGAATTCAGTAAGAATTCAGTAATTTTTTCCTACTGTATGCAAAACAAGAACAGTGGGAACTAGTGAATTATAAAGTTTGGATTAGACTGTCTCCCAGGAGTTCATAATCATAAGACCTGTGGGAAGTCAGAAATTTGTGCTGTCAGTCTGATGATTCTATTTAAAAACCTTTTTTAGAACTTTGAGCAGTAGGTAGTTGCCTTATGCTGTGATGAGAGGCACTAGCCTATACCCTTCTAGAAACATGTACCTATCAGGATCATTTAGCTTTTATTGCTAAAGTTGTCTATAAAAGCAGTGGGTAGTTTGAAACTGTACCCAGCCACACTCAATGCTGTTGCCTTGGAATGCTTAATAAACTCCTTTTAATTTTCTCTTCCTGAGTTTGCTTCATTATTAAGGGCAAGATCAGAACAAAGATTTTCTTTTAACAGTCCCAATCAACAAAAGTACTTACCCTTCAGTCACTCTTGCTTTCCATCCTTTTGTCTCAAAACTAAAATCCCTACTACTACCATTTCCTCTAGGAGGAATATGTCTCAATGGACTGCTCTATTGTTCTAAACTCCATCTTTGTGCCTTTTCAGACTGTAATGTACAGTTTACCCCATTATAATATAAGCTCCTTGATGTGTGGGATTCTCTTAATTTTGTATTTGCATTCCCAGTACTTTGCATAATGTTTGCCACAAACTATTTAATAAATACTTTTTATTCATTCAAGTAATTATGAATATCTGTGGGGATCTGTGATCTCATTACTTTATTACTTTAAATGGATTGCAATCTGTCTAGAGGAAATCTCTTTTACATTTGGCCTGGATGCCCAGTAGGCATCTCAAACTCCATTTGCCCAAAAGAAAATTCCCCTTCCCCTCTCCCTCATCCCAAATTCCCTGTTCCTATCAGGGGCACCACTATCCTTCCAATTTCAGAGCCCTGAAATTGGTGGCATCTTTGATTCCTAACTCTCTCATCCCATGAATCCACGCAGTTGCCAAATTTGTAGTTTTTAACTTCCACAACATTCTCCACAGAGATAACCTTTTCTTAACTCACAGAGCCACCATCTTGATTTAGGCTTTCATCACTTTTCATCTAATCTATTACAATAGCTTCCTAATTAATATTCCTGCCTTTTGATTTCTCAAACACCAATGTATTTTTTGAATAAATACCAAAGTGATTTATTTCTCTATAAACATATAGATCTGACCATTCACTCTTGTACTCAGTCAATTCCAATGTCTCCCTATTTAGTTTACTATCAAATATTATGTTACCTTGATCTCAGCCTTTTTAGCTGTCCATTTTTTGTTTTATTATATAATCATTAAGTACAATATAAGAGAGATATGTCTGTGAATTGAGATCTGGAAAAAAAAACTGAATTCAGCTGGGCAACTACATGACTCAGTGGATTGAGAGCCAAGCCTAGGGACAGGAGGTCCTGGTTTCAAATTTGGCCTTAGATACTTCCTTAGCTGTGTGACCCCAGGCAAGTCATTTAATCCCCATTGTCTGCCCTTTCTACTCTTCTGCCTTGGAACTAATACTTAGTACTGATTCTAAGATAGAAGGCAAGAATTTTTTTTTAAAACAAAGGAAAAATAATATGTGGATTCTGCAGGTCCCGCCTCTGCTACCTACAACTAGCTTTATGACCCTGGGCAAGTCCCTTAACCTCTTAGTGCTCTAGGCTAAGACTATTAATTATTGAGAAGATGCCTATCTGCATTGGTAAAAGAGTCTCCTCACCATTCTCCCACTACTGATAAAATCACAAGTCTACTTTCTCATTCCAAGTACATGCATATGATTTGAACATATATACATATGGCAGGATGCATGATTTTTTTTTAATTAAAAAGAATGCAGGATCAAAAAAGTTTAGAGACCACTGCTTTAGGTTCCTGATTACCCCCAAACCAGTATCCCCCTTTTCCAAACCTCCCTTTTCCTACCCCACCCTAGCTCAATATTTGAATTGTCAAATTGTGGCAATTAATCTGAATGGTTCATTTATCAGCATCAAACAGCCTTTTGGATGTAGGTTATAAACACTGATTCAAAGGTTTGGGGGGGAAGAAGGGAGGAGCCAGGATGTCTTAGTTCTTTCTGAATAACTTATTTCACATCAAATCAGCTTGGGAGTGGATTGTTATTTTTCAATTTGCATCACAGAAAAACCACCCTTTGTTTATTTAAGTTGTAAAGGATGGCTGTATCACAGCTTCCGGTGCTTGGAACTCACCCTTTGATCAACCTCTTGTGAGAAGCACTAGTTTACCATAAATGCTGTCCCTTTCACTAGACCTTTGTTCTCAGAGACCAGACAGTGGAATTGGGAGAAAAAAGGAATCCTGACCTGACTTCCAGTGGACCAGCATAGAACCTTGGGAAAGTGAAAGGGGGAGACCTAGGACCTCAGAACTGTTGGGTATCTTTGAGAAGGTCTAAACTGAATCCCAACCTTTAACAGAGGAGGAAATTTAGACCTAGAAAGAGCAATTAGAAACTTTGCCAAATACCTCTATTTACCTGCCTAACAGGGCTGAAAACAGATAGATTCTCTGGGCTTTCTAGGGTCCTATTCTCTTCAATAACCAGTAGATGTCTCTGTTTCACATCACTGAGCTCCCTTCAGTTCCCACACAGACAGAAGCACAAACCTAAATCGTCAAAGGTCTCCCCTTTAAGTTTTCCTTGAGATCTTCCCCTTCGTTGAGGGTAACAGTGATGTGTTGGATGCTATTTAGGTCCTGGGCTCCAGAGAAGGAATCTCTGGAAGTATGATTGGAAGGCAAAGAAGGGAGCTATGAAGACCAATGTAGAAGAATGGGAGGCAAGGAGACAGGAAGAATTGGAATGGAAAATGAAGAGATTATGAGCTTACCAGGAGTAAAAGAAGAGCCTATTCAATTCAGCAAAAATGTATTAATTGCCTTAATAGACTGGCATAACTGTGCCTGGCAAGGGATGGGGACTAAGAAAACAAAGGTAAAAACAAACCAGTCCTTTAAGGAATTTCCATTCTAATGGAGGAGGACATAAAGGGGAACAACATATACACAGATGAGTAAATACAAAATACTTACAAAGTCAATTCCAATAAATCTGGGGAGGTTTAGTCATTGTATCTGGAAAAGTCCCTCTTTTTTGGCTGTTTTTGTGGAGGTGGTCAATGAAGGCTCCATAATGTAGATTAAGTAAAAATCAGATGATGGACTCAGAATGAAGAACAAGACATAATTTTTGGACAGAACCAATGAGGGAATTTGTTTTCCTCCACTAATCATATTTATTATCAGGATTTTGTCTTCCTCTTTCTTTTTTTTTCCAGTGGGAGATGGAAGGTGGGAGAGAAATTAGATTAACAAAAAATGGAGTAACCCCTGAAGAAAATGTCATTCCCTTTCTTCCACCTTGCATCTCTCACTGTTCAATTCAAGACTGGAAGGGAAGGGCTGAGACTTTTTAATAACTTTTTCACTTTAGCCTTTACCAAGATCAGATGTGAACAGTTGATTAGAACAAGTCCTCATTTCAGTGGAGGGAGGGTGAAACTGGAATAGGGAAAGAAATGATCCAGAGTACTTAGGAAAACCATATGGATTCCAACCAGCAGGGCCTGATGACTCGCTGCCAGGGGTATCTGAGGACCTGGCAGATGGCCCTGTAAAGCTGCTAGTATGTTGGAAAAATTGGGGAAGGCAGGAGAAGTCACTAAGGATTGCAAAAAGACAAGTGCTATGCCTGACTTTAATAAAGCAGGCAAGGAAGGTTAGGAGGAGATAGATGAGACAATACTAGAATAAATCATCCAAATATCATCTAGAAGTATCCTTTTCCTATCAGAAGGGAATTCAGTGACTTAGTGAAGAAGAATTATGTCAAGTCAACTCAATTTCCTGCTCTGCTAAACAGAGTAGTGGAAATAAATTATGGTTGCTATTGCCCTCGATTTAAACTCAGAAAAACTTGGATTCAAATTCTGACTCTGATACTTTCTGTGTGACCATTTAAATCTCTCTCAGCCTCAGTTTCCCTATCTGTAAAATGAAGATAATAATGCACATAGAATCCCTCTCAAAAGTTTATTGTGAAGCTCATATAATATAACATAAGCAATTTACAAACTTAATGCTCTATATAAATGTTTGTTACTTTTATTGTTACAGATTACAGAATCAGAGAAATTCAGAGTTGGGAAAGAATTTGGAATGCATTTCATGACCAGTCAACCCTTTCTCTCACTGAACAGAGAAGAAATGGAAGCCTAAAAAGACAGTGATTTCCATAAGGTAACATCTCAGAAATAGGATTCAATCAAGGTAAAGGGATCATAGATTGCAGCCTAAAGAGACCTCAGGTGTCAGCTAGTGTAATCCACTTATAATATACAGACAAAAAAACTGAGTCCCAGGGAAGTGAAATTACTTTCCCAAGGTCACACAGTAAATAAGTTATAGAACTGAAATTTTAACATGGGTCTCCTTTGTCCAAGTCCAGTGTTCTTACTATAACAGGTTTCTTTCCCAACCAAATAGAAAATGGGGGTCTTCTTTTCTTTCTTCCGTGTAAATTTTAATTGTGCACCTCAGCTGCTTAGGTATACTGTCAGCAGTAAGCAAGCTAGGGAACAGAGGTACTTCTGATAAGTCAGAGCATAAGAAGAGGGAGACCGTCACTTCCTCTTTCTAGTCTCTAGTTTCTCATCTTTGTAAAATGAGGAGTGTTGAACTAGATAACCTTTTAAAAAACAAAACAAAACAAAACAAAATAAAAACCTCTTATCTTCTATCTTAGAACCAATACCGAGTTTTGGTTCCAAGGTAGAAGGATGGTGAGGGCCAGGAAATGGGGGTTAAGTGACTTGTTTAGGGTCACACGATTAGGAAGTATCTGAGACCAGGTTTGAACCCAGGACCTCCTGTCTCTATCTATTGAGCCACCTAGATACCTAAAGGATCTTTAAACCCTTCCAGTTTGATTTTAAGTTGTTTTAGTTGCAACTGATTCTTTGGAACTACATATGGGGTTTTCTTGGCAAAAACTGGAGTGGTTTATCATTTCCTTCTCCAGCTCAATTTCCAGATGAGAAAACTGAGACAAAGCAGGGCAGAAAGAAGCTCACAGTTAGCAAGTGTCTGTGCTCAGATTTGAATTCAGGAAAATGAGACTTTCTGCTCTGGGTTCAGCACTCTGCCTAGATGCCACTCTCCTGTGATAATTTCACATGCAGTGGCTGGGTCCTGGTCACTTTCCTTGCTATTCACAGTCTATCTACTATGCCACCTAGATGTCCATCCTAGTTCTGACAGTCTATGAATTTAATTACCCTCATTAAGTCCCATATTTATCACATGGTGCCCCATCTCTGATGCACCATCATTGCAGGGATTATAATACATTCCTCTTACTTTCCAACTAGTAGTCACCTCTTTCTGGAGGTATTGAGATCTCCATCTGCAGGCTATTATCTCTACACAGAGAGAATTTACACAGAACAAGCATATTTCTTAGCTTGCATTGTACTCTGACCTCAGTTAGCCAGTTTGACCGTAACCCCAAATTTATAGTTGTTTAGGGGGAGTGGTTTTTTTCACAATCATTTTTTGAATGAACAGTGTGACTATTTTTTAAATTTTATTTTTAATAATTTTTATTTTTTAGAAAAGTTATCATGGTTCTATGATTCATGCTCTTACTTTCCCCTTCACCCCTTGACCTCCCCCTCACTATAGCCGATGTGCATTTCCCCTGGTTTTAACATGTGTCATCGATCAAGACTTATTTTCAAATTGTTGATAGTTGCATTGGTGTGGTAGTTTCAAGTCTACATCCCCAATCATGTCTGCCTCAACCCATGTGTTCAAGCAGTTGCCCCTCTTCTGTGTTTCCACTCCTGCAGTTCTTCTTCTGAATGTGGGTAGTGTTCTTTACCATAAATCCCTCAGAATTGTCCTGGGTCATTGCATTGCTGCCAGCACAGAAGTCCATTACATTCGATTTTATCACAGTGTATTGGTCTCTGTGTACAGTGTTCTTCTGGCTCTGCTCCTTTTCATTCTGCATCAATTCCTGGAGGTCTTTCCAGTTCACATGGAATTCCTCCAGTTTATTATTCCTTTGAGCGCAATAGTATTCTGTCACCATCATATACCACAATTTGTTCAGCCATTCCCCAATAGAAGGACATACCCTCATTTTCCAGTTTTTTTTTTTGTCACCACAAAAAGCACAGCTATAAATATTTTCGTACAAGTCTGTTTATCTATGATCTCCTTGGGGTACAAACCCAGCAATGGTATGGCTGGATCAAAGGGCAGGCATTTCTTTATAGCCCTTTGAGTATAGTTCCAAATTGCCAGCCAGAATGGTTGGATCAGTTCACAACTCCACCAGCAGTGCATTAATGTCCCAATTTTGCCACATTCCCTCTAACATTTATTACTCTCCCCTTCTCTCATTTTAGCCAATCTGCTAGGTGTGAGGTGATACCTTAGAGTTGTTTTGAATTGCATTTCTCTAATTATTAGAGATTTAGAACACTTTCTCCTGTGCTTATTGATAGTTTTAATTTCTTTATCTGAAAATTGCCTATTCGTGTCCCTTGCCCATTTATGGATTGGGGAATGGCTTGGTTTTTTATACAATTGATTTATCTCCTTGTATATTTGAGTAATTAGACTCCTGTCAGACTTTTTTGTTATAAAGATTTTTTCCCAATTTGTTGTTTTCCTTCTGATTTTGGTTGCATTGTTTTTGTTTGTACAAAAGCTTTTTAATTTAGTATAATCAAAATAATTTATTTTACTTTTTGTAATTTTATATAACTCTGGCTTGGTTTTAAAATCTTTCCTTTCCCAGAGATCTGACAAGTATACTATTCTGCATTCACTTAATTTATTTATAGTTTCCCTCTTTATATTCAGGTCATTCACCCATTCTGAATTTATCTTGGTGTAGGGAACAGTGAGACTATTGCTCAAAATCATTTCATGTGCCCCTTTTGACATTTGTACCATAATCTACCAACCACTCACCAATTTAAGCAAATAATAACATTGTGAGAAATTATGTGAAGGAGTCGGGGAAATTTGTCCTGTAGAGGAGACTTTAGGAGGTTATGGCAGTTAAACATGTGAATGTTTCTCATGTAAAGGAGGTATAAAATATGTGGTAGGAGCAATATCCTACCCGTTACCCCAATAAAAGTTAGCCTAGTTTTTCCTGATTAATTTTTATTTTCCCTTGAGACTAAGTTGCCTCAGAGACTAAGACTAAGATTTAAGTTGTTGGCATCAATTTGTAGTCATCTAGGTATAAACGACCATGAGGTAGCTGGTTGCTACCTCAGATCTCTGAGTCTGGAGTCAGGAGTTAAGATTTTGAGTTCAAATCCAGCTTCAAACAATTAAATTAGTTGTGTGACACTGGGTAAGTTACTTAACTTTTGTTCACCTCAGTTTCCTTGACTATAAAATGGGGATAGTAGCACCATCTTGTACAGTTATTGTGAGGATCAAATGAGATAATATTTGTCAAATCACAGCATAGTTTCTAGCACATAATAGGCACTATATAAATGCATATTCCCTTTCCCTTTGCTCCTCCCTTTCTCCATGAGAAGCTCCAGGCATTCTCTATGATTCCTAGAAGATCAGGATGGACATCTCAGGCAAGGAAGCTTCAGCTACCTGAATTAACTTGAGGTGTCTTCAGTGTCTCTCTTTCTTAAATATCCTCCTACTATTTCTAAGTCAATCTTCTTTTTGAAAATGAGACATCTATATGTGTCTTACTTTGTTCCAATGTTAAGCTAAACTATCATCGGACTCTGAGTTAAGCCCATGTCCAAAACAAAATAATTTCCCCTGAACCCCAGATCCAAAAAGGAGGGAAATCAGAATAATCAGAACTATACAAAAGAGCAATCAGTTTCCTCAGAGGTAGTGTGGTCCTCCCAAGTCCCATTGAAAAAAGCAAGAAAAGCAAATCCTGACACAAATTGTATTGTCAAGCAAAATAAATTCCTGCATTGGCCATATCTTTAAACAATTATGTCTCATTCTGTACTAGAAATCCATCTACCCATCTATCCACTCTGGCATCAGGATGTGGGTAGCTTAGTTCAACATAAGTCTTCTGGAATTATGGTTGGTCATTGCATTGATCAAAGCCTTCAAAATTGTTTTCTTTATAATATGGTTGTTATTGTATCGAATAAATCTTGTTTTTGATCATTTTACTCTTTTGCTATCACTCAGCTGATACAATTCAACAATGATTTCTCTAAGACCATCTGCTTTATCATTTTTAGAGCACAATAGCATTCCCATTACTTCTTAATGGAATTCCAGAACTCACCCTTGGAAAATAATAATATTGGTGAGATTATTAGCTAGTACTGTCATTTTGAAAACATTTTGAGATTATGTTTCCAAAGTCACTCTAATCCAAAGAGGTCAAAGAAATAAAAAAAAAAGAAAACATATAACAACTTTTTTTGTAGAGACAAAGAACTAGAAATTAAGGGAATGCTCATCATTTGGAGAATGGCTAAACAAACTACAAATTGTGCCATGAGAAATGATGATCTGGAAAATTTCAGAGAAAACTGAAAAGATATAAAATGAAGTAGAATGAGGTGAGCAGAACCAGGAAACCAATTTATACAAGACAAACAACTTTGAGGGGCTTAGGAATTCTGATCAACACAATGGTTAATCATAACTACAGAGAATGATTCCCAAAGTGGGTGCTATCACCCCCTGGTAGGTGCTACGCAATCCAGGGGGGTGGTGATGGCCACAGGTGCATTTATCTTTCCTATTAATTGCTATTAAAATTTAAAAAATTAATTTCCAGGGCGCTAAGTAATATTTTTTATGGAAAGGGGGCAGTAGGCCAAAAAAGTTTGGGAACCACTGCTCAAGAGGAACAATGATGAATCATGCTACTACCTCCTGACAGAAAGGTAATGGACTCAAGATGTAGGAGACACACATTTTTGGACATTGCTAATGTGGAAATTAGTTTTGTTTGACTATGTGTATTTGTTACATAATTCTATTTTTCTTTTTCTTTTCCCAATGGGGAGGAGGTGAGAGGGAGAGAAAATAAATGCTTGTTAATTGAAAACAAAAGTAAAATAAATTTATATTTAAAAGATATTAATAATAGATGACAAATCATTGTAACCTTACTCAAGCCTTCCTGTCAGCCCCAAAATATGAGGTATCTACTAATGGAATACTATTTTTCTCATACCAGTTGAAGAACCAATGAAATAAGAAGTGAGCCTCACCTTGCCTTAAGAGAGTTCTCCTTTCTTCAAATCCCACTGAGGATAAGAAAATTCTTAGAAGTTCTAATAGTTCTATGAAGATTGAATTCTCCTTCTCAGAACAATTAAAATTCCTTTAGGACTTAACATTACAGAAAGCCTGTGCCCCATAAGCATGAAAATCCTTACACCTTTTAGGTATTTCTTATAAACATAAGTCACTATGCCATTATTGGGACATACTGCCATAAATTCACTCTAGTCTGATTTTTTGCTGTTAAGTTGTTTCAATTGTAGTTGACTCTTCATGACCCCATTTTGAAGTTTTCTTGGCAAAGATACTGGAATTGTTTACTATTTCCTTCTCTAGCTCATTTTTACAGATGAAGAATTGAGACAAACAAGGTTAAGTGACTGGCCCATGGTCACACATCTAAGTAACTGTCCATGGCTTGATTTGAACTCACGAAGATGAGTCTTCCTGACTTTAGCCCCAGTTCTCTCTATCCATTGTTCCATCTGGCTGCCCCAATCTGATTTTACTTAACACCTTAGTACACAGCCTCTGCCACCTCAATATGTAGTTGCTTCACTGTTACCTCGGAACATCACCAACTGATTCTCATGTAGGTCTTTTAAGTTCCTTTAGGGCAGGGACAAAATTCCCAAACTCTTTTATATTTTACATAGTTCTCATATCAAGACTATGCAAATACTATAATCACTGTAAATGTACTTTTAAAAAATTTTTTACATTTTTTAAAGTTTTACACTAATGAAGACACAGAAAATGCTGTAGATGTATAAGAAAATAAGTGTCTGTGAGAAGTGAGAAAGAAGAACCCTGGAGATGTCATGGTGTGGTCATATCCTCAGAGGGCTGGCTTCTACAGATAATTACACTGGAGAAATGTCTGTGAATGGACTTCCCCCACTACTATTCAACTCCTCTACTTCCTCTCCAAGAAAAGTGAAGAGGATCCTTTAGACTAATTCATAAAAAGAGTTTTCCCTCCCTATTCCCAAACCTACTCTAGTATCAGTAACCCAGAGGGGACTAAAAGAGTCCAAAGTAAAAGGTGATTAAGTTCATTGGGAAAAAAAAATGATGAGCTCATTCTATCTTCTCATGTTCTGCTGGGCAGCAGAGGTGACTGCTCCAGAAATGGGGATCTGTCCCTCTCAACAAAGGATAAATTTCTGTGGGGGATCAAAGGAAACCCTCGGGGCCATTATCTAGGGAGCCAATCCTGATTCCATTTGGAGGAGTTGTTGCATAGAATTTGTCGCCTTTCTTCATAGCAGAAGGAATCCTTCCCTGAGTCTGTGGCCTCATGGCAGAGGCAGTTTGGAACATTTTTGTTCCATTCATGGGCCTGTAATGAAATCAAGACTGGGTTATTTTTGTTTACAGATGGTGCAAACTTTAGCGGAACATCAAATGAGCCAGATGTTGTTATTGGGACAGAGGAAAAACTAGTTAACTTGGCCAATAGAAATGAAAGAACCCCTGGAGAAGGTTTCCTGGGACCTAAGCATATGCCTGCAGAATTGCAAATGATAAGCATTGATGGCAAGAGACAGACATTTTAAACGATATAACTTAGGTAAGTAATTCAGAGCAGAGTTTCTTTGAGCTTGTTTTGCTCAAGCAAACAACAGCAACAAGCAAATATGTAATAACAGCAAAACCCCATATTCTTCTCTATTATTCTTTTAGAGACTTTGCAAAGGATCAGAGCAGCAGACTTTACATCTGCAATTTATTTCAGCCAAGGGAAAAAAACAGATGGCAAATAGCACTGAAAAAAAGGGAGGTTCTGGCTGAATCCTGAATACTTGGGAGGAGCCATGGCCAGGCACATGCTTAGTGTGGGGACAGGAAGAAAAGGGGCGGAGGTGGTAGGAGCAGGCTAGGTAGTAGAAGGATAGAAAGAAGAGCTAACTCTTCTGTTCCCAGTCACCATGGAGATGTCAGTGCAGGATACATATGTTGGGCCTCTCAAAAAAAGCAGGTGGGGGCAAGGAAAAGGGTTGCCCAATTGCTTGACAAGGAAAACTGGCATTTCCAGACCCTCTTTTCCTTGTGGATGCATCCCAGATGGCCCTTTGGCAAGCTAGAAGACTAGAGAGGAAAGCAGCCACACCTTCCAGCCTAACTCTCGCCTCTAGCCTGAGTCTAACTTCAAGTAATCTGTCTGCCAATGAATACTATTGAATATCCATAGACTGAAAAACTGTATTCTGGGAGCATGGTTGCACCTATTATTCTAAACTTACTGGAGAATGACATTCATGCATTTGCAAACCCTTGAAGGAGATATGAGAAAAGGAGATTAAAGTATTTGTCAATTATTTTCTTTTTTTCCTCCCTTTAAAAAAATCAATTAGTATCTTATTGGTCATGAATATAAATGTTTTATTTCACTCTACATACATCTCATTCCACAGTACCTCCTTGCCAACAGCTGGGAAAGGCTTCGTTATCAGTCTTCTAGAATCATAATTGTTAATTTATTATTGCATTTATCAGTTATTAAGCTTTCAAAATTGACTTTAAAAACATTATGGTCATTTTATAAATAATCTCCTAGTTCTGCTCACTTTACTCACTATAGGAACATTAGTTCCTATAAATCTTTCCAGATTTCTCTGAATCTGCCATTTTCATCATTTCTTTAAATACAGTAAAATTGTTTTTATTTTGTAATAATAATTCCATTACGTTCATATACCATAGTTTGCCCAGACAGTCTCCAATTAAGGAGCACCTCATTTGTTTCCAGTTCTTTACTATAATAAAAAAATGTTGCTATAAATATTTTTCTACACATATTCCTTTTTCTTTGGTGTCTTTGTGGTTCTTGCTCATCCTTCACTTTCAAAGAAGACCAATGACATCATGAATGAGTATTATCTTGACTTGCTTATGAATCAGATTTTAGTGAAGCAGAGTTGCACAAAATCATTAGCCTCACTATCTTCCAAAGTCATCAAAGTCCAGTGACAAGAACTGATGACAACCTGGGATGCAGTGGATGACTTTGATATTTTAAATATCTTACCAAGCTCTAAGAACTTCATAGCACTTGCTTCAATTACCTTCTTGGCCCTTGGAACAAATTGTTCTCATTTGCTCATTCCACAAGGGGGAATCATCACATGCTTGGGATAGGCATTTCCCCAGATCAATGATGATGAACTTATGGCATGGGTGCCAAAGATGGCACACAGAGCCTTCTCTGTGGGCATGCCTATAATCGCCCACTAGAGTTTGTTACTAGAAAGCCAGAAGGACTTAGGGCATCCTCTTTCTTCATGTGTCTAAGGACATTTCTTATATCACTCACTCCTCTGCCCAGCAGCCCAATGGGAGTACTTTCTCCTTTCCCTGTCTGGGGAGAGAAGGGGGCCAAGGAGGCAGTGTGGGTGGGGCATGGCACTCAATCTGGGGGTGGGGCCTGGCACTCCATCTCTAAAAGGTTCACCATCACTGCCCTAGATCAACAAGTTTAAAGCTTGTCAGCTAACCTCAACGTGGGTTAGCCTTTCTGCAGAGCAATTTTTATGGGGGTAGCTGGTACACATACTACAGCTTCTTGGAGCCACAAGTGAAAATTGGGAGATAGATGGACCCCAAACATGGGTGAGCAGCCCTGAAAAGGGCTTGACAAGCCCACTTGCCAGGGTTACTGGTGGTATGACCAAGGTAGTAGTATTGCTGATTTGAAAGTTATACATAGTTTAGTAACTTTTTGGTTCCAGTTCCAAATTGCTTTCTAGAATGGGTATGCCAATTAATGCATTGATAGTGCATTACTATTGTGTTTTCTCACAACCCCTCAAACAATTGTCATTTTGTGTCTTTGTCATCTGCCAGCTTGTTAGATATGAGATAGAACCCTAGGGTCATCTTAATTTGCATTTCTCTTATTATTTTTGATTTGGAAGGGCATCTAGGTGGCTCAGTAGATAGAGAGCTAGTCCTAGGGACCAGATGTCCTGGGTTCAAATCTGTCCTAAGATACTTCCTATGCATGTGACATTGGACAAGTTACTTGACTCAAGTTGTCTAGCCCTTACCACTATAAAAAATAAAATGAATATATAATAATAACTTTTAAATATTATGTTTTATAAGATTTATTAGTAATCATTAGAAAATAAAGCCACGTGCCATGCTAGCTTAGGTTGTTCAAACAGCCCACCATTCCCTGATTCACCATGCCGCTATAGGAAAGAAAGAGGCCTAGGAACTCCAGCCTCTCAATTTTATCCCCCTATCTACGTCAGTGTGTAATGACAGAAAGCCAGTGGGCTCATGGGAAATGTAGTTCAAAGATCCCAGAATTTCCAATAACACATTCCCCGCTGAGATCCAAAGGAAGACTGGTTTCACCACTGGATCTTGTAAACATAACCAACTTTAAAATTACAGTAATTTGGTGATAAAAAGAAAAGAGGACAAAAACCTACAATCCAATGATTGCTAGGTGCATTGACAAAAAGGCAATTAGGCGGCAGTCCCCTTTAGCACAAGAGTGTACATTCAAAACAAATGCATTCAACCCCCCACAATTCAACCAACTGCACCCCAAAGTTCATTCTAGATCTTCTGGTGCAGGCATCTTCATGCCTTCTCCAAACAGTTCACTTTCTGGATCTGCGGAGGTAGCAAGTTTCTTATCCTGAAATTACTCTCAAAAGAATTTATTATAGGATAATAATACATTCCCACCTGAGGAGAATGATAACACATTCCCTCCTGAGGAGGATAGTGACAAACACCCAGATCAGCTAAGGATACATGATAGAGTTATGGGGGTGTATGAATCAATTGGCAAAAAAATCCCAAAACATCAAAAAATCCAAATAAAAGAGAAAAAATTAACTTGTGGATGAAATATAAAATGTCAAAGTCTTATATGTAAAAAATTTAAGTAAAGGAAAAATAAACCTGTAACAGGTCCTTGAATCAAGGTCCAATTAAAATATTTATATAATTATACAATTACCCATTGGCAGCCAAGACTATAGGAAGTTGACATATTATAAGAGAGAAGAAAGGACTAGGTTTTTGTGTGAAAGGGAAGTGTCATTCCCTGGTCTGATTTTTCCTTCACTCTCAGGGATAGGGGGAGCCAGAATGATAGCTGACTTTCGGTACTTGACTAGGATGTGGCCCAGGGAAGACCGGCCTCTGAAATATGTCAGAACAGCCACAACCTCAAACCCCAAACAAGTTCAAGTCCTTTTGTATTGGCATAGAAGTTAATCAATCCTACTTGAATTGGTTGGTCCTTTTTTGACCTTGTGCTCCTAGGCACTATGCAGATTCTCATCAATCCCATTGGGATTAGTTGGTCTCCTTGACCTTGTACTTCTTTGCACTGTATAGTGGCTCTTTTGTTCCCCTCTCCTGGAATCAGACACAAACATTAATCACAATCTCATAACATTTATCAATAAATGGCAGGTTTCCATAGTCTAAAGCTTTGGGGCATGCATTAATATTATAACAAATATATATTTATATTAAACTTATATTACCACAAAATCAAAAATATTAATATTGATGATCTGTTAAAGTACAAAAATGAGAGAAAAAAGAAACCCAAAACTATATTACACATATAAAGGAAAAGAAAAATAAAAAGAATGTTTTAAAAATAAAAAATATATAGCTTAGAATCAGCAACACACTATGTCAGCCAAGGAGTGAAAGAACATAAAGGTTTCTCACTAAAAAATGAGATCCATTTCCTCTGAAAACTTTGCCATGAACTACTGTGAGTACAAATGTTTTTCACAAAATAACGGATTTATAAAAACAGTAATATAGCAGATAATGTACATTCAAAGAAGTACCAAAATTCCCCCAAATAATAACACATTTAATGACAATTGCAAACAAACTCACCATTATATAGGATTCACATGAGTTTCTATATAGCCACTTGCTGTGTGATATTTTAAAAAATCTATGAACTGATGGACACTTGTAACAAGTTATACAGATATAGCAAATCTTTCAACCTTTGCTGAGATATGTTTTTAAAAATTCTATTACTGCCATCATCCAAATGTGGCAGGGTAGCCCAGAAAAAACACAAAACTGATGAAAAACTTTTTTGGTGGTCTAAAATGTCACCAAGAATTTAGATCATTCTGGTAGAATAGAGTAAATTGAAGAGTTACAAATATAAAAATCAATTTAGACTTCACAATAAAAAATCCTTCACACCTCCTGGATGAGATTATAACCCAGTACAGGGTAATTAAACCTCTTGGGCACCTTGCTCCCTCTGGTATGGGACTGTAACAGTTTACAGACCTGTCTCCAATATGTCCCGCCCATTTCACATAGAGCCGAGGACTAAATAGTAAAAATCACTTCAGATTTCTCATCCATTACATTTTTACAAATGCAGAAGTGGGGAAATACAATAGTACCATTGCACATCTCTTCAACTACAAATTTATCCTTATCTCTTGTTACAAACAACTCAGAGGCAGGTATGCTACTAGATATCTAAAAATCACTTGATTAATCAGTTGAGACATTTAGCTCATTAAGTTCTCTAAAAGTTGTTAATATAGGTTGTAACCAGTTTGATAAAGTCAATCCATAATCATGTGACAATTAACAAAGGCAAAAAAAAAAGCTGTTAAGGAAACATGTGATCTTGTGAAGGGGTTTGTGTAAGTTGACTATGAACTTTAACAATGATATTTGCTCTAGTACAGTCATGGGGAGTTACAAATAAAATCAACTAACAGAATTTATCTAATAACCGAAAACACAGTAGCTTAAAATGATTCAGTGTAACAGAAAGATATTGATTAGATTAACATATGAACTTAAAACAAAATTATTAAATCATAAAGCAAACAATCAGCAAAGTATAATAAGATATAGACACTTTCAAAGGACAATGGAGTCTGAGAAGGCTTACTAATTTCACCTGCAGACTCTTTTAAAGTTCCTTCCCTATCCATTCAGGTTCCTTATATCAGAGCTCTGGGATCTCCCATAGTGAGGGAGAATTCCTCACTGAACATAGTGTGGAGGAATCCCAAATTGGATATATTTTATAGTCTAGGCAGGCCCAAATGGCCAGGGGTTGTAGGGAGATAAATTTCTTCCCTGAATCTCAGGAAAGATAATTGCAAGGACCAGTGCACCCAGGAATGGTAGAAAGAAAAAAACATCCCACAACTGGGATATGTTTGAGATAGGCAATGCATTGCTCTTTCATAGAGCAGGCCATGCTTGCCATTCTATTCCCTGTTTTGAAGAATAACCTTCCTTCCCCTTCCCTTTTGGGGTAGAATAATTAGGGGCCATGTGTTACCCCTACCATGTGGACAGGGAGTTAGAGTTAGAAGCTCTCCTGAAGTAAAAGCCCTTTAGAAGGCTAATTATTGAGAGAAACATACTCCAGCTTCCAAGGCAAGTAGCAAACAGCAAGTAAGGACAGTTCATAATGAAAAAGAAGGATTTATACTTTCCAAGTCTCCAGAGATCAGCTTCAATCAGAAGAAGCAGCTCCAGGCACAATTTTTTTTTTATTTCTTTACCTGAAAATTGCCTATTCATGTCTCTTGCCCATTTATCAATTGGGGAATGGCTTGATTTTTTATACAATTGATTTAACTCCTTGTATATTTGAGTAATTAGACCCCTGTCAGAGTTTTTTGTTCTAAAGATTTTTTCCCAATTTGTTGTTTCCCTTCTGATTTTGGTTGCATTGTTTTTGTTTGTATAAAAGCTTTTTGGTTTAATATAATCAAAACCATTTAATTTACATTTTGTAATTTTCTCTAACTCTTGCTTGGTTTTAAAATCTTTTCTTTCCCAGAGATGTGACATGTAAACTACTCTATGTTCACTTTACTTATTTATAGTTTCCCTCTTTATATTCAAGTCATTCACCCATTCTGAGTTTAGCGTGGAGTAGGATGTGAGATGTTGATTGAATCCTAATTTCTCCCATATTGTTTTCCAAATTTCCCAGCAGTTTTTGTCAAATAGTGGACTCATGTCCCAAAAGTTGGGCTCTTTGGGTTTATCATACACTGTCTTGCTGATGTCATTTACCCCAAGTCTATTGCACTGATCCTCCCTTATTTCTCTTAGCCAGTACCATATTGTTTTGATGACTGCTGCTTTATAGTATAGTTTAATATCTGGTACTGCTAGGCCCCCTTCCTTCACATTTTTTTCCATTATTTCCCTGGATATTCTTGATCTTTTGTTATTCCAAATTAACTTTGTTATAGTTTTTCCTAATTCAGTAAAGAAGTTTTTTGGTAGTTTGATAGGTATGGCGCTAAATAGGTAAATTAATTTGGGTAGAATGTTCATTTTTATTATGTTAGCTCGTCCTACCCATGAGCAACCAATGGCTTTCCAATTGTTTAGATCCAGTTTTACTTGTTTGGAAAGTGTTTTGTAGTTGTTTTCTTATAATTGCTGTGTTTGTTTTGGTAGATAGATTCCCAAGTATTTTATATTGTCTAGAGTGATTTTAAATGGTGTTTCTCTTTCTACCTCTTGCTGCTGTGATGTGTTGGAAATATATAGAAATGCTGATGATTTATGTGCATTTATTTTGTATCCTGCAACTTTGCTAAAGTTGTTGATTATTTCTACCAGCTTCTTAGTTGATTCTCTAGGATTTTTTAAGTAGACCATCATATCATCTGCAAAGAGTGATAGCTTAGTCTCCTCATTGCCTATTTTGATACCTTCAATTTCTTTTTCTTCTCTAATTGCTACTGCTAGTGTTTCTAGTAAAATGTTAAATAATAGAGGTGATAATGGGCATCCTTGTTTCACTCCTGATGTTATTGGAAAGGCTTCTAATTTATCCCCATTGCATATAATGCTTGTTGATGGGTTTAGGTATATATTGTTTATTATTTTTAGAAAGGGTCCTTCTATTCCTATACTTTTCAATGTTTTCAATAGGAATGGATGCTGTATTTTGTCAAAGGCTTTTTCAGCATCTATTGAGATAATCATGTGATTTTTGTTTGTTAGACTGTTGATATGGTCAATTATGTGGATGGTTTTCCTAATGTTGAACCATCTTTGCATTCCTGGTATAAATCCCACCTGATCATGGTGGATGATCTTCTTAATTACTTGCTGGAGTCTCTTTCCTAATATTCTGTTTAAGATTTTTGCATCTATGTTCATTAGGGAGATTGGTCTGTAGTTTTCTTTCTCTGTTTTTGATTTACCTGGCTTTGGAATCAGTACCATATTTGTGTCATAAAAGGAATTTGGTAGGACTCCTTCTTTGCTTATCATATCAAATAATTTGTATAGTATTGGGATTAGTTGCTCTTTGAATGTCTGATAGAATTCACTTGTGAATCCATCAGGCCCTGGCGATGTTTTCTTAGGGAGTTCTTTGATGGCTTATTCAATTTCTTTTTCTGATATGGGATTATTTAGGTATTCTATTTCTTCTACTGTTAATCTAGGCAATTTATATTTTTGTAAATATTCATCCATATCTCCTAGATTTTTATATTTATTGCCATATAATTGAGCAAAATAGTTTTTAATGATTGCCTTAATTTCCCCTTCAAATTAGAGATGAGGTCTCCCTTTTCATCTTTGATATTGTCAATTTGGTTTTTTCTTTCCTTTTTTTAATTAGATTGACCAGTACTTTGTCTATTTTATCTGTTTTTTTCAAAATACCAGCTTCTAGTCTTATTTATTAATTCAATCATTATTTTACTTTCAATTTTATTAATTTCTCCCTTGATTTTTAGTATTTCTAATTTAGTTTTCATCTGGGGATTTTTAATTTGCTCGCTTTCTAGTTTTTTAAGTTGCATGCCCAATTCATTAATCTCTGCCCTCCCTAATTTGATAATATATGCATTCAAGGATATAAAATTCCCCCTGAGTACTGCCTTGGCTGCATCCCACAGATTTTGGTAGGATGTCTCATCATTGTCATTTTCTTCTATGAAATTGTTGATTGTTTCTATGATTTCTTCTTTGACGAGCTGGTTTTGGAGAATCATATTATTTAATTTCCAATTAGTTTTTGATTTGCCTGTCCAGGAACCCTTACTAATTATTTTTTTTTGCATTATGATCTGAAAAGGTTACATTTATTATTTCTGCTCTTTTGCATTTGTTTCCAATGTTCCCATGCCATTTTACATGGTCAATCTTTGTGAATGTGCCATGTGCAGCTGAAAAGAAGGTGTATTCCTTTTCGTTCCTATTTATTTTTCTCCACATATCAATTAAATCTAATTTTTCTAGGACTTCATTCACCTCTCTTACCTCTTTTTTATTTATTTTTTGGTTTGATTTATCTAGATCTGAAAGAGGAATATTTGGATCTCCCACTATTATGGTTTTACTATCTATTTCCTTCTTAAGCTCTGCCCGTTTCTCCTTTATGAATTTGGATGCTATGCCACTTGGTGCATACATATTGAGCACTGTTATTTCCTTATTGTCTATACTGCCATTAATCAGGATGTAATGACCTTCCCTGTCTTTTTAAATCATATCTATTTTTTCTTTGGCTTTTTCAGAGGTCATAATAGCCACTCCTGCCTTCTTTTTTTCATTTGATGCCCAAAAGATTTTGCTCAAGCCCTTAACCTTAAACTTGTGTGTGTCTACCTGCCTCATATGTATTTCTTGTAGACAACATATGGTAGGATTTTGGTTTCTAATCCACTCTGCTATTTGCTTCCGTTTTATGAGGGAGCTCATCCCATTCACATTCAGAGTTATAATCATCAGTTGTGCATTTGCTGACATTTTGGTATCCTCTCCTAGTTCTATCTCTTCTTCTTATACTCTTTCCTTTTAAACCAGTGGTTTGCTTTAAGCTGGTAACCCTTATCCCCTTCCTTGATTAACTTCCCTTTCTACCCCCTCCCTTATTATTCTCCTCTTTTTATTTTTAAAGGCCTAATGAATTCCCTCCCCCTTCTTCTCCTCTCCCTTTTTTGACCTCCCCTCTCCCCTGTTCCCATTGGTTTATCCCTTCTGGCTTTCTCAGTAGAGTTAGGTAGAGTTTTATATCCCAATGGATAATATAGCTACTCTTCCCTCTCAGGGTTAATTACACTGAGAGTAAGGTTTAAATATTACCTCTTAATGGTCTCTTCCTCTCCTTCTTATAGTAGTATTCATCCCCTCCCCTTCCCATGCCCTCTTTGTGTGTAATAGAATATCCTATTTTTCTTATTCACTCAAGTTTCTCTTGGTGTCCCTACTCTTCACCCCCCTCTTTCCCACCCCCCATATCATCTTAGACCATTTAGTATTCCAACCTCTCCTTATGTATTATTCTTCTTATTACTATGATAGTGAATACTATAATAGTGAATAGAGTTCACTACACAGAATTATACATAGCATTTCTCCACATAGAAATACAGATAATTAGATCTTATTGAAGCCCTTAAAGGGGAAAATTTAAAAAATATGAGTTTTCTCTCTTTCCCCTCTGTTTCTTATTTATCTTTTCATGTTTCTCTTGATTTTTGTGGTGGGATATCGAACTTTCATTTAGTCCTGGTCTTTTCTATGCAAATACTTGGAAATCTTCTATCTTATTGAATTCCCAAACTTTCCCCTGGAAGTATATAGTTAGTTTGGATGGGTAGGTGATCCGTGGTTGAAGAACCAGTTCTCTTGCCTTTCTGAATATCATATTCCAAGCCTTGTGATCTTTTAGTGTGTAGGCTGCCAGATCCTTTGTGAACCTGATTGGTGCTCCTTGATATTTGAATTGTCTCTGGTTTCTTGTAAGATTTTTTTCTTTTACTTGGAAGCTCTTGAATTTGGCTATTATATTCTTGGGTGTTGTCTTTTCTGGGTCTAGTGTAAAGGGTGATCTATGGATCCTTTCAATATCTATATTGCCCTCTTGTTGTAGAACTTCAGGGCAATTTTGCTGAATAATTTCTTTTAGTATGGAGTCCAAATTTCTATTAATTTCTGCTTTTTCAGGAAGACCAATGAATCTCATATCGTCTCTTCTAGACCTGTTTTCTTGGTCTGTCACTTTCTCATTGAGATATTTCATGTTTCCTTCTATTTTATCAGTCTTTTGACTTTGTTTTATTTGTTCTTGCTGTCTTGAGTGATCATTAGCTTCTAATTGCTCAATTCTAGCCTTTAGGGACTGGTTTTCGGTTATAATCTTTTTGTTGTCCTTTTCAATCTGGTCATTGCTGGTGTTCAATTTGCTTATCAGTTCATTTGATTTCTGAGCCTCATTTTCAAATTGCAAAATTCTGCCTTTTAAATTGTTATTTTCTTGCCAGATCTCTTCCATCATCTTCCATCATCTCAGATTTGAACTCTTCTATAGCTTGTGACCAGTTTTCATTATTTTGGGAAGGTTTGGATATGATTACTTGTTTGTTCTCCTCTGCTGTTTGCTCTGTTGTCTGGATTTTCTCTGTGTAAAAGTTGTAGAGTGTTACAGATTTCTTCTTGATTATCTTTTTCTTCTGGGTTTCCCGATTTTGGCTTGCCATTGTTGTTAGCCCTGTGTCTTCTCAGCTTTATCCTCACACTCAGGGTTTGCCTGCACTCTCTAGGCTCCCGAGGTCTCAGGTCTTCTTTTTCTTGGAGTCAAGCCTCCTAGTGGACCCTGGCGTGCCCCTCTGCCTGAGGCTCCTTCAACAGTCTCAGGGCGCTGCTTCCACAGCCGTGATCCTGTCTGCACAGGGTTCCCACTAGAGGTCCAAGCCTGTGCTCCAGATCCTTGTCCATGCCTACATCAATGCCTTCACCCGTGCCAGTACTCAAGGTCTGTGTTCAAAGTCTGCGTGTGTTCTTTAGCCTCTTGGGGTCCCCTCAGGTACAGGCCCTGGAGCTTCCAATGACTTAATGGGTGCCCCAAACCTGCTTTAAGTCTTGTGCGCTGGCCTTGGCCCTGTATGTGGTGTGGGGGGTGCGGGTGGGGGTTACTCAGCTCACGCTCTAGTGAGAGCTGTTTCACCCCTTTATAGTGTGGAAATGCCCCGATTCCATGTACCTTCAATGCTGCGCCCTGTTGTGGGGTCCCTTCGTTCATCTGGATTTGTTTTTATGTCCCCTTGAGGAGTCTTATATGCTTTGGTTAGGAGAGGTCAAGCAGCGGCTTTTTACTCTGCCGCCATCTTCTCTCTTCTAATTGTAACTGAATTGCTTTTGATTATGCAAAACTATTATAGTTTTATGTGCTCAAAATTCTCCATTTAATCGCCTATGACCCTTTTTATCCTTTATTTGGTCAAGAACTCTCCTCTTATTTATTATCATGAAAGATATCTTTTCTATTTACCTTAATTTGTTTATGGCATGATTTTTTAATATCAAAGTCATGAATCCATTTGAAGCTTATTGTGGTGTATTTTGTGGGATACTGATCTTGTTTCTCACAGAATGTTTTTGAATTTTGCCAGAAGTTTTTTATTATCAGTGTCATAATCAGACTCTGGGAGCTGAGAGTCACACCTTGATTGACAGGTGAAGACAGTTGGAATGTTCCTGGAGGCCATGAGGACAGGAGGAAAGGCAGTTGGGCAGAGAAGGTATAAATACTCTGGGCAGCCCCTGACAGGGACCCTTGGACCCTTTCATTTTGGGGGACCTGTTGGCTTTGCTTTGGTTGAGCTTTGCCTAAACTCTTTCCTTAGATATTTGATCTTGAGCATTGATTGACCTGTGGGTCAGACCGTGGATCCTCTGATTCTCTCTGAATTCCCTAGATATTTAGGCACTTAAACCATCTCTAGATATTTAGGTATCCTATTGCCTGGGGGGATGGAATCTGGGAAGTAGGTAGGAGAAAAAGAAGAGGGTGGTAAGGGTGATATTTCCTGAAGGCTGTAGGACTGACAAAACAACTAGCAGTAAAAAGCTGAGAGGAACCATCATCAATATTTCCATCATCCAAACAGTTTGATTACTCTGGTTTGGCTGTGGCCAGGCTGAACCAGAGGAGGTGAAGAACAAGCCCAGCATTACTGAACAGCCAGGGATTATTGCCATAGATTTAGTCCCAAACCCATTCCTGATCATTTCTTTCCCTTGTTAAACAACATAGATAAAGTTATTAAGTACCTTCCTGGAGTAGTTATTCCATCATCACTCTGGGGAGGGAGCAATGCAGTCAGATGAATGTTATCCAAGACTGATAGAGCCCAATACCAATAATCAATCAACCCCAGATGGGACCTGAAAGGGTTACCCATCCATTGACCTTTAGGGATCCTGCCTGGGCACTGTTATAAAGAAGGGCAGTTATTATAACATCCAGCTGGGTGGCAGGACTTGGGTATCCCTGCACTAGCCATTAGGGAACCAAACCACAGCTTCCTCAGATTAATATCTCAGATTACTACTACTGATAGCCAGCCTAATAGTGGTAGTATCCAGATTACTCTCTTCTTTTATAACATCAGATAATAAGTCCATGTCTCCATGCTTTTTGCAATTGTTGGTCCAAATCACAGCTCTGCCATCAGTAATGCTAATTTTCATCAATTCCTACAATGTTGACTATTTTCACCTTTTGTCATTTCTGTTAAAGTTTAAGCCATAAAGTTAAATCCGAATTTAAAATTACATTTAATTATTAATGCTCCTATTTGATTGAGAATTCACATAGAAAAATTTCACCAAGAAATGACCAAACAAGGGATAGAAGCAATTATAAGATAAAATAGGTAATTTTTATTACATAAGTTCGAAAAGATAAAATGAACATATCTCGGATGTGGCCAATTGGTAAAAATTTCTGTATCAAATATTTCTGATAAGGATTTGTTAAGCAAGATATATAGAAATAAAAAAGAACAAAAATCATTCCTGAACAAAGGATATATAAAAAAAAACATTTTTCAAAAGAAGAATTGCAAACTATTATGAAAGAATGTTCCAAATCACTAATAACGATAGAAATGCAAACAAAGCAACTCTGAAGTTTCATTTTGCACTCAGAAAATTGATATAATGAAAGGACAGAATAATCAATGTTAAGAGGGGCTATGTAAATACAGGTGAATTAATGCATTGTTGGTAGAACTGTGAACCAGTGTAACCATTCTGGAAAGTAATTTGGAATTATGGAAAGAATGTTCCTAAAATATACCTAACTAGAGATTACTAGACAAATTGTGGCAATACAAGGTGCATTAAAAGTTTTAGTGTATTTTAAATCACTGTTTTTAGGGAAATAACTTTGTCTCGGCAGCCTGAACTGCCAGAAATTTTTACATATTAACTCATCATTATTGTTTTTTTCTCTAATAACTCTTAATTGATTTTAATATTTGTTCTTTGATCCATTCTTCTGGATTTCACTAGATTTTCACTTAGTCTTGTGTCTTTTATTTATATTCCCTGTATTTATTACTATTTTTGTTGCAATGATCTACAAAGTATATGTTTTGTATTTCTGCTTTTTAATAATTTTAAAAATTATTTCCTTGTATCCAAACATATGGTCTATTTTTGGATACATGCTATGTGATACTGAGAAATATGTGTGTATTTTAATTTGGAAGATGTCATAAATCTTTTAGTTCTAAATTTTCTTGGAGTTTGCCTAATTTATATTTTCCCTTTTGTTTCCCTTTTTTCTTAATTTTTCCTGCTTTGAAAGAGGAATATTAAAAGCTCCTATTATTATTAAATTGTTATCCATATCATTTAGAATTCTTTTATTCATTTTTGGCTACTGTGTTACTTGGTGCATGAATATTTAATCTCTCCCTTCCTAATAATTGCTTCATTATCTCTGCTTCTAAGCATAATGTGATCTCTATATTTATATCTATTGATATTATGAATTTAAATTTTTGCTTTGTCTGATTCTGTAAATATGATACACTACTGTCATTTTGGGTTCATCTGATGTTTAGTATATTTTACCTAGTCTCTCATTTTGATTCTATATATTTATTTGCCTTTTAGATGTTTTTTGTAAACAATAGAATATAAAGTTTTGCTCATTTATTCATTATACTAATCTTTCATTTTACTGAATTGCTTATCAATTCACATTTAAAGTTATAAAAGCTGAATTTGTAATTTTCTCCATTTTTCATTTTAATTTTCTTTAGATTTTAAAAATCACCTTCTCTTTTGAATTAATACTTTATCTCCGTAACTAGCTTTGTTTAAGCAACATAGATGTATGTACCCATAGTATTTTGTATTTTACTTTTATTTACTTACATTTACTTTCCTGCCCACCCTCTACTCTCATTCTCATTGCCTAATTTCGAGTCCTACTTAAGTTATTTACATCTATCTATCTATCTATCTATCTATCTATCTATCTGCCTATCTATCTATATCTCCCTTTCTTTCTTTCTTTCCAATTTCCTGTGCTTGTTAATTTTCTTCCTATTATTCTTTTTTAATTACATTAAAAACGTTTTTTAGGTTAACAAGCATCTATTTTCTTTAGTTCTTACTGTCCTCTAGGAAAAAGAGAAAAGTAAAACCCTTTTAATGAATAGGCATAACCAAGCAAAACTAATTCCTATATTGGCCAAGTTGTAGATATATTTCATTCTTCTTATTGAGTCTATCACCTCTGGTGTGTGGCATTCTTCATCATTAATTATGTGGAAATATGGTTAATCATTTTGTTGATTGTTCTTTCAAAGTTTGTCTTTACCATGTTGTCATTATAAGTATAAACTACTCTCTTAGTTCTGCTTATTATACTCTGTTACGAGTTCATGCAAATCTTCCTGGTTTCTCTGAAACCATCCCTATCATCATTTCTTGTGGCTCAATAGTATTCTATTCTATTGTTAAGACATTTCTAATTTACTGGTGAAGTACTCCATTTATAGTTCTTTGCCATCATCAAAAAGAGTTCCTATAAATATTTTTTATACATATAGGACCCTTTTCTCTTTCTTTGATTTCACCACGGAATAATTTAGTAGCAGCTGGGCCAAAGGGTTTGCATTGTTTTGTAACTTTGGGGGCAAAGTATAAATTGATTTTCAGTAAGGGTATACCAATTTACAGCTCTACCAACAGTGCTGCCTAACATTATTTGTCATTTTTTCAATTACATGTAAAGACGATTTTGGGTATTCATATTCTTACATTTTGCTTTTCAAACTCCCTCTCTATTTTACCCTTGCCTCCCTCTATGCTTTCTGAGACAACAAGAAATTTAGCATGGGTTATACATGTGTTATCATACAAAACACATTTCCACATTTATCATATTGTAAATGAAGACAAATTTTGAAAACCCATGATGAAAATAAAATGAAAAGTGGTATGCTTCAATCTACATTCAGACTCCATCAGTTCATTCTCTGGAGACAGAATTTTTCATCATGAGTCCTTTGGGATTGTCTTGGATCATTATAATGCTCAGAATAGCTAAGTCACTCATAGTTGATCATTGTATAATATTGCTATTACTGTGTACAATGTTTGGGTTCTGATCACTTTACTCTCTACCATTCATGTAAGTTTTTTTAGACTTTTTAAAAATCTTTCTGCTCATCATTTCTTCTAGCACAATAGAATTTTATTACAAATCATATGCACAACTTGTTCAGCCACTTCCCAATTGATGAGCATCCTCTCAATTTCCAATTCTTTACTACCACAAAAAGAGCTGCTATAAAAATTTTTGTACAAATAAGTACTTCCCTAACTTAAAAAAAATTTCTACCTGGTAGTGGTATTGCTAGATCAATGGGTATGCACAATTTAATACACTAAGGGCAAAGTTCCAAATTGCTGTCCAGAATGTTTGGATCAGTTTGTAACTCCATTAGTGCATTAGTGTCCCAATTTTCTCACATCCCCTCCAACATTTATTATTTTCCTTCTTGGTCATTTAAGTCAATCTGCTAGGTGTGAAGTGATATGTCAGAGTTTGTTTTAATTTGTATTTTTCTAATCAGTAGTGATTGTCCAACATGTTTTCCATGGAGAGATGACATTCTCTCAAAGCATGTAGCCTCCAAATATTCCAGTTCCTCCCAGATTAAACCTGTTATGATGTCTCCATATCTCATTACAATTACATACCACTTTCCCCATGATCACTGGTACCCTCTCTCTCCACCCTGCCCTTACAGTTGATTACTCTTGTCATGGAGTATGCTGTGTAAGGACCAAACAAGTAAAAACAAGTTCCTTATAGATAGTGATAAATTCAAGATGCTCATATTTGTGGATGACATTGTGCTAATTTTATTAAGCCTTGGAGTATTCTAGAACTATACTGATGAGATCCATGATTATTTAGAAAAGAACAGCCTAAAATCCATATAGGAAAATCTAAATGGATATAAGAATGCTTTTTGTTCTGCTCATTATACAACTGGATTAATAGTATATATATAGAATTTGGAATAGGCACTGAAGTAGGACAATGGGTTAGCTCCAGAATTAAATAAGCAAGTAGAGAAATTGAATTTAAATAATTGTGCAATGCTTTTCACATTCACAGACTGCTCTTCTATAAACATGTATTGAACCCTACTGTGTCATTTGAAATTGTTATAAGCCCTGGAAGACTACAACTCCCAAGCCACTTTCTGTTACAATTTCTTCTGACAACTCCCACTTCCTTTGTGGGAGGTGTCAGGGAAAGTATAAAAGAGAAAGTTTGGCGCCTTTTGTCTCTTTTAACCCTGGAAGCTTAGCTCTCTGTAGAACACTCTCTTGGCACCTTTTTCCCTTTCATTCTACCTCCTAGTTTTCCCTAGACCTTCCCTTTCCTAATTAAAATAAAACTTAGCTATTCAAACTCTAAAGTTGCTCTCTGAACAATTATTTGAGCCTCTGAAGGGCTCTGGTCAAGTTTCCCCCTGCCAGGGCTGGGGACTGCTACTTTCCTTTTCCTTCCTCTACCTTCCTTTCTTCTTTCTCCTATCCACCCTATCCTCCTACCTTTATCCCTTCACTTTTACCACACAATTTATGGTGACCCAGATGGACCTGAACCTGCCTGCCTGAGTCTGCTGACTATCCTGCCTGCCTTACTGCCTAAGGATAAGTAAAAAAATTTCCTGCCCAAACCCAGCCCAGTGGGGGATCCCTTCTCCTAATAAGCCCCTGCTGGGCTCCTAGATCTAAATTCCCCCCAAACCCAGCCCAAGGCCCTTAACCCTAATCCCCCTTACCCCTGCCTGGCTAAAACCCAGCAGGGGGTCTCGCAGGAAAATCCAGCAGGGTGGAAAAAAAAACCCAGACTCTTCCCCTACTCTTCCCCTGCCCAGTGCCTGTGTCTCAGCAGGGGATCCAAATCCATCACCTAAGCCCTGAATCCTTCACCCAACCCAGGAACCTAACCAGCCCACAAAAGTCCTGGTCCCTTAAGAAAAACCCAGCCAGTGACAAAAGATCCAGCAGGGGGTCTGCCAGTGGCAGGAAAGCAAGATCTGCCCCCAGCAGTTGGCTGGCAGGAAAACCCAGATCCCTCTCTACCTTCTAACCCCCCTACTAGCTTCAATCTCTCCCTTTGGAGAGATTTTGTCTTTTAAAAGGCAATACGAAACCCTCAAACATTAAAAAAAAATCCCACTTATCTTGCTTATCAGTCTGATGGCTTTCATTGCAGCTTTCATCAATGCAGGGACCATTTCACTGCTCCCCAGTCCCTTCTCCTTACTGAGCTGCAGTACTACCTTGGCCACTAGAGTCCAGCACTGAGCACAGAGTGTGCTCACCCCTCCCTTTTTTCTGCTAAGCTGCAGTGCTACCTTTCTGCCATTGGAGGGCAGCACCAAGGACAGCACCAAAAATAATAATACATTAAATAATAATAATAAGTTTTCCCGCTGAAACCAAATAAATAATTAAAAACAAATAAATACATAAATAAGAACAAACGGTTAAATACAAAAAAATTGGAATGAAAGCAAACTGAATAAATAAAGGCTAGATAAGTAAATAAACAAATGAGTAAATAAACAAATAGAAGCTTCCCAACATATTTGCTTTTATACAGCAGAGCTTTTTGGCGATTGCCAAATTGGAAACCTTTATGGTTTCTGAATACATTCTTTTTCTGATGCTATTGGGTAATCTTATTTTTCTAATCTTCAATATAAAGATGCAGAAGGCTGCAAATCACAAAATGCAAGCCACAATCCAAGCAGCAGTACGAATATAATTGGACAATTTCAAATACACTATGCCCAACGCACTGGAAAAGGAGGATCCAATTCAAATATCTGATTCAAAATTTCAGGAGTATCCAATTCAAAAATCTGATTCCAGATTTAGTGAGGCTGTTCCTGAAACACTCAGAGAGGACAGTCATATTTCTCCTATTTCTCCTGAAATAGAGAAGGAGACAGATGTAAAGAAACTCCTCTCTCATCTTGTGCATCTCTTGGCCAACCCTCCCTCCCCTGCTACTTCTTCTGACACTCCTATCTCTTCTCCCAACCCACAACCAACCCCAGCCCAGACCATACTGGTTCCTACCAATACTGCTGAGATAAGCACACAAACATCTCAAAAGCCCTGTACTGCCACTGTAAGCACCAAAACGACTAAAAAGAAACCAAAACCATGGTATGACTCTGATTCTGTTTCATATGAATCTGATTCCTGTGATGGCCTTTTCCCCTTAAAGGAAGTGCCTACATTAGACAGATCTGGGGATGTGATAAATATCTAAGAATTTTAAAAAGATATTCTAAATTATAATGACAAACCCATAGCTGTAATGAAAAGGATGGAAGACATATTTTTACAATATAATCCTTTCTATAAGGATGTGAAAAAATTACTCAAGATCTTCCTGCCAGAGAGAGAAAGAAACAAAATCATCTCTCATTTAAATAAGGCCCGAGGATGAAACATAGTACACTGGCCATGCAAGGACCCTCATTGGGATTATAACAACCCAGAGGAATATTTGCAGTTAAATAATGCTAGGGCTGCAATATTAAAAGCAATGAAAGAATGTGCAGAATGTCCAGACAACTGGACCAAATTTGATCGCCTAACACAAAATGATGACAGAACTTCCTCTCACTTTATGAACAGGCTTATTGAATTGGGAGCTAGATATTTGGACTTAGATTTATCAGTGGAGCAAGGCATAAGACAAATAAGGTGACAATTTGTAAACAATTCTAGCAGAGTGGTCCAGGATGCATTGTCCCAAATGGCCATAAATGGATCGAGATGAATTAAGGAAAATAGCTGTATATGTCACTAAAGGACATGAAGAGACAAAGGTACAAACTAATGATCTATTAGATACCATACAAAAAGAACTGAAATCATTGCGAAATAAGATAGAAAAGCAGGAAAGAGGGCATGATAATGCACCAATACCACTTGCCCTCTCCAAGAGTCTAATTATCAATCTCTGACCTGCCACTTCTGTAACAAGAAGGACCACTTAATGATGAATTGCAGGAATTTGTTACAGATAATTAGGAATAACAGCTACAACAATTACAGAAACAATACTAATTTCAGAAACAATAACTATCAGAACAGTAACTATAGGAATCTCAATTTCAGGACTAATAATCAGGCAGATAACCCACAACAAATGACCCCCAAACAGTATCTTCAAAGTGGAGATTGTCCACTCACTACTCAGGGTGCTACTGCCTCTCCATGTGGGGCAGAAGGAGGTGCCCCTTAAACTCTATTAAACTCTATTGTTTTTGTTTTTGTTGCTATTAATCCTTTTCAGTTTTGTCTCCCCCAAAATAGCAAAAGAAGAAGAAACAGAATTTTGAATACAGTTCTTGTCCTCCTCCTTATCTTTATTTGTGCCATCCGGTAATTGACATGTGCCTTTGTATTGATAATTTGGAAAACTTGTATTTTGTGTATTTGGAAGATTTGAACATATATTACCTCTATTAAATTTAGTTGCTATACATTTTGTGCTTTTTGTGAAATTTTTGTATTTTCTTAAATGGATTATTGCTTTTATACTCCATTGTTTTACCTCATTTGCACTCACACTGTGGATCATGGCTAAGCTAAGAGGAAATGCATCTAAATCCTTGGATAAAAACCTTTATATTCTACCCCTCTTTAAATGACATGAATTGCAACATATGCACGCATATTTTTTTCTCATTGTTGCTGATTATAGGAGACATACTTTTGAAATTTTAGCACATTTTTTATAATTGCATGTTTAATTTTTGTATTTAAAGCACATGCTATCTAAATTGAAAGAGTTTTTGATTATTAGATCAGTGTAGGTTTTGTATATCCATTTGTTCTAATTGTAACTGCCTTTCCAAAAGCCTTAGACTATTGAAACTGCCATTGGTATTTTGCTATTATGGGACTTAGAACATATGTCTGATTCGACAAAATGTCTGATTTGATGAAATGGGATCAACAAAGAAGCACGGATTTCATCAATCAATACAATGCCAAAGAAACACAGATATCAATATAGTGCCAAAGAACCATGTACCTAACCTGCATGATGCCAAAAGAGCACAAAGGTCAAAAAGAGAAAACAATCCTCCTAGGATTTCTGAGACTTCTATGCCAATAAAAATTACTTGAACCTAGTGTGAGGATCAAGGTTGCAACACTTAACATATGTTAAGATGTAAGAGTCCTTAAACTACACTCCTTGTGAAATTTATATGTCAAGTACATAACAATTGGCTGTTCTGGCTCCATAGTATATCCTTGAAAAGAAATGACAGAAGAAGAAATGAAGAAACGACATAATATTAGACCAATAAATACAAATCTAGTCCTTTTTCTAAACTTTCTTACTATGGTGGTTGACTGTGGTCCTGGCTGCTAAGTGGGTAAGTGCATGGTGTTGTACATGGATTGCTTTGATTGGGCATTGTTCAAAGACCTAGTGTGATTTTCCTTTTTTTCTTATTTAGAACTTTTTTCATATAAAAGTTTAGGATTGGATGGTTAGAATTTTTCATCCAATAGTTGTTTGGCTTTTTTGTGCTAAATTTTCTGATGAATTTGATTGGCAGTGATTCATATGCCTCCTGCCTCAGCCATATATATCCCTCTGTGATTTCAGTGTTCCTTTCTATCCTCCTCAGGGGGGAAAAGAGACTTACTACCTCCTGCAATCCAAATGGAGATGCCTGTGGAGACCACATGGAGTATGGATGCTAATCCAGGAGGCTAAGAGAGCAACTGGATGTGCAAAATTTTTGAACTTTGGGGGGTTTTAAAATTCATTTGTCTAGGGGGCAGCTGGGTAGCTCAGTGGAGTGAGAGTCAGGCCTAGAGACAGGAGGTCCTAGGTTCAAAACCCAGCCTCAGCCACTTCCCAGCTGTGTGACCCTGGGCAAGTCACTTGACCCCCATTGCCCACCCTTACCAATCTTCCACCTATAAGACAATACACCAAAGTAAAAGGGTAAAAAAAATTCATTTGTCTGTTTAAAAATTAATTTGTTTTGTTAAATTCATCTGCTTTGTTTAAATGCATTTGTTTTATGTACATATCTATTTTGTTGTGATAAAAGGGGACTGCCCCCTGAATATTTTTGTAAAAGAGGTGCCATTTTATTTCCTTATATTGTAAAAATTGTTACCTTTATCCCCTTGTATTGATGTATATACCCTTTATTTTATTGTAATTATAAGTTTATTTATATTTTTTTATGATCCATTGGGGAGATTGGTCTTCCAAAGGATCACAGGAGGGAAGTGTCATTTGAAATTGTCATAAGCCCTGGAAGACTACAACTCCCAGGACTCTCTCTGTTACAACTTCCCTTGACAACTCCCACTTCCTTTGTGGGAGGTGTCAGGGAAAGTATAAAAGAGAAAGTTTGGCGCCTTTTGTCTCTCTCTACCCTGGAAGCTTTGCTCTCTGCAGAATTCTCTCTTGGCACCTTTTTCCCTTTCATTCTACCTCCTAGTTTTCCCTAGACCTTCCCTTTCCTAATTAAAATAAAACTTAGCTATTCAAACTCTAAAGTTGCTCTCTGAACAATTATTTGAGCCTCTGAAGGGCTCTGGTCAAGTTTCCCCCTGCCAGGGCTGGGGACTGCTACTTTCCTTTTCCTTCCTCTAACTTCCTCTCTCCTTTCTCCCATCCATCCTATCCTCCTACCTTTATCCCTTCACCCCCTCACACTACTATGTACAAGTCACTGTGATGGGAATACAAAATGACACAAGTGATGATCCCTACACTGCAGGAAATTATATTCTAGTGTGTATAAGGAAGTACAGTGAAGAAGAGTGTATACACAAATAGGAATGAAATGCAAAAAAAGTTTCTCCTAAAAAAAAAAAAAAGCAAACAACCTGTTTAGTTGTAATAAAAATCATTTACTTAATTATAGAATCCTAAATTTTGAGCTCGAACGAAAGTTAAAAGTCATCCTCATCAATACTCTCATTTTATACATAGAGAAACACAGATTCCAAAGGGTAAGTGCACAAGGTCAAGTGGCTATTAAGTGGCCAAAGATGAATTTTAAGCCAGGTCACTTTGCTCCAAATCAAATGCTTTTTCCTTGCTGCACCAGTGACTCTTATGAAAGGAAAATTTAGTAGGAAATGTTTACAAAATCTTCATTGCAACAATCTCCAAATCTTTAGCTATAAAACAATTACTTTTAATCCATCCTTCATACATAGGCATTCACATTTCAATTATATTTAATGAAATAGAAAAATGTAATCCTGTGCCATTTACATTGTAAACTATTTACAAATCTGGAATGTCTGACATTTGAGTCATGCAAAAGGAAAAGTAAATATGTGTCACAGAGTTATTCCATTTTCCCTGTCCAAACAATCAGTCCTGTTTGCCAAACCAATACAAAGAATCAAGTAGTATGGCTTTAATTCCTCATCAGACCTCAGGATTCAAACTGATAGAAGCATTAAGGTCCCTTTTGGAATCTTCTAAATATTAAGTATGACTTGAAAGAATCATATTGAGAGGCAGCTAGATAGCAGAGTAGAGAGCCAGGCACAGAGCCAGGAGGACTTGGGTTCAAATATGGCCTCAGACATTTCCTAGACCCTGGGTAAGTCCCTTAATCCTAATTGCTGAGTTCCTTGCTGCTCTTTTAGAGTTGTTACTGACAGAAGGTAAGAGTTTTTTGTTTGTTTTTTTAAGAACCTTATTTGGTTCAAGTCCCACCTCCACCACATAATTGCTGTGTGATCCTGGTGGTGCTCTAGGCCAATGGTATCAAACTCAAATAGAAATTGAGGAGGGGAGTGCTAAAAGATACCCAAGGGTCTCTGTGGGATGGATATTAACTTAATTTAAAAATCTAACATTATCTATGTTTTATTTATTTTGTTAAATATTTCCTAATTGTGTTTTAATCTGGCTCAACTACATTCAGAATTATTGTATAGATCCAGGAGGCACATGTTCTTTCTTCCTTCCTTCCTTCCTTCCTTCCTTCCTTCCTTCCTTCCTCCCTCCCTCCCTCCCTCCCTCCCTTCCTT
>NC_058133.1:220862625-220970366 GCF_016433145.1 Gracilinanus agilis
TTCCTTCCTTCCTTCCTAAATTCCTTCCTTCCTTCCTTCCTTCCTTCCTTCCTTCCTTCCTTCCTTCCTTCCTTCCTTCCTTCCTTCCTTCCTTCCTCCCTTCCTTCCTTTTTTTCTTTTCTATTGTACTACCTAGCTACCCAGGTAAATTCCCTTTTCAATGAAATCACAAGTTCAGTACCTATTTTGTCTCTCTCCTTAGAATGAAAGTTCCTTCAGGTCAGAGGCTGTTTCACATTTATTGTATTATTTATATGCCAAAGGTGTGGCAAAGTTAACTGGTAAACCTTAGGTGCTTCATATTATATTATATTAATATATTATTATTTCTTATGTTAATATATTTATATTAATAATTGTTGATTGATTAAGTATAGAGGAAGCATGGAAATGGCGACAGAGTATTAAGATCATAAATTAAGCTGTTTTCTGTTTCAAACCCCAAATAAAGCAACATAATACTCCTAAAGAATTGGTCAATACCCAGCGCCCATGTCCAAGCCTGGTATCATCTTTCTCTTATTTGATAGTAAGATAAGAGTTGGCTCCAGGAAGCTATAGTATGTACAGGGACCACACCTTGGTAAAACCATCTTGGCAGAAGATCTAACCCAGACAGAGGGCAACTTACAGACCTCAAACCAATCACTTAAGGAGATGTCTACTCCAAGCACGTGAAGACTTCTCCCAGTTGAATGAATGGATGAGAACAATTGGTTCCATGGCCATAAAGGCAGCCAAAGTAGATACTGTGGAGTGCTAAGGACTTTGCTTGACATCCAAGACACCAAGACCATCTACTTTTCCCAGGCTATTGCCAGTCATCCTAACTTCTGTCTTACCCCCAGACTTGATGACTTTGGAAGAGAGAGTGAAGCTGATGAGGCAATTCTGCCTCACTCAAATCTAATTCCCATGAAAGTCAAGACATCATCCTGTGATGTCACTGATCCTCTTCAAAAATGAAGGACAAGCAACGACAAGAAGATAAGAGGATATTCTAAAAGATATTGATTGTGTGTTTTTTATATGTTCATAAAAACTTCCAAGTATTTTCTTTGTAAAAACTATAAGTATAAGTACAGTTATCCTGGCATGGGCTAGCTGGTTAAAAGCTTTAGGTTGTGGATTCTTTCCCCTTCATGAAAAGTAAGCTAGACTTGGGCAGCTCAGTGGCCTTTTGCCATTAGCCCTCCATCTACCTCCTTACCAGGTTCTAGGAGCAAAGCACTCAGGTCAAGAGAATTAAACAATGAACCACCTAAGTAAGTACAAGAGTGTTACTGATTGAAAAAAAAATTTATCACAAATATTCCACTGAAGATCCTGTATGGCTACGAATTTTAGAGAATCCCACATCTCCAATGTATAAAATTTGTGGGTGACCTGAGCAGCAAGAAGGAGAAAGAAACTTGGTTGGTCCATTGAACAGCAAAATATTACCAAAGATGCCATATGCTTCAAAAGAAGTACAAGGAATATATTTTTCAAGAAGATATATGACAATAAAAATAGGTTATATAGGGGAAATGAGGGATATATGTATATCTCACATCTACAAAATGTAAAAGGTCACAAAACAAGACCTCTGGCTGATCTGATTGATCTATCTGAAGATTTATGGAAGAAAATACACAAAATGAGAACACATGAATGGACTGCAATCTGAAATATTGGAGGGAATGTCCACATCAGTGAGAATATAGATCCCCTGAAGTTTTCTTTTTGGCATATCCATATATGAATTTCCCCCCAAAGCTACAAAAATTAGTATTGCATTTCCTTTTATTTAATCCTTGTAATTAACAAAGAATAATTATCCCAAGAGGCTGATATGTCATTTTTAGGGAGTGGGTATGTATGTGTTGGGCAAGGTGGTAGGGAAGTTAATATCCCCATGATCTCCCTACAGAGGGAAACGTCCACAAAATTTGGAGTCAGAGGAGCTATATTTGAGTCCTACTTATATTATTTACTAGTACTGACCTTAGACAAGTTTCCCAACCTTTAAGGACCTTTTCCTCATCTATGATTTCCAAATTTCCCCAGCCCTAACTCTAGTAGTCAGTGATCTATGAAGTGATGCCAAATAAAAACTTAAATGAATCATCAGTGAGCCCAGATATGAGTTTATGGATAGAAAAAATAGTGGAATTATAGAATATATAAATCCCATAACATCTCATGGCACCACACTTTCATTGGCCCCTGCCTTTATTGCTGTAAAAACCTAATTAAGCCTAGTTTAAAGGAAAGAGGTAGGAAGGAAGATGAATGACATCTCAAAAGATGAATGACAAATATTACACATGTATATATTTCTATTTTTATTAATATAATTTTATTCATATAGTCATAGTTTCCTTGCTTAGCCCAGATGTGGTTCATGAATCTTCACTCCATTCCTACCCAACTTATAATAGTATTTTAGTACTTTTAGGTTTAAAAAAAGCACTTAAAATTTTTTTCATTTAACCCTCACAAATAACGCTGTGAGATAGGGGCTATTATTATCCTCATTTTCAGAAGAAAAAAAGGTCCAAAAAAGATTAGATATCCAGGATTATACTAGTAAGTGTTTGAAGATGAATTTTAATTCAAGTCTTCATACCTCTAGGTCCAATAATCTGTCATTTGAATTAGTTCAGTTGAAGATGTCCTGGTTTTTTAAAAAAGTCCTTTCATTTACTTCTCTTTTTTTCTTCTAGGCTGTTTCTATCTGGTCATTTAAGCCCAAGACTATTTTCTTTATTTTATTTTTGCTCCTTCAGATAAGAAGGAACGTCTGGGGAACTTGTCTTGCCTTCTTTTTGCAGCCAACTTTCCACAAATGATAACATACTCTTTCTGGTCCTATGAACTTGTTAAATTTTTAAATAGCTTCTTTTGCTTGTTTACTTTGTTATTCAAAAATGTTGCTCAATTCTGGTTTTCTGAAAAATGATAATGGAGATCCATCTTTTATCTTGTGGCAACATTCTAAGCTGTGCAAGATAAGTTCTTTTTAGATGCAAAATATTTTCATTTGCTTTTTTGGTATATCATATTCTAGCCTCTTCTTTAATTTCTTTTCATAAAAGACAAGTTTCACTAGATCTAAATTGACTTTTAACATAAGTTTTCATCTTGCAAAACTCTTTCTTTGATTCTGAATCTCTGAAGCAAGAAGACTCTATTTCTGGATGAGCTAAACCTGGGTTTCCTGTCTATGGATAGTCTATTGTCTTGTCAACTCAATACTTCCAAGCAGTTTAATTGCCCAGTTTTCTATGCAGTCCTCTTAATTTTATCCAATTAATTGTTGTATTCATACTTCATTGTTTTAATTGGATTGCTTGATCAAGCCCTACCTTTAAGTGTGGTCACTTTGTTTTATAGAAACTCTGAGAGTTCTTCCAATTTTGCTGTCTTTTGACATTGAGCATCTTGTTGCATCTCAGCATTTTCCTGTTCCATTCATTGCACTCTTTTTTCAGGGTATTTATTTTATTAAAATGTCTACCTTCTCTGCTCTTATTTGGCTTTTAGAATTTATTGCGTAATAGCTCTAATTTTATTTGCTCTCTCTTTAATTCCTACATTAGGCCTCTCAACCACATTGGGGATTCTTGTAATTGTTCTCACTTGATTTCTGGAGGTATAGTCAATATGATAGTACAATAGTAGTCCATTCTTATATTTTTTTACCCCATTGTGTTTTTAATTGTATTAGATGCTCTTTTTGCTTATTCATTAACTTTTTTCAGTTGTTTAAAAAAATTTTGGTTGTAATTTTAACTTAGATTGATGAGGGGGTATTACCATCTATGTAAAAGAGAAAAGGAGATATAAACCTGGAGATATCAAGAATCACTGCATTTTTATTTGTTAAAATATATCTGAAGAGTTATTCTATTTCTGGGCACTAAAATTCAGAATAATAGTAGAGAAAGAATAATTATGTTGATGATGGTGATGATGATGATGACGATGGCATTGATGATGACAGAGTAAAGAATGATTACATTAAGACACCATCTTAAGTATGGTTAGCATGAGAAACAGAAAAATTTTTGAAATAGCCTTAATTTTTGTCTTTAAATACATATAAAGAAGTCATACAGGAGAGTGAATAGATCTCCTCTCTTCTACACTGGAGTTTTCCTTGTAAATATTCTTTACTTTACCCTCTTATTTTTATTGTCCTTTTACTTTATTTGATATATTGCTTGCTATCTCAGAAGATGAAGAAGAGCTGAGTTTAGATATAAGTATACTTTTAGGCATCTTGCTGAAGTCCTTGACTTCAGAGGGCAGAATTAGGAATAATGGGTGGAAATTGCAAAAAGGGAAGTTTAGTATTGATTTTAGAAAGGAAGCAAACCTTCCTAACAATTAAGAGTTATTTAAACATGTAATGGACTGCCTTTGAAAAGACATAGATTCACCCTACCCCAGAAGATGTCTTCAAGCAAAGACTAAATGATCACATGTCAAATATGTTATAGAAGGAAACCTTTTTTCTACTTTTTTTTCAATTATATGTTGAGTTAGATGGCCACTGAGTTCCTTTCCAACTCGAAGACATTGTGAATCTGTGAATATAAAGTGATATCCACGGGTATGGCACTAGAGTACACAAGTATACTTCTAGAAAACCATTCACTTTTTTTCCATATGAAACTCTTATTGAACATAATTTTTCTGAAGGGAATCAAGAATAACCATCTTCAGATTACAAGGTGCTACACTTATTTGTGCTGACTAATATTATTGCAGATATATCAGTCTCATCAGTCATTAATGATTGTTTTTGTCTTTAAAGCATTTTCTTTTGATGAAATTCATTTTTCCTTTGTGGATGCCCAAGTGGGAAAAGCCAAAACATTGCTCATCTGCCTGCCCTTTGCAAATTACCTCAGGCTTCAGGAAAGGGAAAAAAGGAGTTTGCCAGTGGAAATGGTAAGATATGCTACAGATTCAGGAATGGATATCCCACTTCCAGGGCATACTAAAGCAGCCTTCTCTCCACAAGATCAGAGCCAGGACTAACCTAGGAGGCTTCCTTTATTTTAGACAGTGAGAATGCCCTGAGAGAGAGTTTCAAAGAAACTCAATCAGACACCCCTAGGTCCTCTTTTGATCCAGCAACTGGGATTCCTGGGGGCTCTAAGCTTGAAGACCAGGAAGGAAAAACTTTCCCAGAGACAAGCCTGAGGACTTGCTTCACTGCTATTCATTTGCTCCCCAGAAAAAGAACAAGTAACATAAGTTACAGAACAAATCATCTATTACTTTCATGAATATTCCAAAAGGTCTATAACTGGGGTAGGATGCCTGGAGTCCCACTCACCAAAAAGGGAAATTGAAGTTGTATAGTACATCCTCACAATAATGACCAGAGGCTCTGAATCCACACTGAAGAATGCCAGAAAAGGAAAGAGTGGGTCTATTGGCTTCTAGAAGAAAGACAAGGAGTTCTCTTTCCAGGTGTGGCAATACTCCCAGTCAAATGGTTTTCTGTGTATACTTCTATACCCTGCCATCTCTACTGTTTTTTTCCCCAAGTGAAAAAATATGGTTTCTGTATCTCAATCCCAGTGAAGACTGCTGACTGCTCCCAGTAGAACCCAGGTTTCTTCTCTACTTCATCTGGTTCTTTTACACTTTTTACAGTGGTTCTTTTCTCTTGTCAGGAAAGGCTGAGAGAATCCCATCTGTTCCTTTATTCTTCTGGTTTTATCATATCTTCAACTATTCAGTTAAAAAAATAATGATTCATTGGGAATCCTTTTCTTTAAGACACTAAAAGTGTTGTATAGACTTGACTTGGTCCCAAAAATAGTAACTTGGAATGTATTGTGTCTCTTACAAATGTGCATCAGTCAAAGTTGGTGTTCAAGTGGATTTTTATAGCTGGATAAAGATAGCTAAGAGAGGTTAAGTTACTTTCTTAGAACCACACAGATCTGACTCTTTACCCCTTTATTTTTCTCCTTCATACTTCTCCTTCCATCTGTCTGCTATTTGTGGTTTTCAAATGCAATTTCCTTAATCTTTATAGTACAACTGGTATGGGGAAATGATAAAAATTATTGTATGGGGAGCTCCTGGTAGAAACCAAGGAGACCCAGGAGGAATGGGAGAATTTTCACTTCTGTTATAAATATATTTAGGGAAAGATCTAGATTTAGTCTCAGTTGCCTTGCAGATAAAAAAAATTCAAAACTCTAAGAACCAGCAAATGTCTATAGAGAACTGAAATTTTAGAGACTGTCCTTGGACATTAACAGGCTAAACTGAGTAAGATGGCGATGGTCCTTTCTATGTTGTTCTAGTCTGACCGGAAAAATCATTAGCCCCTCTGTTTAGGTGACTCATAGTATGAGCTGGAAGATAACAGAGCTGGAAAAGACCTTAGAGATTATCTAGACCACTCCAGTATCTTTGCCAAGAAAATCCCAAATGGGGTTATGAAGAATTAGACACTACTACCACTACAAAACTACAAACATTGCTTATTGAATTTAAATAAGAAGCAAAATGGCAATATGGCAGATTTCAAGCCTGGAGTGCAGTTGCATTCCTCTTCCTGGCCAGCCAACAGGGACTTCAGTGGAAGATTATCTAATATACACCTCAAAATTAGCATGGGCAACATTCCAAGGAAGGCATCTCTAAAGGTGCTAAGTATTTATTTTTAGAGTGGGTGGGAACCTCAAAGTCCTGCTACTTAGAACTATGTTCTCTGTGGACTTATTTATCAAGTATTTCTGAGAAATGAAGGAAATGAGGGGTCAAAGACCAGGATTCAGTACATTTGGCAAATTGGGAAATTTAAGGGAACAGAAGAAAATGATACACAAATTGTGGGAAAATGTAAATAGCCAGGCAGGAGCCAAGGGGCCAACAGTGGGCAGAGAAATAACTCTGCCTGTGGGCTAGGGCTGCATTCCCGATTTTGTGTGAGAGAGAAACACTTGGCTAAGACCTGAATTGGAGGTCCCTTTAGATGTTTAGTGGCTGACACTCTTACATCCAAATCCGGCTGTGGGGAAATCAGTAACAGCAAGGGCCCTTGCCTCTTACCACCACAAGCTTCAACTTGATTGAAATGTTTTCAGCAGAGGAAACACCCTGCAGTTTAGATAAACATTGGGGGCATCCTCTCCTCTCCTGGTAGATGTTACAGTGGTTTCTGTGGTATACTAGATCCTAAGTTGAGCCCAAGTCTATTAGGCACCCATTCAAATTCTTTTCTCATGCAGCTCAGAGTTTACTCATCCCCATGAGAAATTTTAAATTAAGGATCCCATTTCTATGAAGGTACTATTGGCCCAGGTAATAAGAAGGCACTTAACCCAAGTTGTCTCCCACTCAGAGAATGCTAGGGTTTTGAAAAGGACCCTAGAGAGACATCACTGAATTCAGTACTTCTCATTTTACATGAAGAGAAAATTTAGGAAAGGAAAAGGTATAGTGAACTCAGAACTTTGGACTCTAAGTCCAACATTCTTTCTACTATGTAACACTGCCTTCTCTATTCCCTGTGGCTTTCTCTATCAGCCACCATGGGAGGTATGCTGCCAACTAGATTTCCTGCCTGATAGAGGCATTTTATGTCCTCTTCCCTTATCATCCTTATTGAGGACAAGGTGTTGGGAAGAAAGGACAGATCCTCCTGGCAGAGAAAAGAAGCAAATGTTTATCCTTTCCTCATATCTAGCAATTAGAGAAATTAAAGACTTACTGCAGAAAATAGGTACAAGTGGTATAGTAGATTGAAAACTGGAAATTGATTCAGGAAGATCTGAGCTCACATCCTTCCTCAGATATTCACTAGCTGGGTAACTGAACAAATATCTTTGCCTCAGTTTCGCCATCAGCAATACGGGCATAATAATGGCACTCACTTTCATAAGGTTATTGTTAGTATTAAATGAGATAATATATGTAAAATGCTTTATAAATATTAGGAGTAGGGACCAGACTTGTGATTTCATTAATATAGGGAACTTTCAGATTAGGAAACTCTATCAGTGCAAGTCAGTGACACCTCTGCAATTTAGTCTTAGAGAACTGCCTAGAGCACCCAGAAGTCAAGTGACTTTCCCAGGTTAACACATATAATATGTGCCAAGAGGCAAGACTTGAACCGAAGTCAGCTTTCTGTTTACTATCCTATGCTGCCTCCTCTATATGTTAGCTCTTATAAAATCAGTATTCCTGCTAGCCACACTTCTGGGCCAACTGAAAAACAGAGAGATAATGGTTTCCTCTGGAGATCGCTCAGTGTAAAAAAATCTATCCATCCCTATAATTATACTCACACCCACACATGTATACAAATATACACATAAGATTATATGCATGCATATGCGTGCTTTCACAATCACATACATCTGTTACCAGACATGTTATAGAAGATGGCTCTGTGTTGGAGAAAATGCCAGCCCAGATTTGAGGTGCCTGATGACCAGGGAAACTTAATTTTCCCTTTTGTAGAAGAGATCTTTTCAACTATTGTTTGATCCATTCTACAAATGAAAATAACAGCAAACTGCTTTGGAGAAAGGAAGACGTTTTCCCCAAATCCTGATCCTTTTCCTTGCTCCTTTTCCCTTTCTACCCCCAAGTGATAAGACATCTGTAAACACTCTCAGAAACTCTTTTCAGAGCCTCCTCCATCTGCCACTTTGAAGTAGAACTGCAGGAAGACCTCTGTACCAGATGAAAATATCCTGCAAACTGATAAAGAAGTTGCATATATAGCTAAAATCCACTGTGTAATAAGGATTAGTGAACCTGAAAAGGCTTGTTTGGCTTGAAGATGGAGTTGAAAATCAGGAAGTTTGGATTTTATCAAAACTAACCCAAACGTGGATTTTTTCCCCTTCTTGCATTTTCCCCCTCATTTGGAAAACTCGCTTTGCTACTCTGCTAACCTACCACTTCATCCAAATTCAGAGATGCTCTCTTTTATGTCACTCATTCTAATAGGATTCCTAACAGGATGATAGCTGAGAACCAGACTTTAAAGATGGATCATGAAGAAGCTGTTGTCTTTATCTTATGTAAAATGGGAGGGTTTTCCTTTAAGGGAACAAGGAGGTCTTCCTCTGGATTTGGAAGAAAGGGAGAGGGGAGGAATCATTGGTTTGGCTTTCTTGTTCCCAAGCCCAGACCTATCGGGAACTGATGCCTCTGAGGTTTTAGCGGAGGATACCTTCCTGAGAGAGTGTGTTGATTATTGTGGTGAGCACAGAGGCAGAAATGAATAAAGTTTTATTGAATTTAATTAGACATTGTATCTTCTTAATTTTTTCACATGGTTATTTTTATTTTAGTTTATTGTTCAGGAGCAGATCATTGAATTGTAATCCCAAACCTGAATCACTGAACTGCTCTGAGCCATCATGTATATACTATATATGGGAGTTCTGTATAGCTATTATATACCTATAGTATATTAACCTAGCTTTGGGGTGGTCTATAAGAATGTACTTCAACTGAAGCTTACCCCTTCAAATACCAACTAAACATTTTGGGTGGAAAAACTTTCTCAAATGTATTCTATTTATCTCTGTCTTTTTAATTAAGAGTTTTAATAAATTCAAAAACTATAATCCATCTCTTGGCCCCACCCATAGGGACATTATTCTCAGAAGCTGTTGGGAGAGAGGAACTACCTATTGGTTGGGTGGTCGATGAAGCATTTCCCAGTTGCCTAGGGTTTTGCTCTTGATCTGAAGATGAACAGGCTTCTGTGAAAAAGAAAGACATAAGTAAGCTAAGAAGAGCTATAACAATGGTGGTAGTTATCATTTGAACCTAGATTATTGACCAACTATGTGTCATGAAATGATGACAATATTCCCCTCTTCTTTTTCCCCTCCAGGGAAACAGCAAATTTCCCTGGCACCACTCAATCCCTCCATTTCCTGTTCCTGTTGCCCCTTATTAGGATGTTTGAGTGGTAACCAGGGCTGAGAGATTTTGTTCTTTTTACTATATGTTTATTTTTGGATTTGATTGTTAATCTATGATAAAATTTGCTGGCCAATAAAAATGCAGGGTGTTTATTGTGTTATTTAATACAACCAGAGATAAAGAGAAATTTCTCCTCTTAGGAAAGAGAGGCATTTTGTTCAGTATAGCTTGGTGGATGGGGTTGGGGGGGAGGGGGCTGGACAGACATACTGAAACATAGAGGTAGAGACAGAGCTATTGTTATATTGCATGAGCTCTACAAACGTATCCGAGACTAAATATCAAAAAATATACCTCTAGACCTTCTTTCTTTACCTTTTGTATAAAAGGATGGTGAGCCAGAAATGTTGTGGGGGAAAAAAGGCTGCCACTTCATTGTGAGAGATAGTTAATGGTCGCCTTTCTAACTAGCACCTACAAGAGGGGACGTGAGCAAGGACCTGCCTCATATCTGCAAGGTAGCCTAGCTGGAGGGCTGTGAGTGCTCAGGAGTGGTTACCATAGTAACACTGCCATAGCAACACAATGATATTACCAGTGCCTGAAATCGCTCATGAGCTCTCCCGTGTGATTAGATATACCTTTTCTCTAATAACTGTGTTATCATTCCAAGCATCAACTATCACACTCTACAGCCATACAGTGATGATCCTCAGGACCTACTGAAATGCATTTGGTACTTTGCCCCTACATTGAATAACCCCTTCACTAAATGACTGTGCTCATAGTTCTCATGTCTGTGGTAGAACATGGGGGCATATGTGTCTAGGAAGCGAGGCTGTGAGTACTTTGGAGCACAGCTCCAGATGTGGTACCTGAATTTGCCAAGATGTCTCAGAAGGTCAAAGACTCTTCTTTTTTTTTTTCCTGTGCTTGATAAAGGCTTTCACTGATATGTGCATATGTGCTGGCTAATTAAATACATGGAAATCATGTACAGCTTTTAACTTATCAAAAAAGAGATCTCTTGGTCAAAGCTTATTTGAAGAGTGCCATGTTTTAAAACTCAACATGACTTAAAAAAGAAACCTATAAGTTCTTTTACTAAGGTACTTTCAGTATATATTAGGTATAACAATAGTTTGCTACATGAAAATGGCTTTGAAATCTTAAAAGAAGAGTGTTTTAAAGGCAAAGATTTTTTTCACAGAACATTAAATTGGATGTGAATATGACAGATTTCAAAGCCTGCCAAAATAACGAATTTACATCATAAATGCTCTGGCTTGCCTTTTTAGAGGCCCTTCCACGACTGAGGAAGGCATTTAATGGTGAGCAAGTTCAAAATGTCACAGACTCCCACTGGTACAAAAAGGAGGCTAGCCCCACTATGGTCTCTGTGCTTCAGATAATGTCTCTGACTCTTTTCAAGTTAACAAACTGCACTCCTGTCAAATTGCAGATAAATGAAAGCAACTAGAGGCATTGTTTCCCCCTACATATTGCCAGCAAAGATATCACCCAATATTTCGGGAGGACCAGTATGCTAAAAAGGAGCTTGAAATAAATCCACCCTGTGGTTATTTTACAGGATCAAAGACAATGGAGTTTCCTCAGAGGCACTTTCTGAAGTTTGGAAAACTTTATTCAGATACCTGCTTGTTAAGAAGCTTCTAAGGCTTCAGATTATTTCAAAGTTAACTGTCTAAATTTATAAATCACTTGTGAGAGTGAGATGGTCATGATGTTGTGCTCCATCTTTCCCCCAAGCAGTTTTATTTTCCAAACTGTTGTGTTAATACAATATTTTACTGACTAATCAGCAGGCAGGTTTCAGGAAAAAGGACCTGTAACTGTACACAGCTCTTAACTTGAGAAGAGGGCTATCTGAAATGGTTTGGGGAAAAGAAGGACAAGCCAGGGCCATTTTGAGAAGCCCCATTTCCCCCTCTTTCTTGGTGAATGAGGATGTCATTTGATCAGTTCTCCTTATTTCTTTTTTTTACCCCAAAGAAATGTAACTGTTTGTAATCATAGAGGGATCCCAGGCCTTTCAGTGGAGTCTGGCGGATAGGAGTGAGCCTTTATTTACTCATCACAATTGGATTCAATTTCTTTCCCCGGAAACCACAGTTCTGGGGAAATGTTTTTTTTTTATCCTCTCCACAATTTTTCTCCTCTTTGGGGAAAACCAGCTTTCCATTCTCAAGAACCTTATCATTTATAGTTCACAAGTAGTAGCTAAGATCTTCCTCACATACCTTCATAGCATTCATTGTACTCTTAGTCCTGTGCTTTCTTCACCCAATATTTCCATAGAGGTAAGTAGGAACCACAGTTACTTTGGCTAAAAGGCTAGGTCTGTCATTATAGAGACAAATCCTCCTACAGCCATTAGTACAGCATCAAATCGTAGGATCTCAGAGATGGACATGGACCTTGAGATAGATAGATAGATAGATAGATAGATAGATAGATAGATAGATAGATAAAGAGACAGAGATTGACAGACAAGCAGACAGCTAGATATATACATAGAATTATATTAAGTACTTACTATTTACTAGGCAATATACTGAAAGTTAAAAGTTGGGTATACAGATACTAGCAAACAATTCTGTTCCCTCCTCTCAAGGAATTTATATTCAAATGAGTAGGGGGAGGAGAAAGGGTATCTACAAAAGGGTTCTGGAGAGGAAGTGAAGAGTGAGTGGAGCTGTAAGTGAAAAGAGCATGTCCTGGGACTATTATAACATAGAGGTCTGGGGAGGGAATTCACCAATCTAGCAAATGAACCTTAGGGAAGAAGCATCTCTAGAGCAGAAAGGCTGACAATGAGAGGGCAGAGAAGTCTCTAGAGTTCAGCCAGAAAAGATTCCATTTCCATGCCTTCATGTAGCACCATATATCCAACTTACCCTAAAAAGATGCATGTAGTTAATAGTTACTTATCAATGACTAGAAAAGATGTCATAGCTGCAGTAATGAGTCTAAAATCATGGATTCTGTCAATGAAAAATGGATGATAGTAGATAAACATTTATTAAGTGCCTACTATGTGCCAGGTTACTAGGTGTTGGGATTGCAAAAAAAGGACAAAAGTCTGTCTCTGCTCTCAAGGAGCTTACAACTGAATGGATTGAAAAAAATAAAAAGAAACAAATAATGGAAGAAGGGAAGGAGAGAGAGAGAGAGAGAGAGAGAGAGAGAGAGAGAGAGAGAGAGCAGGCACTCATGCCCTCCCTCCCCCAAATCAGGGGCATGACACTTCCAAAGAAGTGCAGCTATATGGGAAATGATGACTGCCTTGGGCATTTCCACCTTAAATGGATGATCTAGTAGTTCTCCACCATCTGCCTTCTACTCCCTCCAATCAGAGAGGGGAGGCACCCTATGGACATTGGGTATTGAGGAAGTGTGATTGTCAGGGCTGATGTGACCTTGTAGGATGAAGAGTTTCCGGAGATCCAGAAGTCCAGGAAAGCAGCTGGGTAGGAAATGATGCATGGACTACAGCTATTGTAATGTTATTGTTGTTGATTTATTTCAATCATATCTGACTCTTCATGATCCCATTTAAGATTTTCTTTGCAAAGACATCACAGTGGTTTGTTGTATCCTTCTGCAGATGAGGAAACAGAGGCAAGCATAGTTCAGTGACTTGCCCATGGTGTCACACGGCTAGTAAATGTCTGAGACCAGATTTGAACTCACAAAGATAAGCCTTTCTGACTCTAGGCCTGGCATCTAGCATATATGACATCTTACTAACCCTAGTGATGTACACACACAGAAAACTAAAAGGCAATCAATACCATACCATTGCTATTTCTAGTCAGTTATTTTGATAATAAATGCCAGTGTTTGATTTAAGACTAAGCAAGAGAGTGAGGATGTCTCAAGGCTACTTGACCTTTGTCTCCTTGGGGAAAAATATCAAAACAAACATCTCGTAGATAGTAGTTCACTGTCACTATCTTCTGTTTTGAAGGGTATTGCTTGGGTCCTAATAACCTTTACAGTTTTGGAATTAGATTCTTATTTCTCTCTTTCTCTCTCTCTCTCTCTCTCTCTCTCTCTCTCTCTCTCTCTCTCTCTCTCTCTCTCTGTCTCTTACCAAAGCAACAGTTATGTCATCTTTAGATAAAGAACTTATTAATGCCTCTGAACACCAAACTCCTAGAATACCAGTTTTCCCAAGACACCCTTACACTCTTTTAAAAAATGTTGTTCAAGTAGGTTTTATCTATCAATTATATTGGGTATTATTATGAAAATGGTTTTGACCTTGCAGATCCCCTGAGTCCAAAGACCATACTTTGAGAACCACTGACTGAGAAGAATGTTGACCCATTGATTATGCAATTATTGTTAAGATAAAAGTAATATTTCTTTTTTTTAATTATTTATGGCTTTTGATTTTCTATTACAATCATTTCCTCCCAACATTGAACCTTCCCTTCTAACACAGAAAAACAACTAAGTGAAACCATCAGGGTTATTGTGTTTCAGAATGCATTTCTCTTTCCGCATGAGTAATCCTCTATTTCTCCACCTAAATGGAGATGAGGTTTTGGCCACTTGTTAGTCAAGGCCAAGATTGGTCATCATATTTTATCAGTCAATTTAGGGTCAATTCATATCTACTATTATAGTCCTATGTATGTACTTTTCTGGGTTCTGCTAATTTTGCTCTGTATTAATCTACCAGAGTTGGCTTAATTTTTGTCTTTCTGTCCTTAAAATACAGCATAGTGCATAGGAATAGAACAGTCCCTAATAGATACATATTGATGAGTTATTTGAGTGTACTGGATGATACATGGCTTTCCTTTCTTCTCAAAATTCCTCCTATTACTATTTCCTATTTACTCTCACAATTAAATTGCATTCATATGACAAATGGGTAGTTACTCTGTTTTCAGTTTTTTGTTTTTGTTTTTTTTTTTGCTACTACAAAAGTGCTGCTATGACTATTTTGATTTTTATCAGACCTTTCTTTTTTAATTAATTAAAATTTTTTAAAAAATATTTTTCCAAGGTCACATGATTTATGTTGTCTCCCTCCCCTCTTCCCTCTCCCCTCCTGGCGCTGACAAACAATTGCACTAGGTTATACATATGTTATCTCTATGGATAGAATTTTGCTCCCCGGGGACTCTCTCTCCCAGCATCCCAATTAGGTATCTATGTTGTATACTAACATAGGAAAGATATGTTTTGCATAGCTCTGCCCTCTCTCTCTTCTCCTGGGAATGCGGCTGTTGCGGTTGGGTGACTGCCAGGCGGAGAATTTTACTCACATGGGTTTACTCAGGTTTTTACTTTTATTCTTTTATTTCTTCTACTTCAAGTGATTACTAGTAAATCTTATAAAATATAATACTTGGAGTTATTGGATATTAATTTAAATTTTATATATCACTTGATATCTATTTCCATATTATTCATTTCTATAATAGAGTAATCTTTTAAAACCAAACTCCAAAAACATATACCCAGTATAAATAAGTGATAAATCAAATGCTTTTCTTCTGTGTTTCTACTCTTGCAGTTCTTTCTCTCAATGTGGATAGCATTCTTTCTCATAAGTCCCTCGGAATTGTGTTGGATCATTGCATTGCTATTAATAGCAAAGCTGATTACATTTGATTGTTCCACAATGTTTCAGTTTCTGTGTACAGCGTTCTCCTGGTTCTGCTCATTTCACTCTGCATCAGTTCATGGAGGTCTTTCCAGTTCATTTAGAAATCCTCCAATTTATTATTCTTTACAGCATAGTAAGATTCCATCACCATCAAGCACCATAATTTGTTTAGTAATTCCCCAAACGAGGGGCACCTCCTCAGTTTCCATTTTTTTTGCCACCACAAAGAACACAGCTATGAATATTTTTGTACAACCCTTTTTATTATCCTTTGAGGTACAAACCTGGTAGTGGTATTGCTAGATCAAAGGACATGAATTCTTTTAAAGCCCTTTGGGCATAATTCCAAATTGCCTTCCAGAATGGTTCAATCAATTCACAACTCCAACAGCAATGTATTAGTGTCCCAATTTTGCCACATCTTCTCCAACATTTATTATTATCCTTTACTGTCATGTTGCAGGCCTATCTTTCTGCCTTTGACTTTCTTTGGGCGTGTGCGCAGTAATGGGATTGCTGGGTCAAAGAGTAGAAATAGTTTAGCAATTAAAAAAAAATATATATACACACACACACATATATATATATTATTTCTTAATGAGCACTGCTTTTATTGTTGACAATAGATAACACTGGTTCGTGCTCCCTTCACTTTACCTGACTGTTTTGCTCAAAATTTCTAGGAAGAAATAGTTCTTAATTTTTACAGATACCATAAAACCTCATTGCAAAATGATTAACCATTACACAGAATTTGGTCCTAAGGTGCATTCATTTTTTACCTTTATCCAAAGGAGAAGCCCCACCTCAAAAAAAAACTACTTTGGAGAAAAATCATTTTACCTCTAAAAGTAAGTCTTATAGTGGAGTATAGGGGGGATATGAGAAGAGAGAGAAAGTTACTGGGGAATGTCCCCAAATGGTTATATATCAGGATAAAACAAGATCTACTTGATAGAAAAGTGACCTGGATGACCCTCAAAATTAAAAGATCAAATTGCTACCTGGGAGAACAGGGTATTGGAAAAACTCTTACTGGTCAAATTCTTTTTTAAAAGAATTAATATTTTTTCAGTTATACATTTTCTCCCTTCCTCCTCCCTCCTCAACTGATTGAGAAGTCAAGAAATATGACATCCACTATACATAGGAAGTATGTATACAAATAAAATCATGCAAAACTTTTCCACATAAGCCACACTGAGAAAAAAAAAGGCAAAGAAATAATAAAGAAAAAAATAGCTTCAATCTGCAGTTAGCGTCCTTCAGTTTTCTTTGTAGAGGTGGATAGCATTTTTCATCATGAGTCCTTTGGAATCATGATGGATCAGAGTATTGATTAGAGTAGCTATGTCTTTCACAGTTGATTATCATTAAAATATCACTGTTGCACTGTGTACAATGTTTTTTCTGGTTCTGTTTCCTTCATTTTGCAACAGTTTGAACAAGCCTTTCCAGTTTTTTCTGAATCCAAATCCTTCATCCTTTCTTATAGCACAATGTTATTCCATCATAATCATAAACTACAACTTGCTTAGCCATTCTCCTATTGATGGACATCTCCTTAGTTTCCCATTCTTTGCCACCACAAAAAGAGGTGCTATAAATATTGGGGTACAGGCTTAGTAGCAATATTGTTGAATCAAAAGGACCAAATGCTTAAAAGTAAAACTTCAATGGAATATTTTTTCTGAGTTTCTATGTTCTCAAATTAGCACACATTTAATAACATCTATCAGTCTTCAATGTTTATGTAAATAAAGCTTTAATGCTAAAACAAACAACCCATAACAGATCTGCAAAGAGAAATAGAGAGCAACGAAAACAATACAAATGGTGACATCCTGTGCAAAGAGAAAGGGATATGCTAAGAGACTAGGAGGAGAGCCATTTTAACTCTTCATTTTAAAGGTCATAATACATAAAAGTATCACTACTATAATCAGAGTACTCTGAGCAGAGAATTCCACTATAACAGGGGCTTATTATATGACTTGCATGACTGTGTCATTTGATATTTGTAAATAAACAGTTTAAATATAAGGGATATCCACACAAAGTCTTATTTTTCCAACCTCATCTTCTTTTCTGCTCTCCCTGATCAAGAGGACTTGTGAGAGCAATGTTGCAGAATGTGATGGTGGCACAGCTACCAAAATTTTAAGTCCTTAGGATGGAGGAGGAGATATAAGAATAAGAGACAAATTTCTAAGTGAAGGGCAGCCTCATTCCCAAGCAACCTCTTTCATGTTCTAATCAGCCTCCTCTGAGGCACAGTTTAGAATCTTGCACAGATAATTTAATCTTTTTTTTTCTAATCTCTATAAAAGGCAGGAATTATCCTCCTAATCAAACCAGCCTGACTGCTAATGGAGCTACTCTTGCTGGCAGTTGTATTAGTCTTAGATGTTGTGAATCTGGAGAACTCAGGATAGTGGGGCAAAAAAGAACAGATCTAGAACTAGAAATTTGTCATTGCTCAAGAGATTTGAATTTGGCGTTACATCATATTCAACCAGTAAATAATGGTCCACATTCTGCACTGCTTCTTTTGGGTTATTTTTGGCATAACATAGGTAGGATTGCGCATGTCTGGAGAATTTTGAACCTCCTCAATTGTGTCCAACTGCTAAGTCCTCTCATGTTTTCTTCCCCTTTTCTTTAACTCAGCTAGTAGAGAGAGAGTAATGCTAAAATAATGTCAATAAGGTTTGAATACATTCTTCTGGGCACTCCCTTGGCCTGAGCTCAGTGTTATGCCAATCTCTCTCCTTGATGTTCTGATTAAGATCAGGGAACTGACAAAGAAGAGAAGCAGGGGGAGGCTTCCAGCCAAGACAAGCTTATTACACCATTCATTGGCTCAGCCATAATGAAATAGTGCCCTGTCATTTTCCCTGTCCACCTTTCCATCTTTTGATCCTCAGTGATGCCTTGGCAATTAATGTAGGAGAGCTGCACTGATCAGAAAACCCCTTTTGGAACTCTAGCTACCTCTTAGCTGAGGTAACAATTACTGAAAACAATTCTAAACTTTCTTCTATTGAGAAACAGATATAATGCTGTTTTCCTAAGATAAAGAGAGCAAGCCTTCATTTTCTCAAGTCTCCCTGCCGACTTTATATTCAATTTGTTGGGGAGTCCCAATGTTTTTTCCCCAAGTTCCTAATATTAGAACATTCCTCCACCTGGATTCTACTATCCCATCAAGATCTAGTACAACTAAAGAAAGCTACCAGGAATCATATTTGTTGATCCATCCTAATTCATAGGAATTAATTTTCTTCAAATCTCGGGGGGGAGTGGCCATTTTCTTATAACAGAAGGCAAGTAGAGAGAAGATTCTGTCTACAGAGCACTTCAATCTAGCAAATCTGAGGTTATAAGATTTAAAGCTAGAACGAACTTTAGAGGCCATCTAATCTAACTCCTTCATTTTAGACAAGAAAACTAAGGTTGAGAGATGAATTTACTCACATAACTCACATAAAATTAGTGCCTTTAACTCCAAATCCAATATTTTTTCTATTACAACATTGGTTTCCATTTAGTGGTTCTTATGAATATTCTTTACTTGCTCCTTAAGCAATAAATAATCACAGAATATTATGAATAGTACATTAATTTATTTAAAACCCATTTAAAGTTATTATTGGTATGGCTTTAAAAGATTGCTCTGTGCAAAAAATGAATAATATGGAAATAGGTATCAAGTGATAACATTTGTGCAATTCAGTGGCATTGCTTGTTGGCTCTGGGAGGGGAGAGGGAAAAGGGGAGGGAAAGAAAATGAATCATCTAAAAATGGAAAAATATTTTAAAATAAAAATAACCCATTTAAAAGTTGTTGTTGAATGTGATTTGAGGAAGCAGAAGTTTTGGGAACCACTAAACTACACTGTGCTGCACATTGGAGATTGAGCAGTATGAAGACCATGAACTCCTGAATGGACGGGACATGTCCAATATGAGTTTGGGACAGAGGCAGAGTTCTAGAACACAAAGATCCATGCTTTCCAGTGGTTTGTCATCATCTCATGTATATAATCCCCATGGTGTCAACACAAAACATGGAAGTTGTACAACTAATGTAATTGACTGAGACCAATAGTTTGGAGGAAAGCAGTATTGTATGGTGGAAAGAGCCCTAGACTTGGAATAAGAGTCCTAGGTTCAAATTCTTTCCTAATTCTGTTACCTTGAGAGAGTCATTTAACCTCTATATGCCCAATTTTACTCCTGTATTAAATGGGGCTAATATTATTTAAAAAAGTGAAATAACTTATTCAAGGTTCCATAAAGAGTAACAACTGATATTTGAAGCCAGGGCCTCTGACATCAAATCCAGGACTCTGATAAATGTTCCAGATAACTTATGAATTTGTAACTAGTTGTATGAGTAGAACCAAAAAACAGTCATTAAAGGATTGTTAGCCTAGAAGGAGATCTTTAATGGGGTGCCCAAAAGGGTCTGTCCTTAATCCTTTGCTTTTCTACATTTTTATCTATAACTTAGTTAAAACAAATTTGATTGGCTTATCAAATTTGTCTATGACATAAAACTAACACACTGTGTGAAAGAATCAGGATTTAGGAAGGCTAAAGCAATGGGCCAAATCCATCATACTAATGTAAAATCCATTAAAAAAAATAAACAAATATCCAAGCTGTGTGACCTGGGCAAGTCATTTAACCCCAATTACCTAGGCCTTATCACTCTTCTGCCTTGGAACCCATACTCACTATTGATTCTAAGACAGAAGGTAATCAGCAGCTTTTAATATACTGGTAGGCATGTCCTAAGTGCTTGTTAACTGTGGCCAAATCAGCTCTACCATATTAAATATGTAAAATATGTAGTAATATAATAAAAAATTAAAAGGAAGTAAACTAATAGTAGGATAAAGAATTGATGAGTAGCTAAAAAAGAACTGGGTGTTTTAGTAGATTAAGTAGATTTAAGTAGATTAAGTCAATCTGAGTTAACTCTATGACATGGTAACCAACAAAGTTAATATGGACCTAAGCCATACTAATAGAAGTATACAGTCTAGAATAAGATAGGTGATAGACCCATTTTATTCTTTCCTATTCAGAGCACAACTGGAATATTGTGGCACCATATTTTAGGAAGAATATTATTAAACTTGAGTGTAGCCAAAGGAAGACAACTAGAATGGATACTGAGAGAATTAGAGACCATTCCCACCCTTAGTAATTTTTTAAAACTCTTATCTTCTACCTTGCAAGGGTTGTGACTTGACAAGGATCAAACAGCTAGGAAGTGTCTGAGGTGAAATTTTAATCCAGGCTCTCCTATCTCCAGAGCTAACTCTATTTACTGAGCCACCTAGCTGCCTTCATCCCTTATTAATAAAGGAATAAAAAAAGGTGAACGTAATAACTATCAAATATTTGAAGGGCTGTCATGTGGAAGGCTGATTATACTTAGTGCAAGGGGAGAAATTAGGAGAAATGAATGAAAGCTTCAAAGAGGTTGAGTTAGACTAAAGCTAAGGTAAAAATTCTTTACAGCTAAAGCTTTCCAAAAGTTTTATGGAGCTACCTAGTGAAGGTAGTATTTTTATCCCTAGATATGTCTGGGGTCTTCTAGAGATATCTAGAGATAGGCTACCTGTCTCTACAGGTCTTCAAGCATGGCAGAGCATTTGGTCAATGGAAGGTGAGACAAGGGTAATTTTGTCATTGTACCAAATAGATAACTTGAACAGAAAGAGAAAACTGATGAGGAATTTGGGAAATATCACAAGCCTTTCATGGAAACATAATAGAGGAATGGTAAATATATGAAAAATATATTAATCACTCACTCTGTAATAGGCATTGTGCTACAATTGGATTAAAAACACAAGGGAGCAAGACAGCCCCTGCCCTCAGGCAATTCACAGTCTAATGGGAGGAGACAACACAAAAGAAAAAATTTGATAAACCTGTCAAATATGCTTTAAACTAAATCATTGATAAAAATGTAGAAAAGCATAGCATTAAGGCCAGATTCTTTGGTCACCCCATAGCTCAAAAGAGTAGGATGTAGCCAGAGTGGTATGGCTTAGAGATAACCTAGAAGTGAAATGGAAGATTAGTCCTAAACTATTAGTTCAGAAATTAAAAAATAGAAAACTATTAGTACAGAAATGTGGATAACTTTGTGGACTTACCTTTTACTTAAAGTATCTTACTACTTTAATGAGATTATTCATTGTTTCAATTAATTTTTAGTTTACTACCCAAGATTCTCTAAGCAAATGCCATGCCATTCATAAAGACTGATGATTTTGCACCTCCTTTGCTTATGCTATTTCCCTCAATTTCTTTTTTCTTTTCTTATTGTCATAGCTAGCATTTCTAGAACTATATCAATGTGAGAGGCAGCAAGCATGATGTGGTGTATGGAGAACTAGCCTCAAAGTCAGGCAAATTTGGGTTCAAGCCTTTCTTCTGTCTCATATTGACTCTACGACACTGAGTAAGATGCCATCTTTTAGTGCTGTAGGCAACTCTGACGGTAAATTGCAGAGAATGTGTCACCTGTATTAATAGAGTCTCTATTTAGTAACTCCTTATAGCAACAAAATAACAGGTTTAGTCTCTATCCCTATCAAATTATAGTGGTGATAGTAACATCTTTGTTTTACCCTGATTTTTAAAAACCCTCCTCTTTTGACTTAGAATCAATAGTGTGTATTGGTTTTAAGGCAGAAAAGTGGTTAGGACTAGGCAATGGGTATTAAGTGATTTGCCCAGAGACACACAGCCAAATAGTGTCTGAAGCCAGATTTAAACCATTTGTCTCCAGGCCTGACTCTCAATCCATTGAGCTACCTAGCTACTCCCTTTGCCCTTGATCTTTTTGAGAAAACCTCTATAGAGCATTTCTCCACTTTGGAGAAACTTAGTTTTAGGGTGTTATCGTTTAAGTTACAATCCATCTATTCTCATGCTTTCTAATGTTTGTAAAATAAAAGGGTGTCAAAAGATTTTTTCCCACTTATTTATATAATTGTGTAATTTTATAGTTTTTTTAATTAATATGACCTGTTATGTTTAGAGTTTTAAGATATAAATAAAGCTTATGTTCTTTTAAATATAAATATTATAAATCTAATATAGTTTTAGCTTACAAACCATGTAGTCTGTTTTATCTCTTAATTAATATTTTATTATATATTTTTGCATCAATATTCAACAAGGATATTGTAATATAGTTTCACTATTTTATTTCTCCTTCATTTAGGTTTCAGGACCACAATATTTGTCTCAAAAGAGAGGTTTGGTAGTATCCTCTTTTTCCTTATTTGGTAAACATTTTCCATAATAATTTAATGAATTGTTCTTTGAATAAATGTTTGATAGACTTCACTTACAAATCTGTATCATTCCTGTAAGCTCTGTGTCTTTTGGAGGCTCATTTACTTATTCAATTTCTTCTTCTGAGGATGTTATTTAAATTAAACTAAATTTTAAAATGCTTATTTCTGACTTTTAATTATTGCATTAAGCTCATGATTACAACCCTTGTTTTGAGTTTGCCTTAAGTATGATAAATTCTATGCCAGGCCTTAATTTACTATATGAATCTTGATGACTAAAGTATATTTCTTGTAATTGATATATTGTTGCATTTTGCTTTCTAATCTATTTTGCTACTATCCTCTTTTTTTATAGGTGAATTGATCTCATTCATAGTCATGGATTATTGCAGTATATTTTTCTCTATCTAAACCTCTAATAAGCAAGATACCTATATTTATTCACTACTTATGTGCCCAGCTAAGTGCAAGGGATATAAATACAAGCAAAATGAAAGACAATGCCTTCTCAAGGAGCTTCCATTCTAATGAGGAAAGACATCACACAAAAGGGAACTGAAGAGTAGAGGATGAGAGAGGGAGAGAAATGCTTTAGGGCAAGAAACTCATAGTTGTTGAGAAAAGTTTCAGGGTGACAGAGCAGCTGAGGCATAGTGGCAAAGTCTTAAAAGTCTCAAGCAAGGCCAGTTGGGGAATGAAGCATGGAGACATGGAAACCCTTTATTAGATTTCTCTTTCTCTTTTCTTCCTTTTCCTCTTGTTGCAATGAAGAAGATAAAGAAATGAGTTGTGATCAACACTAGGAATCTATAACAAGTGGTCTGTTCACATTTTTCTGCTCCTTCTCTCTTCAGCAAAGGAAATATGAGCCCCAAACTGAAATAGGGATGGTGGTGCCCTTGAAAGAAATAGAGAAGTTCAGGAGAAAGGTGAGTTTTGGGGGAAGGATAATAAATTTTGATTTGGAAATGTTTAGATTAAGCTGCTTATTAGGTATCCATTTTGAAATATTCAATAGATAACTGATGATTCAGAGCTGGAGCTTAGGTGAGAGATTAGTGTAGTACTAGGTCTGGTCTGCTTATAGATAATAACTAAACTATAAGAGTTGATGAGGTTGTCAAGTAAGAATGGATAGAACAAAAAAGAGAAGAGAGCCCAGGATAGAGTCCCAGAGTTGGGTATGAAATGGTTTCGATTCAGCAAAGAAGACTGAGGGAAGAGTAGGAGATGAAAGTCAGAACAACTAGGAGGACTCAAGAATGTCACAAAATCCAAGAAAGGAAAGAATATTCAGGAGGAAAAAATGTTCAGTATAGGTGTTTCCAAAAATGATTTTACTTAATGAGTAATCCTGAGTTGATCACCAGCTTCCCAAAGTCAGAATATTTCCTTAATTGTATGCTTCTCAAAGGAGAAGACTGCCAAAGGGAGGTTCTGGATTTGAACTCATGCCGCGAAAGACCTGGATATCTTTGTCTTTGCTAAACCTCCACCAACTGTGAGTAGCTCAGATAGTTTTGGTGATTCAGTGACTAGTGATGTTTATTCAAGTATCCCAAAAAAAGTATTGACCTTATTGGTGAGTCTAATGTGCTATTTGAGATCATTCATGCTAGGGTTTTAAAAAATTCTATGTATTTTCTATGGTGGAAGAAATAAAAAGCTATTTTATACCAATATTATACATATACTACTTTTGTGAGAGAGGAACCTGCTACAAACAAAAGGGGAAACACTAGATATAAGTAATGTCTAAGCTTTGTTTTAGAGATTTCTTTTAAATTTTACTTTAGGTTGGAACAGAGCCAAGGAAAAAAATTGATGTCTTGAGTTTCAAGACCATAGAAATAAAACCAAATCCAGGTGAGTTCATAGCACTGGGGAACTTGGACCAAAGGTGGCAATAACTAAAACTTTAAGGTTTATAAAACATTCTATGTATGTTACATTATTTCATTTGACTCACAATAAGAACTGAAGCAGGCATAACATGTATTATTGTTCTCATTTTACAAATGAAGAAATTATGAACTTCAGAAAGCCTAGAGTTACAAAGCTCTTCCTCTACCATACCATGGTACTTCATTCTTCTCTTCTCCCCTTCCCAGATTTCCTGGCTTCCTTCAAGTTCCAGCTAAAATTCAACCTTCTCCAGGAAGCTGTCCCAATCCCTCTTAATTCTAGTGCCTTCCCTCTATGACTTATGACAAATCTGTTCTATATAACACTTATTTGCCCATAATTATTTACATGTTGTTTCTGCTACTAGGTTTGGTTTCTTTGTAATCCTAGTGTTTAGTACTGTACCTTGTACAAAGTAGGTGTTTATTAATAATTGACTGACTTACTAGTTGACATTCCTAAATAAAGTACTTCTTTTGAAAAATATACTGAGAAAATGGGAAAAAGTAGAGGTCCCCACTATTACCTGGTTTGTTGTTATAGATATGGAACACTTAAACAAGCCAAGTCTTCTATGGGAGTGTGAAATAATTTTGAAGCAGTTTCAATTTGTCACAGCAAGTGTGGGTACATGCTTCTACTGACATACTGACACTAGGATGACTCCGAAAATCTAACCTTGATCAGAGGAAACTACATTGAGCTGATTGCCCCACCTTTATTTCCTCTTTTGTCAGTTTTACATACTGGATTTTGTGTAATACATGTTTCATTGCACTTTAATTTAGTAAATCTGTGGATTTTTAAGAAGGAATACTATTCAGGGAAAAAAGGCAAAAGTTTTAGGTTTTAAAGAGACTCAGTGACTGATAATACATATTGCAATAGCTGTTGGTATGAGGTTTCATGGATTACTCAGGCTCACAAAGAATCAGGATCAATTATACAAACGTACAAAGAAATACAGTCTAAAATTAAAAAACACCACCAAGAACTGAGACATTGTTATGTAAAACAGCCTGATTAGTCTGGGGGGTGCCTGTGAAGAAGCAAAAACATTTTGAAGGACCTGGCAGCTGGAAGAGTTGTAACTGTACAGTGTAGGCTCCTTGAATTTGAAAGACTATCAAGAACACTAGTAAAAAACAATTGTTAATCATTACTATGAAGAAAAATGGTGTCATGGACAAAGACAATATAAAGATTGACATTCCAAAGATTGGAAAAAGGTAATTTTTCCTGATGAACCTTACTTTTTCATTTAAGGTTATAGCATAATTATTGTTAGAAGTTCAAATGAACTTGTAAGATCAGGGCATCTTGATCAGACTGTGAAACCTCCACTCAAAAAATGTTTGGGGCATTTTTTTTATCTCAGTGAACCTGGAAATTTGTTGTAATTGAGGAAATGATCAACTCTGATAAATATTTCAATGTACCAAGAAGCAGAATTGTTCCAGCATTATAGAAATTTCTAAGTAGAGGTTTTTATTTTATTGAAACATGACTTTGGACATGAAATTAAGAAATTTATAGAAGATATGGTTAAAGCTCAAATAAAAGAGCTCCTGGGAGTTTTCCCAGTAATGCCAGTTTTCGAATACATGTTTATGAAATAAATATCCTGTGCACAAGACTGTGTTAGACCCTAAAGGTGCTACAAAGAAGTAAAAGTCATAGTCCCTGCCCCATAGGAGCTTATAAGGTAGTTGAGGAGATAAGATATGCATGCAAGGAACTAAAATAGAAGACTAGTAACTGAAGATCAGGCTACATCTGGAATATTTCATTCAGTTCTGAAAGTCGTATTTTAGGAAGGGCATTGACAAACTAAATCTAGAGGAAGGTGATTAGAGCATCTGGAAGGCATCTGGAAAACATGTCATATGAGGGAATGGTTGAAAGAATTAGGGATGTTTAGCCTAGAAAAGAGAAGACTTGGCCATTGGACAGGATGGGAGGGGAAGTTGAGAGGGACTTGATCATTGTCTTCAAATACTGGAAGGGATGTCATGTGGAAGAAGGACCAGGATTGTTCTATATTGTCCTGTATGGCAAAATTAGTGCCAATTCAGGGAAGTAAATTTAGAATTATTACAAAGAACAGCTTTTTTAGAAATGGAATGGATTGCCCTGTGGGGTACCAAAGTTCTCCTTAACTAGAAATGTTCACTCAGAGGCTTTCAAACAACCTGTCAGGGACACTATATAGAGGATTGCTGAATTGAGTGGGAAGTTGAAATAGATGATCTTTGATAATCTTTTAGGGCAGCCAGGTACTGCAGTGGGTAGAGTGCTGGGTCTGTCGTCTGGAAAATTCATCATCTTGAGTTCAAATCTGGCCTTAGACACTTACTAGCTATGTAACCCTGGGCAAGTTACTTCATCCCATTTGCCTCAGTTTTCTCATCTGTCAAATGAGCTGGAAAAGAAAAAATGACAAACCACTCTAGTATCTCTGCCAAGAAAACCCAAATGGGGTCATGAAGAGTCTGACACAATTGGAAAACAACTAAACAAAAGGTTTCTTTTAACTCCAGGATTTCATTATGCCAAGTACAGTATGAATGGTAAGGGTAATGAGAGTTAAGAGAATGAAGTGATAACTTTGGATGGGGTGGCCCAGGGAAGGCTTCATGGAGGATTGGAACTGGATCCAAATCTTGCAGATCCATCAAAATTTTAGTAGACTGCATGAATATAGGACACCTCAGGTGAGGATAACAGGGTGAATAAAGCAAACTGGGAAATCACAAGTGAGTCTCTTGATTAGCAAAAATGAGATAAAAATAGGGCTGAGCTGGTAAATGTTTAACAACTGGCTCTCTGAAAAGTATGACACATTTTAAAAATTAAGCTGCATTATTAACATTTTCTCCACCATTTTCTTGAGTCTAGACACAAGTCCTAATTTGTAATAAGCTGTAAATAATTACACTGAAAATTTAACACTAAGCAAGGTGACAGTGAATCCTTTTCTAGGAAGAAACACACTTAAAAATATTTACAAAAGAGATTAGTGATGATAGAAAGTGCCTGAAGAGTCATTTGCTGTACCTCTTTAATAATTAATTAGTTTGTTACATTAAAGTTCCCATGTATCTTCCTCCCTCCTCCTCTCTGCAAGAGAAAATGATTTGACAAAATGATATATGTAAATAAAACTGTCTTGCTTGTCTCTATTTATTAGTTCTTTCTCTGGAGATGGACATAGGCAATATTTCTGTTGCTGTATGGAATGTTCTCTTGGTTCTGCTTTGCTTTTCATAATTTCATGTAGGTCTTTGCATTTTTTAAGTTAACTTTTTCCTCATTTTTTATGGTACAATCACATACTACAACTTATTTAGCCATTCCCCAACTGATGGGTATCCCCTCAATTTCCAATTCTTTGCCACTTCAAAGACAGTTGCTTTAAATATTTTAGAATATGTTGGTTATATTCTTTTTTCCTGATCACCTGTACCTCTCCATAAGGAAATGAAGCCTAAAGAGTTTAAATGACCTGTTAGTCTCAGGGTTATGTTTGTTAAGCAACAAAGCCAAGATTCAAAACCAAGCCAGTCCTCTAATTCCAAGTTCAACCATCTTTCTGCTAACAGGCACCCACCTCCAACATTATATTTTTTTGGGCAGAAATCTCGTTTTGTCTATTGGCAACTTGAAAAGCTTCTGTTTTCTCTTGGTTTGACCCTTTCACTTAATTAAAGGGTCAGATGTCTACACCTGCCATTTATTCCAGAAGATTTTCCTCTGAAATGAGGTTGTCCTACTAAAATGAGATTGTAATGTGATCTGATGGGAAGCATACTGGGTTCAGAATCAAGAGAAGCCTGGATTTAAATCCTACCTCTAACAATGATTAGTTTTGGAACCATGGTAAAGTCATGTAAGCTTTCTACTCTATCAATTTCTACACTTATAAAATGGTGTATGGTAATAACACCTAGCTCACAGGACTTTGGGGAGAATTGTTTGAAATATTGCATATAAAGCATTTTGAGCAATATGGAAATCAGCTATTAGTATATGTACTGTAGACCAGGGATTGGCGAACTATGGCCCAAAGGTCAAAGTTTAATTTAAGCTTTCAATTTTAAGCTTCTCTCAAAGCCTTCCTTAATAGAGGGTTCACAACCTGTCACATAACTTCACTTTCCATCAGCACCTCTGCTTGACTTCAGTTCCATGGAACTTTCCCCCCAAATCCTTTGTATGCTGTCTTTCTCCATTAGATTATAAACTCCTTGAGAGCAAGATTCTGATCTTTTTCTTATTTGTTTCCCCAGTGCTTAGCACAGTACCTGGCATAAATGGTTAATAAATGTTATCATCAAATTGAATTACATTTTATTTAAATAGAGTTGCATTTTTAAAATTATTTTAAAAATTTAGCTCAAGGGCCAAACAAAAACAGGAGGGTTGACTGGATTTGGTCAGAAATAAAGTAACCTAATGAAAAGAGTGCTGGACCCAGGAGTCATAAGACCTAATTTAATTATTATCAGAGTCATCCATATCCAGTGGGATTTTTTCCTTTAAGACAGGAAACCTGGACTTCAAGCTGGCTTTACTACTAACTACCTAGATCACTCTGGAACATTTAAATTTTATAGGTCTTAATTTTCTCTTCTTAAAACAAGGGATTTAGAAATAATTTATGAGGTCTCTCCCAGCTCCAGCACTGTGATTGTGTGATTTTATAACCTCCCCCAAAGCAAGTTGACCAAATAGCCTTAGTACTACTGTAAATGGCAGCTAGGTGGTGCAGTAGATGGAAAGGTGGGCCTGGAACCATCTTCTTGAGTTCAAATCTGACCTCAGACAATTACTAGCTATATACAATGGAAGGATGTGGGTTAGACAATAATACAATAAGATGAATTTGGGATTGGTGGAATGGCTGAAGTCAAAAATTGATCATTCATGATTTGATTTGTTACAGAATCACTGAATCAAGAGCTGGAAATAACCTTAGTGGATAATCTAGTGCAACCTACCTGTAAATGTATCCTTAATATATCCTTTGTGGATAGCCTCAGAAGTGGTTATCCAAGTTCTACTTATAGATCTGCAATGAGGGGGAATCCAGTGTTGCTTGAGACAGTCTATTCTACCTTTGGACGATTCTCATTTTAAAATTCTTCCAGGTATCCAGGTCAATTTTGCTTCTTTGCGACTTCACCTAGTTCTTACTCCCAGTTCTATCCACTAGACCCAAACAGAATAAGTCCAAGTGTTCCTTTATATTGCAGACCTTTAAATACTGTCCTCTTTTGCCTTCACTTGTCCTCATTTGACATCTTTTAATGTTAATATCACTTTTTATTATACTGAAAACGGATATCTTTATAGCTATGTAAGTTCTGCAAAGTGCTTTTCATACATTATCTCATTTGATCCTTGCTAGGTAAGATGCAGCAGATACAATTATCAATTTACAGATGAGGAAACTGAAGATCAGGAGAGTGAAGTGACTTGTTCATGGTCATAGGGCTAGTTAAGTGTGGGAGACAAGATTAAAATGTTGGTGTAGCTGACTCAGTTTCAGGTCTTCTACCCAAACCACTAGATAATTCACAAATTAAAGGAATCTATGATGTAACTAAGTTCAACCCATCAGCTTACCTAAAAATAATTTTTATTTGACATGGAGTTACAACATATAGTTTTATTGTGGCAGGTATTCCTATCTAATTATGTTTGCTTATTAAAATGAATTATATTTATTAAATTGAATTATAAAATTAGATTATTAAAATGTGCTTATTATAATGAATTATATTTAATTCCATTCTGATTTTCTTCCGCTATCCACCTTGCTTTAGGGAGAAATGTCCTTCTTGGAGAAACATCCCTAAAGCAAGGTAGATGACTTAAATACAATTCATTATAATAAGAAAATTTTAATAATTTATTGTACTTGTCCAGGGAGAAATATCCCTAAAGCAAGGTGGATAATAGGAGAAAATCAGAATGGTATTAAATGTTTCCTTAAAATAACCCACAAAGTGGGAGACCCTGGGCAAATTGCTTCAATCCCCTCAATCTCAGTTTCCTCATTTGTGAAATGAGGAGGTTAGATTAGTGGTTCTCCAGATGTGGTCCAGGAAACCTCTGGGATTCCCCAAGACCCATTTGTGAATTCCCTGAGGTAAAAATTATTTTTTAAAATAACATAAAAAGCTTTTAATTTCTAATATTGGTAAAACATCAATTGATATAACCCACATAAACAAATTTGAGGACCTCTTTGGAGTCCTCAATTATTTTTAAAACATTAAATTTTAAAATATTAAATTTTAAAATATTTTTAAAAATAAAATAAAATATAAAGGGGTCTTGAGACCAAAAAGAGATTTACTGGACTAGATAGAATCTAAGATATCTTTCAACTCTAAATTTAGTATCCATGATACATTTTGTGTATCATAGAAATTTGAAATAGGAATTTGAAATAGGAAATTGAAAATTAGGAAGTTTTGTCTTTTTTTCTAACCAGTTCAATTCAGCAAACATTAAAAAAAAAGTGTGTATACAAAGTGCTGATACAAAGCTAGAAAAATGAAAGGACCCTCCCTTCAAGGAGCTTCCATTCTTTAGTGGGAGATAGAACTTGTATTCAAGTAAGTAAACACTGCGCGTGCGCGCGCACACACACACACACACACACACACACACACACACACACCTATATATACACATGAGCAGTTAGGTGATGCAGTGGATAGAGTGCCAGGTCTGCAGTCAGGATGACTTATCTTCCTAAGTTCTCATTCAGTGTCAGACACTTACTAGCTATATAACCTTGAGCAAATCACTTAACCCTGTTTGACTCAGTTTCCTCATCTGTAAAATGAGTTGGAGAAGGAAATGGCAAACCGCTTCATTATCTCTGCCAAGAAAATCACAAATAGGGTCACAAAAAATCAGACACAACTTAAACAACTCAGCAACAAAAATAAGGACATATATATTTTTAATAGCCACACACAAAATACACATATGTATATTTAAATGTATAGACTTTCTATGTATGTATTATATTATGCATAAATATATGCACACATATAAACAGAACACATGTATTCATGCCTACTTATATATACATATAAATACAAATTTAAAAAGGGGGAAAGCACTAATATCTAGGATGACCAAGATAGACCTTATATAGGAGCATGGAGGACCACTTATTCAAAGACATGGAGGAGGGGAATATAAAGGCATGAATGCTAGTGGATCAGTCTGACTGGAAAAGAGAATCTGGAAAGGACTGAAACAGAAAATAAAGCATTTTTTATTCTTTCCACAAACATTTATTAGGCACCTACCATATGTACTGGGTGCTGGTGGAATAAAAAATAATTAAGAATGGATCTGGCTGTCAAGAGGCTCCTAGGCTGTGAGAGGAAACATCAGAAAAGTCCACCAATAACTGTAATATGAATCAGAATATAAGTATATAATGGAGGGGCAAAGTGCTATGAGATCAAATGAAGGACAGATTCCCCTCTAGCTGGGGCAGCTCAGGGCAGGCTTTTTTGGAGGAGCTGGCCTTTGAGCTAGGGATCCCCTTCTGTTTCTCTTTAATGTCAGGTTCAGAAGTAATCTTCTTAGGCAAAGAAGTGACAGAGTACCCCCTTCCCCTGCCCCCTTTGTTCAGTCCTCAGTGGAAACAAAGGCCAGTTGGTCAGTATCTTCATGTCCATGAAACTAGCTGCTAAGGCAGCTCCCACCCTGCATGTGTGCCAAGGAATGGGAAGATCATCATTTGTTGAAAGCAGATCCACAGGGAGCCTAGGACAGTGACTCACAACTTCTAGCCATCTTTCCCTGAACCAGTCACATAAACTTTTCCGACTTATTGAAGTCTTATAGAAATAGTTCTTCATGGGAAAATATCAAGGAAAATGGAACCAGAGCCAACTGGCAAGCTGTGTTCTTAGTCTTCAGTACTTTTTGAGATTTCTCTCTTTTTTTCTCCCCCTGCAATTCCTTTTAAAAAAATCTTTTTTCATCATTGACTTTGTTACAGTTTCTAGTCCTTTTTCTCCCCCTTACAGCATAGGACTTCTGTAAATGTTTTTGTCCTTTGTTCTACTTGCTGTTCCTTTTGAAGTTGGTTGTGATGTCTGTTCAGTAGGGCCTTTCTGATCAGTTATCCCTTTACCTATGCACCCTCTTTCCAGGTATCAAAAATGAGGGCAGCTGGGACTGAAAGGCCTCTCATTAGATAGAGGCGGGCCCTGCTCTGCTACCAGCCACAGGAGGAGGAGACAAAGCTGACTCCAGGAATGACCAGCATTGAGAAGAAAGAACCAGAGGTGAGAGAATGACATAGCTTTGAGTAGACAGAAGCAGAGGGTACAAACCTCTCTCTAAATGGCTCCACTTTGGGACTGAACACTTTTCTTAGCAACAGACTATCAGAAATAGTCTTACAGAGACTATATCATCAGAGAATTGTGCTGCTGAATCCAAAGATCAGCAAGCACACTGGTAATTGACCCAGAGTAGCCATTAGCTCAGGTTTTCTTCCAATTTTATGACTAGGTAACCTGAGGCACAATTCGAAAAAATAAAACAAAATCTCAGAGCCTATAGCAAGTATCATCAAGGATAAGGAAGCTAGGATTTTCCTTTGAACATTGATAAGACAACTTAATCCTTTTTTTTTTTTAAATTTTAAACCCTTTACTTCTGTGTATTGACTTATAGGTGGAAGACTGGTAAGGGTAGGCAGTGGGGGTCAAGTGACTTACCCAGGGTCACACAGCTGGGAAGTGTCTGAGGCCGGATTTGAACCTAGGACCTCCTGTCTCTAGGCCTGGCTCTCAATCCACTGAGCCACCCAGCTGCCTCTAGTAGGAGAGTGTGTCCACGACTAGAAGAACCCAAAGGATATTTTTGCTGGCTGAAAGGTAGAAAGTGTTCCCCACAAATTTTGCAATGGAACAACATCCAAGCAGAATCATTGCTTCAGTCTTACCATAGGACTTCAGGCTTAATATGGAATGTTCTTATGGCTTTCACACATAGAACATCCTTCTACCATGCCATTCCCTCTAGGTTATTAAGTTTCTTGGGCAGAGGAGTGGCATGGCTAGATTTGGACCTTGGCACATACTCAAGGGTTGGGTTGTTATTGGCAACTGTGTGAAAGATTAGACAAATCAATTGGCCAGCTATCACAAAACTTGAGGTCAGGGGTGACAAGGATTTGAACTAGTTCCGTGGTAAAATAAATGGAGAGGAGACTTTGTGAAATTTTGTGAAATATTGTGAAAATGTAATACATTTGGCAAATTGATTTGATAGATAGAGAGTGAGAGAGAAGAAAGAGCCAAGGATGACTCCAAAGTTATAAACCTATGTGACTGGAATGATAATCCAAATATAACATTCCACCTCCCATCTCCCATGATTTTCCGTAAGCCATCCCAAATGTTTGAAATGCTCTCTGTCCTCACCTCTTCTTGGTGACATTATCACTCTTCAAGGCTCAGTTCATGTGCCAGTTGTTTTCCTTCATACTTAAAGAGAACCAAAATGATATCACTATGTAGTGAGGTAAAGGTACAGTATGTCTGACTTACTGACCAGACTGATACAAGCTCAGAAGGCTGTGCCATGAGTCAGGCACAAATAGACCATATAAACATCTGGAGTGAAGATGTCTCTAAATTTGGACATCTCACATTTCTTTTGAATTACTGCAATTCTGCTTTGCTTACATAACACAGCACCTTCTGTGATATGGGCATGCCATGTTGGATGGTTCAGTGCCAGTGTCGTCCATGCCTCACAATCAATAGCAAAGTTCTTCAGAGAAAGACCTTTAGAGTGTTCTCTTATTGTTTCCTCTGCTCTCCATGCGAGTATTTGCTTTGTGTACATTCTCTAGCAAACCTATGCTTGTCATTTAAACAACACACGCAGACCATCAGAGTTGCCCTCTCTGTGGTAGAGACTAAATGTTTGGCAGTTAAGCTTAAAAAAGTACTTCAGTGTCTGGTACTTTATTTTGCTGGGTGATCTTCAGAATCCTTCTAAGACAATTCAAATGGAACCAGTTCAATTTCCAAGTGTAGTGTTGGGGTACTGTCCAGGTTTCATGGACATACAACAATGAGATTAGGACAATGGCTCTCTAGACTTTCAGTTTGGTAGGTAGTTTAATATCTCTCCTTTTCCACACATTCTTTTGGAGCTTCCCAAACATTGAGCTAGCTCTGGCTATGTGTACATCAACCTCATCAACTGTGGGTACATCCCTGGAAAGTATACTGCCGAGGTAAGTGAATTTATCCACATTATTCAACATTTTTCCATTTTCTGTAACCAGTGCATGTGAACATGTGAACAGTGGGGTGCTGCCTGGTGGAGAACCACTCAATTCCTAGATGAAGACTTTCTGTTTTCTCCAAATGTTAGTAAATATTTCTTCTAAAATTAGTTTTGTGATTATTTTCTACCTATTTTGTATTTACTAATACGTGTACACATAAAGTCCAGCATCTGTATTTTACAGATGAGGAAACTGAGGTTCAGAGAAAGTAGTAAGTATCAAAGCTTGGCTTTGAACTATGGTCTTCTAACTTGAGTTTTCTCTTCATTAGGGCAAGTAATCAGTCTAGCTAAGTTAATTTGAGGAAAAGACAGGAGGCAGCATTTGCCAGGCAAATCAGATAACCACCATCATCTTTACCACCCAATTCTCCTGAGACCCTGAAAAAAATACCTCAAGACACTGAGCCCCAATAGAAATAGCAATGTCCTTCAAACTATTCAACTTGCTTCCAATCCAGCTCCTATAACCATCATTGTGGGGAGAAATCATTGTGGAGAGAAAGTCCACTATCTTCATCACCATTAGAAATAACCAATGACCAGCTACCACCAATAGGCAATGGCATAGGAATCCTGGAATTGGCTTTACCTTCCAGACCACCAACCCTGCTTCTAGCCCCTCTCACTGCCATTATCTGGGGAAATAAGTGCTTTAGAGAAGAGGCTAGCCATCCTCACCAACCTCAGACCAACTACTAAATACAGGACAGGCAAGCCAGCATAGCTAAAGACGCAAGGCATCTTGAGAGACAGAAGGCTTCATGTGTTGGGCAAGTCATACCATCATTACCTGGTCCACAATTTGTCCACATTCTGGGGCCTTGACCTTAAGAATGTTGAGAATATCAAAGCTTCTGGCTCAGTACCATCAACCATCATCTTGGGAAGTAACCCCAATGGAAATGCAGTTTAACAACTGCTTTTGCAGATGCTCCATCTATAATTCCTGAAGACCCAGAAAAGAAAGTTCTGTCCCCAAAGTAAGTAGTTCAGCATCAGAAACTGATTATGATTTTATCTATGGAAATTATGTTAAAGAGGAGGCCTAACAATGATGCCCTGAGGAGGAAGACACCAGTCCAGTAGAATCTAGCACTGATGGTTTTGGACTTGACTTTGCCAAAACTAATGTTAGATAGGAACTAAACTAAGCTCATGATCCTAGATTAGATTAGACTCAAGTTCCTCCTAAAATAGAAAAGAATAAAGGAAAAAAGTCAGATTCATGTTTACTTTTGGGTGGAAGGGAGGAGGTGGCACATGGCCTGAGGAAAAGAAGTTGGCCCTAAGGTCTTTCTCCTCTTACCACACTGCATGAGTAAAAGAATAACCTTCACTCTCAGTTGCAAATGCCACAATAGGCCATACTCGGTACTGAGTCACAATGCTTTATAGACACCTCATATTTAGACTGTGTAGTCAGTGGGAAAAGGCTGCTCCCCACCATGAGACAGGCCAACACAAATGTCCCCAAATGCTCTAGTCCTCATTGAATTATCCCAGAAGCAGATCCCTAGATTCTTCAATGTAGATGACAGATAGATCTTAACAAACTGATGATTTCCTCATATGTACCTGATCTCTTCCTGCTACAAAATGCTTTTATTTGTTTGTTTGTTTGTTTGTTTGTTTGTTTATTATGATTTTTAATTTTTTTTTAAACCCTTACCTTCCATCTTGGAGCCAATATTGTGTATTGGCTCCAAGGCAGAAGGCAGAAGAGTGGTAAGGGCTAGGCAATGGGGGGTAAGTGACTTGCCCAGGGTGACACAGCTGGGAAGTGTCTGAGGCCAGAATTGAACCCAGGACCATCTCTAGGCCTGGCTCTCAATCCACTGAGTTACCCAGCTGCCCCCTTCCTGTTATAATTTGAAAAAAATATTCTGTTTCTATAATTTGCTATATTCGATCCACTAATTTTATTAGGATTAAATTATTTAGTAAAAATTTGTGTTTCAATTTTTAAAAAAATATCTTTTATTGATTTTACCTTCATTTTGGGGGTTTAAAATGTTTGTTTAACAAGGGTATGCCCTTAATTTGGGGAATGGCTGAACAAATTGTGGTATATCCTGGTGATGGAATACTGCTGTGCTCAAAGGAATAACAAATTGGAGGAATTCCATGTGAACTGGAAAAGACCTCCAGGAATTGATTCAGAGTAAAAGGAGCAGAGCCAGAAGAACATTGTACACAGAGACTGATATACTATGGTAAAATAGAATGTAATGGACTTCTGTACTAGCAACAATACAATGACCCAGGACAATTCTGAGGGATTTATGGAAAAGAACACTACCCACATTCAGAGGAAGAACTACAGGAGTGGAAACACAGAGGAAAAACAGCTACTTGAACACATAGGTTGATGCGGACATGGTTGGGGATGTAGACTCTTAATGACCAACCTAGAACAATTGTCAATGATATGGAAATAGGTCTTGATCAATGACACAGGAAGAAACCAGTGGAAATGTGCATCAGCTACTGGCGGGGCAGGGGGAGTGGAGGGAGAGAGAGCAAGAACATGAATCATGTAACCATGGAAAAATTTTTTTCTAAAAAATTAAAAAAATTTAAAAAATAAACAGGCAGATCTTTAAAAAAATGCTTGTTTAATTTTTTAGCATTTGTTTATAAAGTTTTTGTCCCCTTAAACATGGGAAACTTTTTAAAGGTGTTATTTAAAACTGAGAAATATGCAAATATTCCTATTCAGTAATCACATATCTAAATTTTGTAAAGTTCTATTTAGGTTGTTAGCTTCTTTTCATTTTTTTTGTTGTTGTTAGTTTTCTCTAGATCTGAAATGGACACCTTGAGGTTGCCATGCATTATAATTTTATTGGCTTCTTCCTATATGGATATCAGTTACATATATTTATATGTATACATATATAAGTGAAATATTCATATTCATATTCATATATAGTACTGATATTTTGTATTCATATACAGTACTGATATTTTAATACCATATTGAAATATCAATACTATATATAAATATAAACACATATAGTATTGATATTTCATTGTGGGTTGTGCATTTAAGCACATTGTAGTTTACTTTTTTAAAAATAAAAAGACTATAAATGTATGTTTTTATTATCAGCTTACCTGAGATGCTTACTATCTTTCTTTTTTTTTTAAGTTTATTTAAAGCATAATAAATTCTGTTCCCGCCTCTCATTTTAAATTTTGGTGAATCTTCATATTTTGAGTGTATTTCCCATAAAAAAAATGTTGTATTTTATCTTCTAATCCATTCTACTGCCCTATTTCTTTATATCCATGAGATAATTTCTTTCACATTCTTGGCTATTATTAATTGTATATTTCCTGCCTTAATATTTTCTTTCTCCTCATACTTTCTCCTCTCATTCTTCTGTTCATTCCTCTGCATAAAGAAGAACGTGATGAAAGAGAAAGAATGTAATTAACATTCATAATCTATAATGGAAGTAGTCTACTTCCACTCCACTGCCCTTTTTTTCATCACTCCCAGATCTGATCACTGCTTCTTGCTTTCTTTCCTCTTAATCTCCTCTTACAATCCAATCTCCAAAATTAATATTTGTTTTGCTTATGACTATTCCCTCCTCAAATCTACCTTCTCTTTAAAATTTTCTTTCACTGCCCTTGTATTTTTCCTTGATGTGTTCAATATATTTTTATGCCAAACTGTGTGTGTGTCTGCTTTGTCTGGTTTAGTTAAGCACCATAGATAGAGTACTAGGTGCCTGGAATCAGGAAGACCTGAATTCAAATCCTATCTTAGACATTTACTAGCTTGGTGATCCTACCTAAGTTTTCTCAACTGTAAAATGAGGAAAATAGTAGCATCTACCCTGCAGGGTTGTTATGAGGATCAATTGAAAATATGCTTTGTGGGGCAGGTTGGTAGGTTGGCAGCTCAATTGATAGAGAGCTAGGTCTGTAGATTGGGAGGTCCTCGATTCAAATGACGTCAGATACTTACTAACTGGGCAAATTACTTAACCCCAATTGTCTAGTTCTGACCATTCTTCTGCCTCGGAACTGATACTTGTATCCATTCTAGGACAAAAGTAAGGGTTTAAAAAAAAGAGAAAAAAAAACTGCTTAGCACAGTGCCTTGCACATAGTAGGTTCTATGTCTATTTCCTTCCTCCATTCAAAATCCGTTTTTTCCCCCAAAGTTATTTCTGATTTCAAACCTTTATCTTTTACCTTTTAGAATATCATAGTTCAAGATTTTCTCTCTCCAGGATTTGAAGTAATTTTGCTTGATTCTGACAATGGTTCTTTGAAACTTCTTTCTTTCTGACTGTATTTTTTTCTTTGACAGCCCTGGATTTTGGTTGTGAAACTTGGAAGTTTTTAGTTTAGTGTTCTTTTAAGATTCTTTCTGTTTCCCCTCTTTGTACTCTGGTTTCAATATATTTGAGCAATTTTCTTTTATAGTATCTTGAAATACAATGTCCAGATTTTTTGTTTAGTTATGGTTTTCAGCAAGTATCATGATTGTTAAATTATCTCTCATTTCTACTTGCCTTGGAAAGGATATATATATATATATATAAAAGTAGGTATGTATATCCTACTTTCAGAGAAAAAGAACTGAGTCTGAATTCAGACCAAAGCAAACTTTTTTCATTGTCTTAATTTTTTTTATTTGAGTTTCCTTCCACAAAAGGATTAATATGGAAAAATGCTTTACATGATTGTACATGTAAAATCTATATAAGATTGCTTACCATCTCAAAGGGGTGGGAGGTTGGGGTGGAGGGAGGGAGAGAGAGAATTCAAGATACAATATTCTTTGAAAAATGTTGAAAACTTTTTACATGTAATTGGGGGAAAATAAAATTTAATGCCTTAAGAAAGTATATTTGTGGAAACTATATATACCCACACATTATATATACATTTTCTTCTGTTTTTTTTTTAAACCTGTTGATTTTTTACTGGCATTTCTTGTCTCCTGGAATCAATGAATTCCATTTCCTTCATTCTAATTTTTATGAAATCTACTTTAGTGAGGTCTTTTGCTTTTCGTTCTAATCCATATATTCTCCTTCCAATTTTTTTTCCTCCAGAAATTCTTTCATTTTTAACTCTTCATTTCATCCAGGAATTCTTGTAGTCCTTTTGGTCCGAATATTATTTCTCTTTGAGACTCTTCTTGAAGTTATTATGTAGCTACTTTCTTTTATGCTAACTTCTTGGGCATTGCTTGACCATAATATTTCTTTATTATTTTCAGTGTATTCTATTTACCATCATCTTTCCTTTCAGTTTCTGGTTTAGGCCTTTATGTCAAGGCCAGCCTGCATCCCTCCTAAAATTAATATAGGTGATCAGTATTTGGTTCTGACCTTAATTTCCTGGATTTATAGTCTTGTCCTCCAGCTCATTTTACAGATGAGGCAAACAGGATTAAGTGATTTGTCAAGGATCACACAACTAAGAAGTGTCTGAAGCTAGATTTGAACTCAGGAAAATGATTCATCTTGACCTTAACACCCTGGCACGCTATCCACTGAACTGCCTAGCTACTGAGGTTCTCTAAGACTAGAAAATCTTAGAAAGAGATTAAGTTACTGATTCATGGTCCTACAGCAAGTATATTTTAAAAGAAGGGCTTGTTTTATTTTTTTTTAAACCCTTAACTTCTGTATATTGGCTCCTAGGTGGAAGAGTGGTAAGGGTGGGCAAAGGGGGTCAAGTGACTTGCCCAGGGTCACACAGCTGGGAAGTGTCTGAGGCCAGATTTGAACCTAGGACCTCCCTTCTCTAGGCCTGACTCTCAATCCACTGAGCTACCCAGCTGCCCCCAAGAAGGGCTTGTTTTAAAGGAAGAGTCTTCCTGACTGTAAAACCCAACTTATATATGCCTTTCTCTGTATTTGCTAGTAGGGGAAAAATAGTGGGATTCCCATGGTTCTCTGGAGTTCTTAAAGAACTTATAGTCTGATGGAGGGAGAGGGTATATAAGAATATGGAACCGACTTCAGAAAATTAACAGAAAAGTTTTCAAGCTTTGCAGGTTAATCAGTGGATAAAACAGAAACAAAATCAGGTATGGGAATAAAGACAGTTCCAGAAGTTTAATGATTTTTTTTCTGATAACTATATAATTATCTACTCAAATAAAGAAGAAATGTCAAAGTTTCCCTGCAAAATTCTCAAATACAGTTGAACCAGAATAAAATGCAATTGGGAAATATTTGACAAAATAAACAAAAATATAATACAACAGAGGCAATATTAATTTGTAGTTTTCTAAATCATTAATTACGTGGCTTCAGGGATTCATTCCTATTTGACTTTTGAAAGAAATAAAAAGAATGAGGCGAATATCCTGAGTCAAAGATCTGACTTTATTTTGTGAACACAAAATACATAAGTCAGAGACCTGCATACTGCACCCAGTCTGTGCCATGAGACAAGTACAGTCCAGGTGACAATAGGTTTTATAGGTTTTGGACAGTTTCTCAACAGAGGTCATTAATAGGAGCATGTATTCAGAACATGTTTCAAAAATTTTTTTAAAATATTTTGCTGAAATTGTTAACAAATTTCAGGAATACGGATCAGGACCAGGGCATCTCCCTATTCTCTTTTCCCTTTACAGACCACCTAGTTATTACACTGCAGGATTAGGGGCTCAGTTTCCTCATGCCATTCTCTAGAGTGTATGGCAAGGAGAAAAAACAGGAAATATATAAGCACTTTCATAATTACAGAATATTATTAATACTATTCCAATTCCTGTTATATGTGAGATCTCACAGTTATAGCTTATCAGACTATTATAGAGGAATCCTTATAAGTGATTACAAGTTACTTAATTAAATTTCTTCTTACATGTTGACACTACTGCTCTAGAGACATACTGAAGTGGGGGTTCTGAGGTATTCAGGGAGGGCTAGAATCTCTAGATGGAGAGAGGACTTGAAAAGCCCTTTTCAGAAATGCTCATCTGTCTTTGGTGTCCCACTTTTCTCACCTCTGGCTCCAAGAAGCCGTAGCTGAAAGTGCTCAAACCCATCAGTGAGTTAGGGGAGTGTCTGTCCCAAATATATGAAGACTTTTCTAGGTGGAATGGATGGATGAGAATAATGTGTTCCAGCTGCCATAAAGGCACTGAAACAAGTGCTGTGGAGCTCTTAGTTAGACATAGAAGATGCCAGAACCATCCACAGCATCCTGGGCCATTGCTAGTTGTCCTGACTTTTGTCTTGCCACTGGACTTAAATAACTAGAAGAGTGTGAGACTGTAATTCTACCTTACTTAAATCTAATTCACATACAAATCAAGACATTACCTCATGATGTCATTTGTCCTCTTTAAAAACAAAGAATGAACAACAACAATGAACAAGAATCCCATAATGTAAGAGTGGATAGGACCTTAGAGGCCATCTACAGTCCATTCCTGAATGAGAATTCTCTCATATAGGGCAAGTTCAGTATTTGCTTGAAAATTTAAAGTAAGTTTCCATTCTAATGAAAGTTCTACTTTTGCATAGCTTGAATTCCTTATCTCAAAACTAAAATTGCCCCTAGCTTCCACTTCTTACATGGAAATCATATAATCACTTAGAATTTGTGGTATAAGGTGTGAGATATTGGTCTATACCCAATTCCTGTCATACTGTTTTCTGGCTTTCCTAGTCGTTTTTGTTGACTAGTGAGTCCTTAACTCCAGTAGCTAGGATACCTCACTAGATTCTTTCAGCTGGTAGATATGAAAGAAAAATTTGATTGTCTCCATCTTCATAATTTACTTGACATAAATCTTAGCTTATAGTTACAAATAGTGAAAGTGTTAACACCCAGTGATCCCTTTACAAAGTTTAAGACATCTTTCCTTGAATGAATTAGAAGAGGCAAGCCTATTGACTAACGAAAGATTGCCACGTTCCTAAGAGATCCTGAAGAGACAATTCTGGAGCTTTCCAGCTCAAGAGAGGGCAAACCATGAACATCCTGTGGAGGAGACTTTTACAGAGGCAGGGGAGGAGATTTCTATTTCTTCTCCTCTCCCTCAATGGCCTTGCCATTGGCCTCTGGTGGCAGGGCTATTCACCCAGAAGGCTGCTGGAGAGGCAGGCAGCTGAAGAGAATTCAAGGCATATCTGTGGTAGGAGAGACACATACCACACATAAACATAAACATAAACATAAACATATACATATATATATATGTATATATATATATATATATATATATATATATATATATATATAGAGAGAGAGAGAGAGAGAGAGAGAGAGAGAGAACGAGAGCTTTCAAGGCTAGAAGAAGCATAAGGGACCTTTGGGAACAAAGAAGAAAACTAGCTATGGATACAAGAGAGACCTAGCTTTGGCATTTGAGAATCATGCTGCAGAGAGGAGTAGAACCTATGAATCACAATGGACAACTCTTCTCCCCACCCCCAGCAGAGATGCTTCATCCAAGAACATGCTTGGCCAGGACTTCACAAGAGATCAAGTACTTCCAGACCCTGCAGTATTAAAGCAGTGATTATCCTTGAGCTTGACCTTGTGTTCCCCATATGTATACCCCATCCCCTTTATATTCTAAATGTGTTCCTACTCTTTCCAGGGATATATATTTATAGGACAGTGTGCTGGGATAGGACAGGTTTAGGAGAAGAAATGTTTTGTAGCTACTTTTCTTACTATCTCGTCTTTGTAAGTGCCTTTGCTATTTAAATAGCACCTACTATGTGCCAAGCATTGTGCTAAGTGCTTTACAAATATTATCTCATCTACCTCTGTGAGGTAGATGCTATTATTATCTGCATTTTATAGTTTTTGGAAACTGAGTCAAAGGTTAAGTTACTAGCTATGTGACCCTGGGCAAGTCACTTTAATTCTGTTTCCTTCAGTTTCCTTATCTGCAAATACTTGCCCCCCAAAGTTGTTGGGAAGATCAAATAAGATAATAATTGTAATGCTAGTAATTGTTATTATTATCATGCAGGGTCCCAGAATAAGTGTCTGAATTCAGATCTGAACTGAGGTCTTCCTGATTCCAGACCCGGCATTTTATCCACTGTACCTCACACCAATAAAGGCTTATTGAACAATAATATTAGTCAATCTTTGTGAACCCAATCCCTGAGTACAAGTATAGGAACTGGAATCCTTAATGGACCAGTGCCACTGGATGATGACATAATCTCATTTGTCTCTGAACCTCTTGAACCAGGACAAAAGTGCCATTCTGTGTCTGGCACCAGAGGCTGAATTGCTCTTGCCCTTGCTTCAATCTTTTAAAATTACTTTCCATCTTCTCAACTTCATTCCTGGACCAAAGTTTCAGCCTGTCCACTGTTATTATCCCTGCGAAATGAACCCAGAGAGACAGTCCTTTACCTGGGGGTGGTGAGTAGTATGGAGGTGGGGGTAGATATGACAAAGGAGGGGAGGGAAACCCCCACAGTTTTACAGAAACATGCCAGCACCAAGGCCCTTCCTCTTCCCTGGTGGTGGTCTGGAGAGGACATAATCAGCTTCTGCCTGATCAACCAGGGATGGGGGAGGGGAGAGGGCTATAAAAGACACAGACCGTCAAAAAAAAGGAAGAAGCCTTTAAACACCATCTGATATCTCCACTGAAGAAGGCCTTTATCAAGTTTTAAAAAAAAAAATCTCACTGAACAATATGGAGTATCCCAGTCCCCGGCATTTCTGCTCTAATTCCTCTGAAGGGAAACTACAAAGATCTCTGATGTTTCATCTTTCAGACTGTTTTTTAGAGGAACTTTTCCCCCACCTCCTCCTCCCCCACTTCCCCGTGAACTCTCTTCTCCATTTCTTTTCCTTGCTGAAGCTGCAGATGTACATTATGCTAGTGTGAAAAAAGCTAATTAAACGGTGGCAGCTCGGCGGGAGGCAGGAAGGGCCATGGAGCACGCGGGGATGATTGATACACACTGTCACGGGCTCTGCTGGGTGTCATAACTTAGTGACAAATAAAGGATTACAGCAGCCCGAAGTGACTCTCTCGGTCATTGTTAGGCACACATCAAAGCATCCCTGAGTCTTAGTACTCAGAATGGGGTGTTGGGACAGGAGGGCTTACAGTTTGGAGTTGTTCTATGTAGAACCGAAAAGGGGCTGGATGGAGGGGAGAGGAGCCAAGAAAACCACACTGCATTAGTGCGGTTGCACCACAACGACGATGACAACAACAATAATAACGGCTGTTAGGAGAAAGCGCTTTATCACAAACTCTGGAGACTTCGTATGATTAAATTTTAAATCAAGCAGGGGGTCAGTGTGGAAGCCTGTTTTTTTTTGGGGGGGGGGAGGGGATTGGAGGAAGAGAGGCGGCTCGATAAAAAGCTACTCACTGGAGCAGCTCGAGGGGAGATCCAAAGGAAGATGAACAGTTCAGTTTTAAACTACCCCTATAGAGGTTGGGAGGTGCTTAAGAGCATCCCAGTGGAGTCATTTTAGATGAATATTCCGTAACAATTGGAATCATAAAAGGATCAGCTCAGATCTCCAAAGTACATAGATATCCCACAGCCCTCCTCCCCTAAACACCCCCTTAAGAACCCAGAGTTTGTTTTTCTTGGGGTTTTTACCTGAACCAGGCATTAAAATGGGAAGCCAGTTTGGAATCCCTATGTGCTATTGTCTGTAATGCTAATGGGTTCTCTTTGGAAGGGCCTAGCCCCTTTGGAACATGCTGGTTGTGACCTAGGATAAGATGAAACACCAAGATGACAAATGTATTTTCGCAGGCGGCACCAATTCTGCCCTGGCAATTTGGAGTCTGTGTGAGCCTTTATGCATAGAAACCACTGTTACCATTAGACAACTGCTCTTTCACCTGTAGCTTGTAGCTATACACACATTCAGCAGAATGCAGAATGCACACAACACTAGATGACTTGGGGAGAAGGAAATGGCCACAGGCAATTGGAGGTGTAGATTGTGTCCCCACATAACATCATGTGTTATATCTTCTGGGTCAGTGTCATCTGAGGGGGAAAAATATTGTTATTGTATATTTTAGACCACATAAAAGGGGGAAGAAAAAAAGAGTTCAAAAAACATAAGTCTGAAATGAAGACATATTATAATACTAATGGGAAACTTCAATTATTTGGCCATAATTATAACAGTGTATATTTATGTGGTTGTAAGGCACTTTTTATGTTATCTGAGCTTCATTACAACAACCATGTGAGACAAATAGGTCCTACAAATATTTTGATTTTCATTTCATAGTTGTGATTCCTATTAAATAATTTGATTCCTATTGTATAGGTGTTATAGCTTTGATTCTTAGAAAAGTTAACTGACTTGCTCTTGGTCTTAGAGCTAGTGAGAAGGAAGGATTTGAACCCAAGTCTTTCTGACTCTTGGTCTAGCAATCAGCAGTGCTGTTTGAGAGCTCTCTTTGCCAAAAGCAGATAACCTAATACGTTTTTGTATTTTTAAATAAGTCCATTCTTGAATACTTGAAGCAGTCAATAATTAGATTTGCTATTGTAGACCTGAATATTACTAAGAAACTGGAACTTGTTATTAAGGTAGAAATAATGGGAATCTTGAGAGACTGACAATTTATCAGATACTCTGATATGTACACTGAATTTAGAGAGAATAGATTTCAAGAGTTAGAGAAAAGCTAGGTGGTATCCCATGGATGTTTATAGAATAGGAAACTTAGAAGAATAAAGTTCTGAAGCCACAAAAACCAATTCTAATTAGGAGAAGGGAAAATTGTCTAGAGATGAATGTGGATATACAGAGGACTCACTAATGATATAACAAGTTGGATGAGGTTCCATGGGTAGTTTGTAAATTATCTTTAGGACTGAGTTCTACATCTGTACAAGTATTGGGAGAATTATCTGTTGGTGAACTGCAGCCAAACTTTCTCAAGTTAAAATAGAAGTAGAAAGTTAGAGCACTGGGTCAAAGCTGGTGGCACTTAGTCTCAGTGCTTTCCTCTGTCAGCATTCATCCCACATGAAGGCTTATTCTTTTCACGGCGGCTAGCATAAGGGGTTTACTTATGGTTTAGTTTTATACCCTCTTGCTTACAGAAATCTAAATGGATTCTTTGTTAACCCATCCCTCAGAAAAGGAATAGCATCTCTCTATCTCCTTCAAGGCACAAACTCTTTTCCCAAACCACTACCCATTCTGTCATTAATCATACAAGCAAAGACTTAGCCAACCAATTTTCTTTCATCTAATACATGAATGGATATAAGGGCAAAGGGGCTATAGTCAGGAAGTAAAAGACCTAAGCCTTAGCTGCTTTTGGCTAGCAGTCTAAGAGGGACAAATCCCCATATCCCTTTCCCTCTTTATGACTTTCTTCATGAAATGAATAAGAAGGAAGTTGTAGCTAGATCTCATAGTTCAGTTGGGAATTAGGGGCAGAAAGAAGCACAGCCTCAAGGTAGCCCCTGGAAGTTGAGACTTCATCAATAAACCAGTAAGCTTCTAACGGTTTCTGGCCGTCCCATCAATTCTTTTTTTTTTTAACCCTTAACTCCTGGGTATTGGCTCCTAGGTGGAAGAGTGGTAAGGGTGGGCAATGGGGGTCAAGTGACTTGCCCAGGGTCACACAGCTGGGAAGTGTCTGAGGCTGGATTTGAACCTAGGACCTCCCGTCTCTAGGCCTGGCTCTCAATCCACTGAGCTACTCAGATGCCCCCCATCCCATCAGTTCTGATCACTGTTTTCCATTAAAGTAACCCACAAAAATCCCATTGTGTTTGGGCTGCTGGGTGGCAGAATGACTCTTCCTGCCAGTGGCCTTTTTTAGTATTCTGAGACCTATGTTGCTATATGGCTCTCAAGATGGATTTTGTTTTCATAATTTACCTTCCAAGAAATTTCTCTCACATTAACAAGTTCCATGTCAGCCAAATAGTGACATTTTGGTTGGTTACATCCTAACTCTGACATCTCTATGGCAACACTTGAACTTCTCACTTATATAAAGCAAAGGTATATATACATATACATATACACACACACATCTAAAACATCTAAGAGTTTAGTGTAAATTATATTAAACTCAGTAGAGGAACAGACATAGATGAAGAGAGAAGAGGGGGTTGGGTACTGAGGTTCAAGAGAGAGGACAGTCACAAGCAAAATAAAATTCAGTGTTGGAGGTTGCGTTATAAAGGGAAGATTAAAAGGAAAGAAAGAAAGAAAGGGTAAGAACTAGTGAATGGGGTCTGGGTGAAGGGAAGAGGAAAAGGGCAGTGAAACATATCACTTCAATTACAGAATAAAAGTGTTGATCATTCTCTTTCAGCAAATCCTGTGAAAGAGGACAAGGGACAAAGAGAAGAAATAAGAAAATACAATGTAGGGACCCTAATAGGTAACAATCACGATCTTGAACATGAATGGGATGAACTCACCTACAAAATGAAGGAAGAGAACAAAATGGATTTAAAAGCAAAATCCAACAGTATGTAGTTTTCAAGAAACATATTTGAAACAAAGATTCATACAGAGTTAAAATGAGGGGGTAGAGAAGAATGTACTATGTTCAAGTACATTTTAAAAAGCAATCATGATCTCAGACAAGGAATCAGTGAGTATAGATTTGGTTAAAGGAGATAAAGAAGAAAGCTGCAGTATACTTAAAGGCATCAATGAAAATGAAATATATGAATTGGAATAGGGAATGGGCCTGTGATTTCAGTTGTAGGGAATTCTCTCTACTATAATTTAGCACCTTCCTTTACTTATAGCCTAAGAGAATTATCTAGAATATATGAGATTAAATGACTTATCTAAGATCATATAGTCATTGGTCTTCTTGGTTTCAAGATTTGCCCTTTATTGACTATATGATTCTGTCCCTTAAATAATATAAGACACATGCATATACACTTACATGTATACACAAGTGCCATATGCACATGTACAGCTATATCACTATACATACATGTGTATGTATAAATATATACATGCAGTACACATGTGTGTGGGTATATGTTACCACTTAAAGGAAAAACTATTTGAGTGATAGAGAGAAACAGCAAAATTATAATAGCTAGGGAATCCCAATTAGACCTAGAAAATTAAAAAAAAGAAAAGATAAAAATTAAGAACTCGAATTGAATTTTTCAAAGAAAATCTTGATATGCTAGATTATTTATCAATGATTACTAAATGGTAATTAAAATGACTACATACTTCTCAGTTTTACATGGCACATTTTACATGGTACCTTTATAAAAATCGACCATGTGCTAAGTAGGCATAGTGTGCTAGAATACACAAAACCTCCTAACCAAATTCAGAAAAAGTTTAATCACATCCTATGTGGCTCACAATACAATCAAAATAATAATGGACATTAAAAAGCTTTTGAAGGAAGAATTAGAATTGAAATTGTGACTAAATAATTTATTTTTTTAATAATTTTTATTTTTTAGAAAAGTTATCATGGTTACATGATTCATGTTCGTAATTTCCCCTTCAACCCCTGACTTCCCCCCCTCCCCCATAGTTTTAACATGTGTCATCGATCAAGACATTTCCAAATTGTTGATAGTTGCATAGGTGTGGTAGTTTCAGGTCTACATCCCCAATCATGTCCACCTCAATCCATGTGTTCAAGCAGTTGCTTTTCTTCTGTGTTTCCTCTCCTGTAGTTCTTCCTCTGAATGTGGGTAGGGTTCTTTTCCATAAGTCCCTCAGAATTGTCCTGGGTAAATATTTGAGTAATTAGACCCCTGTCAGAGTTTTTTGTTATAAAGATTTTTTTTTCCCAATTTGTTGTTTCCCTTCTGATTTTGGTTGCATTGTTTTTGTTTGTATAAAAGCTTTTTAATTTAGTATAATCAATCATTTCATTCACATTCAGAGTTATAATTATCAGTTGTGTATTCCCCAACATTTTGGTATCCTCTCCTAGTTCTACCCCTTCTTCTTAGGCCTTTTAAACCAGTGATTTGTTTTAAACCAGTAACCCTTGTCCCCTCCCTTGATTTACTACCCTTTCTACCCCCTCCCTTGTTATTCCCCTCTTTTTATTTTTAAGTCCTAACAAATTCCCTCTCCCTTCTCCTCTCCTCCCTTTTTTGACCTCCCCACTCCTCTGCTCCCCTTGATTTATCCCTTCTGACTTTCTCAGTAGGGTTAGATAGAGTTCTATATCTCAATGGATATTGCTACTCTTCCCTCTCAGGGTTAATTCTACTGAGAGTAAGGTTTAAATATTACCTCTTAATGTTCTCTTCCTCTCCTTCTTATAATAGTATTCATCCCCTCCCCTTCCCATGCCCTCTTTGTGTGTAATAGAATATCCTATTTTTCTTATTCATTCAAGTTTCTCTTGGTGTCCTCTACTATTTACCCCCCTCTTTCCCACCCACCCCCTTATCATCTTAGACCATTTAGTACTCCAACCTCTCCCTGTGAATAATTCTTCTAATCACTATAATAGTGGATACTATAATAGTGAATAGAGTTCACTACAGAGAATTACACATAACATTTCTCCATATAGGAATACAAATAATTATATCTTATTGAAGCCCTTAAAGATACAAATTTAAAAATAAGAGTTTTCTTTCTTTTCCCTCTGTTTCTTATTTACCTTTTCATGTTTCTCTTGGTTTTTGTGGTTGGATATCAAATTTTCCATTTAGTCCTGGTCTTTTCTGTGCAAATACTTAGAAATCTTCTATCTTGTTGAATGCCCATACTTTCCCCTGGAAGTATATAGTCAGTTTTGATGGGTAGATGATCCTTGGTTGTAGACCCAGTTCTCTTGCCTTTATGAATATCATATTCCAAGCCTTGTGGTCTTATAGTGTAGAGGCTGCCAGATCCTGTGTGATCCTGATTGGTGCTCCTTAATATCTGAATTGTCTCTTTCTGGTTTCTTGTAAAATTTTGTCTTTTCCTTGTAAGCTCTTGAATTTGGCTATTATATTCCTGGGGGTTGTCTTTTCAGGGTTTAGTGTAGAGAACAATCTATAGATCCTTGCAATGTCTATATTGTCCTCTTGTTGTAGAACTTCAAAGCAATTTTGTGAATAATTTCCTTTAGTATGGAGTCCAAGTTTCTATTAATTTCTGCTTTTTCAGGAAGACCAATGATTCTCAAATTATCTCTTCTAGAACTGTTTTCTTGATCTGTCAGTTTCTCAGTGAGATATTTCATGTTTCCTTCTATTTTATCAGTCTTTTGACTTTGCTTTATTTGTTCTTATTGTCTTGAGATATCATTGGCTTCTACTTGCCCAATTCTTGTCTTTACAGACAGGTTTTCTGCTATATTCTTTTGATTTTCTTTTTTGATTTGGTCTATCCTGTTTTCCAGCTATTTGATTTTGGTCTCCAATTTGCTTATTAATTCTTTTGATTTGGGGATATCTTTTTCTAATTGCCCAATTCTAGCCTTTAGAGACTGGTTTTTGGCTATAATCTTTTGGTTTTCCTTTTGAATCTGGTCTTTTTGGTTCTTCAAGGCTTCCAGCTGGCCTTTTCTGGTCTTCAATTTGCTTATCAATTCATTTGATTTCTGAGCCTCAATTTCTAATTGTGAAATTCTGCCTTTCAAACTGTTATTTTCTTGCTAGTTCTCTACCATCTTTCTCATAATCTCAGATTTGAACTCTTCAATAGCTTGTGACCAGTTTTCATCTTTTTGGGAAGGTTTGGATATGATTATTTGTTTGTTCTCCTTTGCTGTTTGCTCTGTTGTCTGGATTTTTTCTGTGTAAAAGTTGTCAAGTGTTAAAGATTTCTTCTTGATCTTTCTCTTCTAGGGTTCTTGTCTCTGACTTACCATTGTTAGCCCAGCACCCTCTCAGGTTTATCCTCACACCCAGGGTCTGTCTGCGCTCTTTGGGCTCCTGAGGTCTCAGGTCTGGTTGTTCTCAGGGTCAAGTCTCCTGGTGGTCCCCTTGCTTGTTCCTCTGCCTGAAGCTCCTTTAACAGTCTCAGGGCACTGCTTCCACAGTCTTGCACCCATCTGCACTGGGTCCCTACTCAAGGTCCACGCCTGTACTCAGGATCTACGTCTGCACCTGCAACCATGCTTGCGCTCAGGATCTGTGTTCAAAGTCCGTGCGTTCATGACTAAATAATTTAAAGAATTGATAAGTTTAAAAAAAGAGTTGATAGTTTTATCAAAGAAAGTGACAACAATGAGACAGCATACAAAAATTTGGTATCCAGCTGAGATAGTCCTTAGGGGAAACTTTACAGTTCTAAATTTATTAATAAAAGAGAGAGAAAACAGAAAAATGAATTAGTTATATGACTTTTAACACTTGAAAAGTAACATCAAAATCCTCTACTGAACACAAAAATATAAATCCTGAAAATATATTTAAAATAAAAATATTTTTAAACTAGTAGAATGGATTTTAAAGTTAACTAGGCTAATGAAAAGACAGAGAGGTATATCAAATTATCACTATAAAATTTAAAAAATTACAAAAAATGAAGAAAAATTAGAAGAGAATAGAAACTATTTTGCCAAATTATTTGCCAACAGAACTGATAAATGAAACACATTAAAAGGGAAATATATAATAGTCAGATTAAAGGATAAGAAATAGAGTTTAAATAGCATAATATCAGAAAAAGCAATTGAATCAGCCAGAAATGAAATACCAGAGAAGGTTCTGTGACTCTCACCTCCTAACATTGTAGGTAGATTTATAAGTGAATTCTATTGATCAGAGAAAAACAAATTCTAGTATTATATAAACTTTTTGTAAAATTAGGAAAGAAAATGATATTACCAAGTCCCTTCTACATTAATATTTAAGACAGAGAAAGGTAAATTAGAGGGGTCAGCTGGATGGTTCACTGAGAACCAGGCCTAGAGACAGGAAGTCCTAGGTTTGAATCTGGCCTCAGATTCTCCCCAATTGTTTGACCCTGGGCAAGTCACTTCACCCCCATTGCCTAGCCTTTATTGCTCTTTTCTCTTGGAACCAATACATAATATTGATTCTAAGATGGAAGAAAAGGGTTAAAAATTAAAGAAAAAAATTTAAGGTAAATTAGAGAAAGAAAACAAGATAATTTAGAAAATAAATTAATAGATAACAATACAACAATAGTGAAGATAATATTAGCAAAAAGATTACTGTACCATTTTAAAATTATTTATGATATGATAGCAGGAATGCAGAGTCATTTCAATATAAAGAAAACTATAAACATAATAAAGCATATTAGTACCCCAAATAATAAAAACATATTATTATATCAGTATATCCATGAAAAGGTTTTGACAAAATTTACTATTCATTTAGGTTAATAAAAGCACAAAAAAATCAAAGGAATATATAAATCTACCCTAATTTGGTAAATAGCATTTATCTAAATCCAAGGTCAAATATTCTCTATATATTAGAGAAATATGAGAAGCTTTTTGAATAAGATCATGATTGAAGCATGGAATGCTCAATATCACTATTATTCTTATTCTATCACAAATTTTCCCTCTGATAATATGACAAGAAAAATAAATTGAAGGAAAAATTATAGGCAAAGAAGAAATAAAATCATTGCTCTGGGTAGATGATGTGATATTATTCATATAAAATACTAGAGATTCTACAAAAATTAATAGAAATAACTTCAGCAAAGTAACGAACTATAAAACTAATCCATATAAATATTTAACCTTTCTAGTTATTACCAATAAATGCAAAATAAAGAAATAGAGAAATTTCATTCAAAATAACTAAATAATGTACCATGTATTAGGGAGTCAAGGCACATAACAAAACACAGAAATTTAGAGAAATGCAAAATGAAATAATTTGAATGATATTAATTATTCATGTTTAGGCCATTATTAAAAAATATAATATGACCTCATGGGAGGTCATAAAAGACCATCATTAAAAAATACAACATTACTTATTGCTATATCAACCAAACTATGAAAGGCCTACTTTAAAAATAATATTCATTCAGGGAAGCAAAAGGTCAAGAATCTAAATAAAAAACAAAACAAAACTGTCCATTTAGAATAGAAAGGGACTTTAATGTCAATTTTAAATCCCTAATTTTATAGATAAGAAAACTGAGAATCACAGAGGTAAAGTGACTTGAAGTTATTGTTGGGGGTGAGTTGAATTAATACCTCCAAGTCCAGCACTTTATCCACAACATCCCCTAATACCAAACAATTGAACAATCAGTTCCTATTTATGAAATATCTACTGTGTAACAGGTCTGTATATCCATCCTTTTGGAACTCAACTAAATTTTAACCCAGTGAATAACAATATAAAATGTGAAAGAAGCATATGGATACAGAGTTTAAGGGTGTTTAGGCAATTAAGCCTCAAGATTTCAGCAGCATATTGTACACCATTTTAACTACTAATTGATTCCCTATCTAACTCTCCAAAGAAGCTATTCCACATTTCTCTCATGTTTTCCACACTTCTCTTTCCCCTCACTCTCTCAGCTGATGATCTTCTCTGACTTTCCTGAAAAAAAAAATTAAGGTCATTCATAATGAGCTCCTTCTTTCTCCTTCATTTTATATCAAAACCCCTTTACATCATCTCTCACTCTTTCCTTTCTTCCAATCTCTGATCACGAGGTGGCCCTTCTTCTTATTAAGGCCAACCCTTCTGCATGTGCCCTTGGAGCTCATCTCCTCTCTTCTTCAGCAAATTGCCCCCCTTTAATCTTTAACCTCTCCTTATCTATTGGTTCTTTCTTTACTGCCTTCCTACATATCCAGCTTTCCCCAAACCTTAAAAACCTTATCATTCTTTTAAGCCTAGAGTTTAGAGAGAATACTGAGAAAAGGAGGACTCTTCATCTGCAGATACCTCCCACTCATTTCCCATTGTTTAATATCCAAAGCCTTTTGGTAGCATTCCAAAAGTTGGGCCACATATGTACATGTCTCCCCTTATGGAATACAAATAAGAGTAGGGATTGTTTCATTTTTTTGTTCTTTGTATCTGTGGTACCTACCACAGTGCCAAGAACAAAATAAGTACAGTTTAAAAAAAATACAAAATAAGTACTTATTGGTTGATTGATAAGGCAGCAACATTGTTGTGCTTTGCTTCACTTCACTTAAAGAAAAACATAGTTTTCCTCTATTATACTGATTGAAAGGGTCCTGCAATAAGTTTCACTTCTTTTCAAAAATCTTACAAGAATCCTCTCAAAAGAGTTTGAAATAATGTAGTAAATCAAGTTTCTATGCTCCACATTTTCCAATCACAAGGATTCTTTAAAGGATTGACATCTAGACATGGTTCTCTGGCTTTTACATCAGACATTTTTCCCCCTTTAATTATGAGGGATACTCAATCTGATCCTGGGTTGAAGCATAGTATTAATAGTATTAAACAGAAGATTCCCATCCCATCCTCAACCAAACTTTTCTGTGAGATGATCCATCTCTGTAGTAGTGTCAGGCGGTGAAAATTACCATTAAGACAACTTGTATGGTAATTTAGTGTATTATAATGATCTATAGACTATCCACCTTTGTAGGTTTTATAGGAATTTCTTGCATTAAAATTTATTTGCATTTACTAAAAGCAATGGGAAGACGTTTTAGAAAGGCAGACATTTGTTCTCTATAAGGATAAACATCCTAACAGTCAGCACTGTCCAAAGGTGAAGGGGTTTTCCTCTGAAGGTGTTACTGTTTCTCTGTCACTGGAGATGTTGAAGCAGAGAATGAGATTCAATTCAATTTAACAAACATTATTAAGTATCTAATAAATGTAAAGACAAAAAGAAAACAGCTCCTGGACTCAAAGAGCTTACATTTGACTTAGGGGGCACAACATGTACACAGATAATAAAAACAAAGATGGGAACTGAATCTGTGATTTCATTGGCATGGAGAACTAGGTGAGGAAACTCCTTTCTATTAAAGCTTGTTTGCATGACTCTGACTTAAAGTCTTAGAAATCTATCTAAACCTCAGGGGTTCTTAATTTGGTAGTAAATAGGCTTCAGAGGGTCTGTAAATTCAGATGGCAAAATTATTTCAATATAATGAATGTAATAATCTTATGTATTTTATTTTATAATTAACCTACATTATAAAAATCTCTATAATCTGGTATATTTTTAATGTATTTTAAAAGTTGAAAAGTGATCCATTGACTTTAACAAGGCATCAAAGGGGTTCTTGACATACACAAAAATGGTTAAGAACATCTAAGTATGGAGAGGTTAAGTGATTTGTTTACTAGTGTCCCTGTGGTGGAACTTGAATACAGATCTTCATGGCTGGCTCTCTATCCATTATGCCAAATTGCCTCCTTTAATAAGCGCAAAGTATGCTCTGAGTAAATACAAATTTTAAATAAGAAGAGAGTGTTAACTAGAGTAATCAGGAAAAAGGCAGGAGATAGCCCCTATGCTGTGCTTTGAAAAAACACTGAAGGGTAGTTGAGAAATCAAGTTTAGATATAGACTTAATTAGATGATCTCTAAAGCTCCTCCTATTTGTAATTACAAAACAATGCTTGAAACGGTTAGATTACAGGCAAAAGCCTGGCTATCTTTATTCTAGCTGGAGATTTAGGTTGTGAAGGTATTTGGCTAACAGGGTCAGGCTCAGGCATCAATCTGACACCTTCAGGGAATTAAAGAGAAAAGAAAGTCTCAGAAAGAGGACCACTACATATTACTTCTTCCCTGGAGCTTTTCACATTATTCTGGTCCGAGTTAACAATTCATCTCTATGCCTAGATCACATATTTTGGGGCAGGGGCCTTATTCAACACAGTCTCTAAAACCTGAACATATGGAAAGTTGGAGGGAGAAGAGCTTCTTGATGCCTCCTTTTTTCCCCCTCCCCATCTTTTGACCTTTTAGTCAAGCATAATCCTTTGTATCACCATCTCACCTCACCCCTCCCTCATCCTGCTTATTCCCATGGGCCTCTTGGGAAATTTTATTCCAACAGAGATTCCTGTTACATTGGAAAAGCTACACGTTTGATGGACTTAGCCAGATGATGCCCAGCTGTAGGAAGGAGTCTTTTTCAGCATTCTCTGTACTTGGCTCTACTTAGAGGCAATTTTAGGGAACAGCATAGTATAAGTTCCCATAGCACTTCCTTGATATCTGCTTCTCATATGCTGATGGATTCATTCCCCTGGAAGACAATTTTCTACCCAGGGACAACCTGGGGATTGGAGCCAGTTGGCTACAGAACAGCAAAGTGTCTGGGGGTTAGAAGATGACTTAAAAAAACAACAACACCATTAGATATAAATTCCTGTCACCCTTCTGAGCTTAGAAAGTGGTAACACAGAGTAGTTAATGACCAAGTTATAAGACTTAGGAAATGGGGGGAAGGGTGTCAGTCATTGAAGACAGATGGGTCCAATTCAAATTCTTAGGAAACCAGGAGTCTGTTTATCTCCAGGCTGCAATGATATAGGTTTGACCAACGCACAGTTTTCAGCTCAACTCTCCTTGCCTTTTAGAATGGCCACTGCATGAAGCTAGAGTATCAGACCCTACTGAGTGATCATTTCCAGACCTAACAAAAAGACACACGTGTTTGAAATGCCTGCCTTTCTTCTTCATTTCACCATAAAGTAGCCAATTTAATTTTGCACAATACTGTTTGATAACACCCATATGTGTGTCTTCTGCATTTATGTACTTCAGAGAAGGTCCTACTTGGTCAGTCTGAGATAATTTCACTCAGAAAAAGGAACCAGATGTGACTTCTTTTTATTTGGCCCTTTAATCCCATCCAATCTAATTCCTAGTGTCAATCTTCACTTAGGTTTTCTCTTACCTTGAGGAGGAGTGCTTGCTTTTCCATTGGGTACTAGAATATGGAAAAGATCTTAGGTAGCTGGTTCTCAGCTTAACACTTTCAGGTATAAATATAGCTTTCTCACATTCTGAGGGAGGGAGAGTTACATGTAAATTTTTGAAGCCATACATTCCATCATGGTAATTCAATAATCCATTCATTCAATCAAATAAGCAATTCACAAATATAACACTCCCTCCTGGCCTTTTGCCCACCTTGGCACTCTGATTCAGTTTGGAGCCCTAGCAGCTATTCCTACTACTATAAAACAAAAGCCCCAACCAAAGTGCTCTTCATTAACAATTAGCTATTAGGATAGACTTCCAGTTAAGATGGCGGCAGAGTAAGGAGCAGCTGCTCGATCTCTCCTAACCAAAGCATAAAGGACTCCTCAAGAGGAAATAAAAACGAACCCAGACGAACAAAGGAACCCCACAACAGGGCGCAGCATTGAAGGTACACAGAATCGGGGCATCTCCACACTATAAAGGGGTGAAACAGAAGCCCCTCCCCCACCCCCACACCACACACCTCTCACAACAGCCAAGGCCAACACACAAGAGTGAAAACAGGATTGGGGCAACCAGTAAATCACTAGCAGCCCCAGGGCTTGTACCTGTGTGCTGTAAGATGTGGGACCTCAAGTGGCTGGGGGGCTCCCATGGACTATCCCAGCATCTGTGTGGGTGAAGGCACTGCCTCAGGCATGGACAAAGATCTCTAATGCAGGGACTTTCCAAAGCCTCTGCTCAGGTGAAGGCATCGCTCCAGGCACGAATAAAGATCTCCAGCCCACAGACTTTCCCTAGCTTCTGCTTGGGTGAAGACAGTGCCCTGAGTAAGAATAAAGATCTCTAACACACAGACTTTCCCAAGGGTCTGTGTGGCTGAAGGCAGTGCCCTAGGCTTGAATAAAGATCTCCAGCACAGGCTTGGACCTCCAGTGAGGACCCAGAGTAGACAAGACCACCACTGTGGAAGCAGCCCCTGAGACTGCTGAAGGAGCCTCGGGCAGAGGGGCAGACCAGGGTCTACCAGGAGGCCTGACCCCGAGGACGAGGAGACGGGAGCCCCCGGGAGCTTAGAAAGTGCAGGCAGACGCTGAGTGTGAAGACAAAGCTGAAAAGGGGTGGGGCTAACGATGGCAAGCCCAGAATTCCAGAAGAAGAAAAAGATTATCAAGAAAAACTCTGGAACACTCGACAACTTTTACACAGAGAAAATCCAGACAACAGAGGAGTACAAACAAGTAATCATATCCAAACCTTCCCAAAAAAATGAAAGCTGGTCACAAGCTATTGAAGAGTTCAAAAATGAGATGTTGAAGAAGATGGAAGAGTTATGGCAAGAATATATAACAGCTTAAAAGGCAGAATTTTGCAATTGAAAAGTGAGGCTCAGAAATCAAATGAACTGATAAGCAAATTGAACACCAGAAATGACCAGATTGAAAAGGAAAACGAAAAAATTATAGCCAAAACCCAAAAGATTATAGCCAAAAACCAGTCCTTAAAGGCTAGAATGGAAAAATTAGAACACAATGATCTCTCAAGACAACAAGAACAAATAAAACAAAGTCAAAAGATTGATAAAATAAAAGGAAACGTGAAATATCTTAATGAGAAAGTGACAGACCAAGAAGAGACAATTTGAGAATCATTGGTCTTCCAGAAAAGGCAGAAATTAATAGAAACTTGGACTCCATACTTAAAGAAATTATTCAGCAAAATTGCCATGAAGTTCTACAACAAGAGGGCAATATAGACATTGAAAGGATCCATAGATCACCCTCTACGCTGGACACAGAAAAGTCAACACCAAGGAATATAATAGCCAAATTCAAGAGCTTTCAAGTAAAAGAAAAAATCGTACAAGAAGCAAGAAAGAGACAATTCAAATATCAAGGAGCACAAATCAGGATCACACATGATCTGGCAGCCTCCACACTAAAAGACCCCAAGGCTTGGAACGCGATATTCAGAAAGGCAAGAGAGATGGGCCTTCAGCCACGGATCAACTACCCATCAAAACTGACTATATACTTCCAGGGGAAAGTATGGGCATTCAACAAAATTGAAGATTTCCAAGTATTTGCACAAAAGAGACCAGAATTAAATGAAAAGTTTGATACCCAAACACAAAAATCAAGAGAAACTTGAAAAGGTAAATAAGAAACAGAAGGAAAAGAAAGAAAACTTATAATTTTTTGAATTTGACTCTTTAAGGGCTTAAATAAGATCTAATTATATTACTATGTGGAGAAATGCTATGTATAATTCTCTGTAGTGAACTCTATTCACTATTATAATATTCACTATTATAACAACCAGAAGAATAATTCATGGGGAGAGGATAGGATACTAAATGGTCTAAGATGACATGGGGGGTGGGAAAGAGGGGGGGGGGAAGTAGGGGACACCAAGAAAAATCTGAGTAAATAAGAAAAATAGGATATTCTATTACACACAAAGAGGGCATGGGAAGGGGAGGGGATAAATACTATTATAAGAAGGAGAGGAAGAGAGCATTAAGAGGGAATAATCAAACCTTACTCTCAGTGTTATCAACCCGGAGAGGGAAGAGTAGCTTTATTATCCATTCAGATAAAAAACTCTATCTAACCCTACTGAGAAAGTCAGAAGGGATAAACCAAAGGGAGCAGGGCAGTGGGGAGGTCAAAAAAGGGAGGGGAGAAGAAGGGGGAGGGAATTCATTAGACCTTTAAAAAACAAAACTAGGGGAATAACAAGGGAGGGGGCAGAAAGGAAAGTCAATCAAGGGAGGGGATAAGGGATACTGGCTGAAAGCAAACTACTGGTTTAAAAGAAAATAGTGTAAGAAGAAGGGGTGGGTCTAGGGGAGGATACAAAAATGTCAGTGAATGCACAACTGATAATTGTAATTCTGAATGTGAATGGGATGAACTTGCTCATAAAACAGAAGCAAATAGCAGAGTAGATCAGAAACCAAAATCCTACCATATGTTGTCTACAAGAAACACATATGAGGCAGGTAGACACACACAAGTTTAAGGTTAAGGGCTTGAGCAAAATCTTTTGGGCATCAAATGAGAAAAAGAAGGCAGGAGTGGCTATTATGATCTCTGGCAAAGCCAAAGTAAAAATAGATATGATTAAAAAAGACAGGGAAGGTCATTACATCCTGATTAAAGGCAGTATAAACAATGAGGAAATAACACTGCTCAATATATATGCACCAAGTGGTATAGCATCCAAATTCATAAAGGAGAAACTGGAAGAGCTCAAGAAGGAAATAGATAGTAAAACCATAATAGTGGGAGATCTAAATATTCCTCTTTCAGATCTAGATAAATCAAACTGAAAAATAAATAAGAAAGAGGTAAGAGAGGTGAATGAAGTCCTAGAAAAATTAGATTTAATTGATATGTGGAGAAAAATAAATAGGGACAAAAAGGAATACACCTTCTTTTCAGCTGCACATGGTACATTCACAAAGATTGACCATGTAATAGGACACAGAATCATTGCAAACAAATGCAAAAGAGCAGATATAATAAATGTAACCTTCTCAGATCATAATGCGATAAAAATAATAATTAGTAAGGGCACCTGGACAGGCAAATCAAAAACCAATTGGAAATTAAACAATATGATTCTCCAAAACCAATTTGTCAAAGAAGAAATCATAGAAACAATCAACAATTTCATTGAAGAGAATGACAATGATGAGACATCCTACCAAACTCTGTGGGATGCAGCCAAGGCAGTACTCAGGGGGAAATTTATATCCTTGAATGCATATATTAACTAATTAAGGAGGGCAGAGATTAATGAATTGGGTATGCAACTCAAAAAATTAGAAAGCGAGCAAATTAAAAATCCCCAGATGAAAACTAAATTAGAAATACTAAAAATTAAGGGAGAAATTAATAAAATCGAAAGTAAAAGAACTATTGAATTAATAAATAAGACTAGAAGCTGGTATTTTGAAAAAACAGATAAAATAGACAATGTACTGGTCAATCTAATAAAAAAAGGAAAGAAGAAAACCAAATTGACAATATCAAAGATGAAAAGGGAGACCTCACCTCTAAAGAAGGGGAAAGTAAGGCAATCATTAAGAACTATTTTGCCCAATTATATGGCAATAATTATAACAATTTAGGAGATATGGATGAATATTTACAAAAATATAAACTGCCTAGATTAACAGCAGAAGAAATAGAATACTTAAATAATCCCATATCAGAAAAAGAAATTGAACAAACCATCAAAGAACTCCCTAAGAAAAAATCACCAGGACCTGATGGATTCACAAGTGAATTCTATCAGACATTCAAAGAGCAACTAATCCCAATACTATACAAATTATTTGATATGATAAGCAAAGAAGGAGTCCTACCAAATTCCTTTTATGACACAAATATGGTACTGATTCCAAAGCCAGGGAGATCAAAAACAGAGAAAGAAAACTATAGACCAATCTCCCTAATGAACATAGATGAAAAAATCCTAAATAGAATACTATCAAAGAGACTCCAGCAAGTAATTAAGAAGATCATCCACCATGATTAGGTGGGATTTATACCAGGAATGCAAGGATGGTTCAACATTAGGAAAACCATCCTCATAATTGACCATATCAACAGTCTAACAAACAAAAATCACATGATAATCTCAATAGATGCAGAAAAAGCCTTTGACAAAATACAGCATCCATTCCTATTGAAAACACTGAAAAGTATAGGAATAGAAGGACCCTTCCTAAAAATAATAAACAATATATACCTAAAACCATCAACAAGCATTATATGCAATGGGGATAAATTAGAAGCCTTTCCAATAAGATCAGGAGTGAAACAAGGATGCCCATTATCACCTCTATTATTTAACATTTTACTAGAAACACTAGCAGTAGCAATTAGAGAAGAAAAAGAAATTGAAGGTATCAAAATAGGCAATGAGGAGACTAAGCTATCACTCTTTGCAGATGATATGATGATCTACTTAAAAAATCCTAGAAAATCAACTAAGAAGCTTGTAGAAATAATCAACAACTTTAGCAAAGTTGCAAGATAAAAAATAAATGCACATAAATCATCAGCATTTCTATATATTTCCAACACATTAGAGCAGCAAGTGGTAGAAAGAGAAACACCATTTAAAATCACCCTAGACAATATAAAATACTTGGGAATCTATCTACCAAAACAAACACAGCAATTATATGAAAACAACTACAAAACACTTTCCAAACAAATAAAACTGGATCTCAACATTTGGAAACCATTAATTGTTCATGGGTAGGACGAGTTAACATAATAAAAATGAACATTCTACCCAAATTAATTTACCTATTTAGCGCCATACCTATCAAGCTACCAAAAAACTTCTTTATTGAATTAGGAAAAACTACTAACAAATTTCATTTGGAATAACAAAAGATCAAGAATATCAAGGGAAATAATGAAAAAAAATGTGAAGGAAGGGGGCCTAGCAGTACCAGATATTAAAGTATACTATAAAGCAGCAGTCATCAAAACAATATGGTACTGGCTAAGAGATAGAAGGGAGGATCAGTGGAATAGACTTGGGGTTAATGACGTCAGCAAGACAGTGTATGATAAACCCAAAGAACCCAACTTTTGGGACATGAATCCACTATTTGACAAAAACTGCTGGGAAATTTGGAAAACAATATGGGAGAGATTAGTTTTAGATCAACATCTCACACCTTACACCAAGATAAATTCAGAATGGGTGAATAACCTGAATATAAAGAGGGAAACTATAAACAAGTTAAGTGAATACAGAATACTATACTTGTCAGATCTCTGGGAAAGGAAAGATTTTAAAACCAAGTAAGAGTTAGAGAAAATTACAAAATATAAATTAAATGGTTTTGATTATATTAAGCTAAAAAGCTTTTGTACAAACAAAAATAATGTAGTCAAAATCATAAGGGAAACAAAAAATTGGGAAAAAATCTTTATAACAAAAAACTCTGACAGGGGTCTAATTACTCAAATATTCAAGGAGTTAAATCAATTGTATAAAAAATCAAGCCATTCCCAATTGAAAAATGGGCAAGAGACATGAATAGGCAATTCTCAGGTAAAGAAATCAAAAGTATCAATAAGCACATGAGAAAGTGTTCTAAATCTCTAATAATTAGAGAAATGCAAATCAAAACAACTCTGAGGTATCACCTCACACCTAGCAGATTGGCTAAAATGAAAGAAGGGGAGAGTAATGAATGCTGGAGGGGATGTGGCAAAATTGGGACATTAATGCATTGCTGGTGGAGCTGTGAACTGATCCAACCATTCTGGCTGGCAATTTGGAACTATGCTCAAAAGTCTCTAAAAGAATGCCTGCCCTTTGATCCAGCCATACCATTGTTGGGTTTGTACCTGAAAGAGATCATAGATAAACAGACTTGTACGAAATTATTTATAGCTGCGCTTTTTGTAGTGGCAAAAAACTGGAAAATGAGGGTATGTCCTTCAATTGGGGAATGGCTGAACAAACTGTGGTATATGCTAGTGATGGAATACTATTGTGCTCAAAGGAATAATAAACTGGAGGAGTTCCAGGTGAACTGGAGAGACCTCCGGGAACTGATGCAGAGCGAAAGGAGCAGAGGCAGAAGAACATTGTACACAGAGACTGATATACTGTGGTAAAATTGAATGTAATGGGCTTCTGTACCAGCAGCAATGCAATGACCCAGGACAGCTCTGAGGGATTTATGGTAAAGATGCTACCCACATTCAGAGGAAGAACTGCAGGAGAGGAAACATAGAAGATAAACAACTGCTTGAACACATTGATTGAGGCGGACATGATTGGGGATGTGGACTTGAAACTACCACACCAATGCAACTAACAACAATATGGAAATAGGCCCTGAACAAGGACACATGTTACAACCAGTGGAAATGTGTGTCGACCATGGGTGGGGGGAAAGGGGGGAGGGTTGAAGGGGAAAGTAGGGGTCTGAAGCATGTAAACAGGTTAAAAATGAATATTAATAAATGTTTAAAAAAACAATTAGCTATTAGATTTAATTAACTTTTAGTAAAGGTATTTACTAAAATGTTATAACAAGAAGAGTTTTTTGAAAACCCTCCTCCAAAGACAAGGGTATACTCTTCCATAAACATACATAGTATCTAGAGAAAGTGGCTTCAAACTTATTGCGGAATAGAAGGATATATTTATAGCAAAAGATTACTCTCGACTCCTGGTCCTTTTGCTCTTGTAGAGTTCTCATTTAACTTTTGATTGCACCTCTCTGCTCAACTGGCTGCTCAGCTGTCTGTTCCTTTCTTGAGTCCATAACTGGCATTCTCTTTGCCAGATCGTGTCATGCTTTCTGAAGCTACCTCCTCCTCCCTGTCTCTCCACTTCCTGGTCTGTCCTTAAGATTTCTCTTTTCTCCAAGATGTCTGCATTGACTTCTATAAGTCTAGTAGCTCCAATGACATGATTGATGATGGTTGGAGGAAGAAATATTTCCTTCTTCCTTTCTAGAGGGGGTTCCTGTCAGAAGCCTGGTTTTTCATCTACTTTTGGCTTTGGGTCTTGAAGTAGCAAACCAAAGAAATTCCTCCAACTATTTAAAACCAAAAAAGAGTTATTTCCTTATTTGGAAAGCCAATCATCTTCCCTTTTTGATCCAATAAAAGATTTGCATCTCATAAATAGATCTCATGATAGACATATCTTGTTTTCATGTGAAAAAATCATTATGTATGACTGCTTACTCTCATGTTTTAGATCTTTCATTATATAAAAGAAGGTCTGGGGGAGTGGAACTCCCTCACTTACACAAATCTTTCTTAAGTGTTTGTTTTGCTCCAGGCATTGTGCTAGACCCTAGGATAGGAAGACAAGAAAGGAAATTATCTCTGGCCTCATGGAGTTTACATTCTACTAAGAGAGATAACACATAATAGAAAAGTAAATAGAAAATATACACCAAATAGATATGGTTTAATTATAGGGCAGGTACTAAGCAACTAGAGGTATTAGGAAAGGTTTCCTATAGAAGATAAAGTCATAACTGAGTTTTGAAGGCAATTAGACATCCTAGAATTAGACATGAGGTACATTCTTTGCATTGAGGTCAGCTTGAAAGAAAGCACAGTGCTATGTAAAGCTAAGACATGTAGGGCAGCATGTGAGGAAGAGCAAGATAAATAGTTTGGCTAAATGACAGATTACTGGAAGAGAAATAATGTGACTAAATTTGAAAAGATAAGTTTGGTTCAGATTCTGAGGTGCTTCAAATGCTACACAAAGGAAATCTTTATATTTTTTATATTGATATTAGACATACCAAATATATATTTATATTTTATCTTAAAGGTAATGGGGAGTCACTGGAGTTTATTGAGGGGGTAAGTGACATGACCATATCTGGGCTTTAGAAATACCACTTTGCCAGCTAGGTGTATACTAGAAGAATTGGGACAGGGAATAGATACAAGATGGGGAGACCAATTAAGATGCTATTACCACACTGTAGGTAAGAGGTGAATTTGAACTCTACTGATGTCAGAATGAATAAAGAGGAAAAAAGGACAAATTAAAGCAATGGTACATAGGTAAAAATGATAAACTTGCCAATTAACAAGTTATAAAAAGTGAAGAAAAGTAAAGAATCAAGAATGAATTTGAGGTTGTAAACCTGGGTGATTAAAAGGAAATCATAGGAAAATGATAAATATCAGAATTGTGAAAATGAGAAACAAATATTGGGAAGCAATTATCTAAGCCATACTGACATCTATTTGTAGAAAGTTGTAAATTACAAAAAGGCTCTTCTCAACTCAGCCAAAAGACCCAAGACTTATGTGTCAACTGGTATATGTAGAGTCAGATTACGCAGACCCCCACCTTCCCTTAAAAGGGGCGTGGTTTTCTGAGTAACTCTTCTCAAAAGAGGTGACAAGAGAAGGTCTCTCTCTTTTTTAAGAAGGCATATTCTATGAAGTAATGATCCATTCCATATATGGTAAAAGCCAAGGTCACTCTTGTAGCTTCAAGGCCAGCTGAGATATCATAATGACTGGACACACATTCCAGGATGCTGGATGTATGCACACAACTCCCCTTGACAAAGTTATCTTGCTAAGGTATTTCAGAGGATTTTACTCACAATATGGTTATTGAGTCTCAAATATAATGATTCAATCAATTAATCATTGAAATTATTCCTTATAATTTATCACTAAAATACAGAATACATTCAGTGGATTACATGCAGGATTACATGCACAGAATATACAGTTATTCAAAGGCATTAAATAGTGAATATAAACAAGTTGCTTAATTAGATTATCCTTTACAGAGTGGATGTGGTAAAACTGAAATACTAATGTAATATTGGTAGAACTGTGAACTGATATAAGCATTCCAGAAAGTAATTTGGAACTATGCCCAAAAGATTATAAAACTGTGCATACTCTTTGATCCATCAATACCACTATTAAGTCTATATCCCAAAGAGATCAAAGAAAGGGAAAAAGGAACTATTTGTACAAAAATATTTATAGCTGCTTTAAAATTTTTTTTAATTTTTTTATAGTAGCTCTTTTTGTCATGACAAAGAATTGGAAACTAAGGGGATGTCCATCAATTGGGGAATGGATAAACAAGTTGTGATATACAGTTGTAATGGAATACTAGTGTGCTACAAGAAAGGATGAACAGGATAATTTCAGAAAAACCTGGAAAGTTGCAAAAGGGAGTGAGGAGAATCAGGAGAATATTATATAAAGTAAAAGTAATAGTGTATGAGGATCAACGGTGGATGACGACTATTGTCAGCAATGCAAGGATCCAAGATAACTCCATGGGACTCATAATGAAAAATTCTATCCATCACCATTGAAGGAATTGATGGAGTCTGAATACAGATCAAAGCATCCCACTTTTCACTTTATTTCTTTCATGCATTTTTCTTGCATGTGTGGTAGGTGTCTTCTTTTACAACATGGCAAATACGGAAATGAGTATTGCATGATAGCACATGCATAACCCACATCAGATTGCTTGCTCTGTTGGAAAGGGGAGAGAGAAGAAAAGGAAAGACTGGATTGCAAAATGTCAGAAAACAAAATTTTAAAATTGTCTCTCCATGTAATTTGGAAAAATAAAATAAAATATTATTAGAGGAAAAGAAAATCCATAGAGATACCATTTTGAAGGACTCAAGATGAAAAATGCTATCCATCTCTAGGGAAAGAACTGATGGAGTATGAGTGCAGATTGAAGCATACGATTTTTCACTTTCTTGTTTTTTGGTGGAGAGAGAAAAATGGTCTATGGTTTTTTCATAATATAAGTACTATGGAAACATGTTTTACATAATTTCACATATATAACCTATATAAAATGGCTTATCATCTCTGGGGGAGGGGAAAGGAGGGAGAAAATTTGGAACTCAAAAAATCCCAAGTACTAAAAATTATTTTTACATGCAATTGGGAAAAAATAATTTTTTAAAAGAAAGAAAGAAGTGCATGGAGCTAGGAGGTGGTGGTGTCTTGTTCAAGGAATAGATAAAGAGGTCAATCACTGGATTTATTATAGTATAAGAAGACTAGAAATGTAGGAGGGGTAGGTTATAAAAGGATTTTAATGACAAACAGAAGATTTGATCCTGGAAGTGACAGGGAGTCACTGGAGTTTATTGAATGACATGGTCAGACCTAAACTTTAGGAAGATTAATTTGACAACTGAGAGGGAGATTGGATTAGGGAGATACTTGGATCAGGGAGGCCAACCAGAAATCTATTGAAACAATACAAGCATAAAGTGATGAAGGCTTGAACCAAAGTGGTAGTAGTGTCTAAGGAGAGAAGGGGTATGTGCAAGAGATGTTACAAAGGTCAAATTGACAAGATTTGGTGAGAGATTGGATATGGGAGGTGTGAGAGAGAGAGAGCAGAGTCATGGATGATACCTAGCTTAGTCTGACTGACTGGAGCTAGGATGGTATACTTGACAATAATGGAAGTTCAGAAGTGCAGAGAGCTTGGGGGAAAAGATAATGAGTTCAGTTTTGCATTTCAAATGATGTTTCAAATATGTCACCTTCAGCCAATTTGACAGTTCAAACTAGGTATTCCATAGACATCTCAAATTCAACATGTCCAAAGAAGAATGCATTTCAGGCTCTCCTAAACCCATCTCTCTTTAAAAAATTCCATTAGAGTATTGGATATCATCATCCTTCTGATCAGTTGGTATAATTCTATCCCCTTCACTCTCACTCACTTTGTATATCTGAACAGCTGCCAAATTTTGCCTCCAAGTTATCCCTTACAAACATCCTCTTCTCTTCATTCACATAGCTTTGTTCAGCCCTCTTTCAGCTCTTCTTTGGATTATCGTAATGGTTTCCTTACCTCTAGTCTCAACCGAATCCAATCCATTTGCTGAATGTGACTTTCCTGAAGTATAAGTTTAACCATGTCTCTTCCTACTCAATAAACTCTAGCAGTTACCTCTAGGTTCAAATAGAAATTCTTCTGTTTGGCACTCAAAGCTGGTTTCATCTTACCATTCCAGGTTTAATACATAAACAATCTATAGATCAGCTAAACTAAATGGGCTTGCTGTTCCCCACGTCTCCTCTCTTCATGTAATTGCATTGACTGTACCTCATGTCTAGAATTTGCTCCTTCCCCAGCTTTGCCTTTTTAGAACACCTGATTTCCTTTGAGATTCATATCAAATGCTACATGAGACCTTGACTTGTCCCTGTCACACATCCCTAAAATTCTGGTGCCATCACTCCTTTACCCAAGGATAACTTGTATCTGTTTTGTAGATACAGAGCTTTGTAAATGCCATTTTATATGGTTGTTGTCTAATTAGAATGTAATTCTAATTCATGAGGACAGAGGCTGATCACTTCCCCCCCCCCAAACTCCCAGAGTTTAGTACAGTTCCTTACATGTGGCAGGTTTAAACAAAACAAAACTCATCAATTGATTTTTTCAAGAAGTCTGTCTGTGAAAAGGAGGAGGGCTATAAGATAATAATTTGAGGGAGTGATAAGATCTAGTGAAGGGCTGGTTTTTTTTTTTAAGATGGGATAGACTTGAACATGTTTAAAGACAGAAGAGAAGGAACTAGTAGAGAGAATGAAGATCAGAGAGAAAAGAAAGGAGATGGCTTTGGGATAATCTATTAAAGAAGACAGGAGGTAAGATCAAGAGTATAAGTAGGGGCAAAAAACTGGAAAACGAGGGCATGCCCTTCAATTGGAGAATGGCTGAACAAATTGTGGTATATGCTGGTGATGGAATACTATTGTGCTCAAAGGAATAATAAACTGGAGGAATTCCATGTGAACTGGAAAGACCTCCAGGAATTGATGCAGAAGGAAAGGAGCAGAGCCAGAAGAAAATTGTACACAGAAACTGATACACTGTGGTAAAGTTGAATGTAATGGACTTCTGTACTAGCAGCAATGCAATGACCCAGGACAATTCTGAGGGATTTATGGAAAAGAACACTACCCACATTCAGAGGAAGAACTACAGGAGAGGAAACACAGAAGAAAAACAACTGCTTGAAAACTTGGGTTGATGCAGAATGATTGGGGATGTAGACTCAAAACGACCACACCAATGCAACTATCAATAATATGGAAATAGGTCTTGATTGATGACACATGTTAAAACCAGTGGAAATGTGAGTAGGTTATGGGGGCGGGGGGCTTGAAGGGAGGAAAGGGGAAAGTAAAAACATGTAACCATGGAAAATTTTTCTAATAAAATAAAATACTTAAATTAAAAAAAAAGAGTATAATTAGGGGAGTTGATACTGATGAGAAGTTCCTTTTTATCAGGGATAGTAGTAAAGCAATAGAGAATGGAAGTGACATAAGGGGTTTTGAGATGCAATAAAGGAGAGAAGGGAAAGCTCATGGAGAATCTCCCATATTTTTCAGCAAAGCAAGTCCTTGGCTGAGACAAGGAGGAATGGGGAAAGTGTGGGAGATATGAAGATGTTAATAATGAGCAAAGTTCTGCACCAAGAAGGTTTATAGTATACAAGGAAGAAATCTAAAATGCTTGGGTTTTTCCCCTTAAATTGAAGAAAAATTACTTTCACAAACATTTATTAAGCATCTACTTGGTGAAAAACACTGGTTTCTCAACCTAGACATAGGATAATTACCAGCATCAAAGAAATTCCCAGCGCTTCTAAGTAGAAACAGTTTAAGTGCACACTACTGCCAAAGCTAGGTCAACTATTTCTGAGGTGTTTTATTCCAGCATTCTAGGAAAAGAATGCAGTTGTGAGGTGGAGTAGAGAAGGTTATAATCTGCTTTTGCCTTTGGTTTTTGTTGGGCTATTTGGGCAAAATTGTTTCCTTCCATAACTGGATACCTCCATAGGTATCTTAATTTCAGCATGTTCAAAATTGAACTTGTGTTTTTCTTGAAATGTATTTCAATTTAGACTTCATTTGCATCAATAATGCCACAGTACTAATTTATGCATGTTTATTACCTGAAAGTTATATTTGACTTCTTTTGCTCTCACTCTCTCCTTATATCCAATCAGTTGCTAACTCTTGACACATCACTTGATATCAAGATATCTAATGATAACTCTTGCAATCTTCCCCTTTAGTCTACTCCCACAGCCACTTATGAGTTCAGTCCCTCACCATCTCACATTGAGAATATCGCAATTGATTCCTACTTGGTGCTCCCTGCTTCAAATTTTTTCCTCTTCAGTCCATTCTTCATAGAGCAGCTAATAATTTTCCTGAAGTCCAGATCTAACTATGCTGCTCCTTTATTCAATGAACTCTAATGGCCCCCAAATGCCTTGTGAAGTTAGAATCTTCTAGGATAAATGCCACTGTGCAGGTTTTTGTTCACATTCTATCCCACATAGTGTCTCTCAACTTTTCAGAATTTGGAAGGTGCTGGTATAGACATGCCTAGACAATTTTACCTTTTTTATATATTATTTTTATTCATTATTTGGGTAATACATCAGGCTGTCACATATTGTTCTTTATATCCTTACCTGTCTCCTTAGGTTTTCCTATTTTCCTCGGTAGTACCCTCTTTATTCAAGCATTCCCTTCCATGCTGAGTGGTAGTTTTAACAAAGGAATCCAAAACTTTTTAATGACATTCTACCAACACCAAATTTTCTCTCTAGTTTTTGTGAGATTGTATCATAAACAAATTAGAGAAACATAGAAAAAATAATTAATCTTATCTATAGAAACAAAATTTACAACTAAACAAGGAATAGATCACAGAAAATAAAGTAGATAATTTTGATTACCTAAAAATGTTTTTAGTAAAGACTAAAAGGAAAATAATTAACTGGGAGGGAATCTTTGAAAGAGGTTTCTCTGATTTCCAAGTTATACAAGGATCTTGTTCAAAACTATATGAATAAGAGCCATTTCCCTATTTCATAAGGATATGAACTGATATGAAGAGAAATAAGCAGAACAAGAGCATTTTACATTAAAATTTCAATGTTATAAAAATAAACAATTTTGAAGATTTTCATGGGTGAAGAATGAAATGAGCAGAATAAGGAGACCAATTTTATTATACTGTGCAGACAAAACTTTGAAAATTGTAAGAGTCATGAGCATCTGTGGTCTCAAAGAACTAATGATAAAACAATTATTTGACAGAGAGGTGAAAGGTTTAGGAAGCAACATTACATACATATGTATGATATGTTATGTATACATTATATATTTTACATAGCTATAGATACACAAATGTGTGAATGTTAGTATGAAGCTAACAATGGAATTTGTTTTTCTTGACTATGGATAATGTTAAAAGGAAAATTTTATTTTTGTTCCTAATGGGGTACAGAGAGGGTGGGATGCAGAACTAGTAGTGGTATTACTGGATCAAAGGGTTTTTACAGTTTTATAGTCCTTTGGGCATAGTTCCAAATTGCCTTCCAGAATGGTTGGATCAGTTCACAACTCTACTAACAATGCTTTAGTGTCCCAAATTTGCCATATCCCCTCTAACATTTATAACTTTATGGTCATATTTGAAAATCTAATAGGTGTGAGGTGGCACCTCAGAGTTACTTTAACTCTCATTTCTCTAATCAATAGTGATTTAGAATGTTTTTCATATGATTATAGCTTTGATCTTTCTTCACTGAAAATTGCCTGTTCATATCTCTTGACCATTTGTCAATTGAGACTTATGTTCTCATAAATTTGACTTAGTTTTCTACATATTTGAGAAATGAGGCTTTTATTAGAAAAATTTGCTATAACTTCTCCTTGTTTATTGTTTCCCTTCTAATCTTGGTTGCATTGGTTTTATTTATTCAAAACTTCTAAATTTATAAAATATAATGTAAGAAAAATTATTCATTTTATATCTCCTAATGTTCTCTCTCTTATCTAGACATAAATTCTTCCCTTACCCACAGATCTGACAGGTAAACTATTCCATGCTCCCCTAATTTGCTTATGGAAGCATCCTTTATGTCTAAATCATATGCCCATTTTGACCTTATCTTAGTAAAGGGCACAGGATAATTTTTAAATGCATAAATTATATAGAATTACAAGGGAAACAAATTATCTTAAAATACAGTTATCTAGGTATTTTATTTTTAAAAAGCAAGTTCACTTCCTTTTCCAATTATGAAACCCTAATTTAAAGTTTCCTTCTATTTTAATCCTTATGTACTGATATCTTCCAGCTTGATACACTTTTGTATTCCACCATCATTCACTTTAGGGCTCCCTAAAGCCATCAAGGGCAGATATAGGTTTAGGAGTCTGTATCAACAGGAAACTTTAAACCTCTAGTAGTTGTCCTCTTAGAAACCCACCTTGTGAGTTGGGCTTATCCCCAACCCCTACAAAGGTGGGTAGTCCAAAGGAATGCTACACATACATATTATTAATACTATATTTATGCTAGTTTAACATATAACCAGCACTAATGATATGCCATTACTTACACATATCATTCCATTGACATTTTGGTCATTTGAAATTCTGATTTTCCTGAGATTGTGGCATTTTATACGAGTATGGTGTGACGCTAAGCTAATGATTAGGATGGCGGGACTATCAGTAATTCCTGAGTCACTCTTTTAGCAACTCCCCTCTGGGAGTGGCTTAATGTAAAAGATTAATGAATTATATCATAATTGTTACCTAAGAGGCAAAGTACATATTTAAATGAAGAAAGATAAACATAATTTTTATTTATTTATTTTTTTATTAGACATTTATTAATATTCATTTTTAATCTGTTTACATAATTTATGCCCCTATTTTCCCCTTCACCCCCCGCTCTCCTCCCACCCATGGCCAACGCACATTTCCACTGGTTGTAACATGTGTCCTTGTTCAGGGTCTATTTCCCATTCATGTCCGCCTCAGCCCATGCATTCCAGCAATTGTTTATCTTATATGTTTCCTCTCCTGCAGTCCTTCCTCTGAATGTGGGTAGCATCTTTACCATAAATCCCTCAGAGCTGTCCTGTGTCATTGCAGTGCTGCTGGTAGAGGAGCCCATTACATTTGATTTTACCATAGTATATCAGTCTCTGTGTACAATGTTCTTCTGGCTCTGCTCCTTTCGCTCTGTATCACTTCTTGGAGGTCTCTCCAATTTGCATGGAATTCCTCCAGTTTATTATTCCTTTTAGCACAATAGTATTCCATCACCAGCATATACCACAATTTGTTCAGCCATTCCCCAATTGAAGGACATACCCTCATTTTCCAGTTTTTTGCCACTACAAAAAGCGCAGCTATAAATATTCTCGTACAAGTCTGTTTATCTATGATCTGTTTGGGGTACAAACCCAGCAATGGTATGGCTGGATCAAAGGGCAGGCAGTCTTTTATAGCCCTTTGGGCATAGTTCCAAATTGCCAGCCAGAATGGCTGGATCATTTCACAACTCCACCAGCAATGCATCAATGTCCCGATTTTGCCACATCCCCCCCAACATTCATTACTCTCCCCTTCTTTCATTTTAGCCAATCTGCTAGGTGTGAGGTGATACCTCAGAGTGGTTTTGATTTGCATTTCTCTAATTATTAGAGATTTAGAACACTTTCTCATGTGCTTATGGATACTTTTGATTTCTTTACCTGAAAATTGCCTATTCATGTCTCTTGCCCATTTATCAATTGGGGAATGGCTTGATTTTTTTATACAATTGCTTTAACTCCTTGTATATTTGAGTGATTAGACCCCTGTCAGAGTTTTTCATTATAAAGATTTTTTCCCAATTTGTTGTTTTCCTTCTGATTTTGACTACATTGTTTTTGTTTGTACAAAAGCTTTTTAGCTTAAGATAATAAAAACCATTAAATTTACATTTTGTAATTTTCTCTAACTCTTGCTTGGTTTTAAAATCTTTCCTTTCCCAGAGATCTGACAAGTATACTATTCTGTGTTCACTTAACTTATTTATAGTTTCCCTCTTTATATTCAAGTCATTCACCCATTCTGAATTTATCTTGGTGTAGGGTGTGAGATGTTGATCTAAACCTAATCCCTCCCATATTGTTTTCCAAATTTCCCAGCAGTTTTTGTCAAATAGTGGATTCATGTCCCAAAAGTTGGGCTCTTTGGGTTTATCATACACTGTCTTGCTGACATCATTAACTCCGAGTCTATTCCATTGATCCTCCCTTCTATCTCTTAGCCAGTACCATATTGATTTAATGACTGCTGCTTTATAGTACAGTTTGATATCTGGTACTGCTAGGCCCCCTTCCTTCACATTTTTTTTCATTATTTCCTTTGATATTCTTGATCTTTTGTTATTCCAAATGAAATTTGTTATAATTTTTCCTAATTCAGTAAAGAAGTTTTTTGGTAATTTGATAGGTATGGCACTAAATTGGTAAATTAATTTGGGTAGGATGTTCATTTTTATTATGTTAGCTTGTCCTACCCATGAACAGTTAATGGCTTTCCAATTGTTGAGGTCCAGTTTTATTTGTTTGGAAAGTGTTTTGTAGTTGTTTTCGTATAATAGCTGTGTTTGTTTTGTTAGATTGATTCCCAAGTATTTTATATTGTCTAGGGTGACTTTAAATGGTGTTTCTCTTTCTACCTCTTGCTGTTCTAATGTGTTGGAAATGTATAGAAATGCTGATGATTTATGTGCATTTATTTTGTATCCTGCCACTTTGCTAAAGTTATTGATTTACCAGCCTCTTAGTTGATTCTCTAGGATTTTTTAAGTAGACCATCATATCATCTGCAAAGAGTGATAGCTTAGTCTCCTCATTGCCTATTTTGATACCTTCAATTTCTTTTTCTTCTCTAATTGCTATTGCTAGTGTTTCTAGTACTATGTTGAATAATAGAGGTGATAATGGGCATCCTTGTTTCACTCCTGATCTTATTGGGAAGGCTTCTAATTTATCCCCATTGCATATAATGCTTGTTGATGGTTTTAGGTATATATTGTTTATTATTTTTAGGAAGGGTCCTTCTATTCCTATACTTTTCAGTGTTTTCAATAGGAATGGATGCTATATTTTGTCAAAGGCTTTTTCTGCATCTATTGAGATGATCATGTGATTTTTGTTTGCTAGACTGTTGATATGGTCAATTATGTGGATGGTTTTCCTAATGTTGAACCAACCTTGCATTCCTGGTATAAATCCCACCTGATCATGGTGGATGACCTTCTTAATTACTTGCTGGAGTCTCTTTGCTAATATTCTATTTAAGATTTTTGCATCTATGTTCATTAGGGAGATTGGTCTATAGTTTTCTTTCTCTGTTTTTGGTCTCCCTGGCTTTGGAATCAGTACCATATTTGTGTCATAAAAGGAATTTGGTAGGACTCCTTCTTTGCTTATCATATCAAATAATTTATATAGTATTGGGATTAGTTGCTCTTTGAATGTCTGATAGAATTCACTTGTGAATCCATCAGGTCCTGGTGATTTTTTCTTAGGGAGTACTTTAATGGCTTGTTCAATTTCTGTTTCTGATATGGGATTATTTAGGTATTCTATTTCTTCTGCTATCTAGGCAATTTATATTTTTGTAAATATTCATCCATATCTCCTAAATTGTTATATTTGTAGCCATATAATTGGGCGAAATAGTTCTTAATGATTGCCTTAATTTCCCCTTCAAATTAGAGGTGAGGTCTCCCTTTTCATCTTTGATATTGTCAATTTGGTTTTTTCTTTCCTTTTTTAAATTAGATTGACCAGTACTTTGTCTATTTTATCTGTTTTTTTCAAAATACCAGTTTCTAGTCTTATTTATTAATTCAATCATTATTTTACTTTCAATTTTATTAATTTCTCCCTTGATTTTTAGTATTTCTAATTTAGTTTTCATCTGGGGATTTTTAATTTGCTTGCTTTCTAGTTTTTTAAGTTGCATGCCCAATTCATTAATCTCTGCCCTCCCTAATTTGATAATATGCACTCAAGGATATAAATTTCCCCCTGAGTACTGCCTTGGCTGCATCCCACAGAGTTTGGTAGGATGTCTCATCATTGTCATTCTCTTCAATGAAATTGTTGATTGTTTCTATGATTTCTTCTTTGACAATTTGGTTTTGGAGAATCATATTGTTTAATTTCCAATTGGTTTTTGACTTGCCTGTCCAGGTGCCCTTACTGATTATTATTTTTATCGCATTATGATCTGAGAAGGTTACATTTATTATATCTGCTCTTTTGCATTTGTTTGCCATGATTCTATGCCCTATTACATGGTCAATCTTTATAAATGTACCATGTGCAGCTGAAAAGAAGGTGTATTCCTTTTTGTCCCTATTTATTTTTCTCCACATATCAATTAAATCTAATTTTTCTAGGACTTCATTCATCTCTCTTACCTCTTTCTTATTTATTTTTTGGTTTGATTTATCTAGATCTGAAAGAGGAATATTTAGATCTCCCACTATTATGGTTTTCCTATCTATTTCCTTCTTGAGCTCTGCCAGTTTCTCTTTTATGAATTTGGATGCTATACCACTTGGTGCATATATATTGAGCAGTGTTATTTCCTCATTGTTTATACTGCCTTTAATCAGGATGTAATGACCTTCCCTGTCTTTTTTAATATCTATTTTTACTTTGGCTTTGTCAGAGATCATGATAGCCACTCCTGCCTTCTTTTTCTCATTTGATGCCCAAAAGATTTTGCTCATACCCTTAACCTTGAACTTGTGTATGTCTACCCGCCTCATATATGTTTCTTGTAGACAACCTATGGTAGGATTTTGGTTTCTGATCCACTCTGCTATTTGCTTCCATTTTATGAGTGAGTTCATCCTGTTCACATTCAGAGTTACAATTGTTAGTTGTGTATTCACTGACATTTTTGTATCCTCCCCTAGACCCACTCCTTCTTATTACACTATTTTCTTTTACACCAGTGGTTTGCTTTGAGCCAGTATCCCTTATCCCCTCCCTTGATTGACTTCCCTTTCTGCCCCCTCCTTTGTTGTTCCCCTCTTTTTGTTTTTTTTAAAGACCAAATGAATTCCCTCCCCTTTCTTCTCCCCTCCCTTTTTTGGCCTCCCCACTCCCCTGCTCCCTTTGGTTTATCCCTTCTGACTTTCTCAGTAGGGTTAGATAGAGTTTTTTATCTGAATGGATAATAAAGCTTCTCTTCCTTCTCTGGGTTGATTACACTGAGAGTAAGGTTTGATTATGCTCTCTTCCTCTCCTTCTTATGATATTATTCATCCCCTCCCCTCCCCATGCCCACTTTGTGTGTAATAGAATATCTTATTTTTCTAATTTACTCGGATTTTTCTTGGTGTCCCCTACTATTCTCCCCCCTCTTTCCCACCCCCCATGTCTTCTTAGACCATTTAGTATCCTGTCCTCTCCCTATGAATTATTCTTCTGGTTGCTATAATAGTGAATATTATAATAGTGTATAAAGTTCACTACAGAGAATTATACATAGCATTTCTCCACCTAGTAATACAGATAATTAGATCTTATTTATGCCCTTAAAGAGTCAAGCTTAAAAGGCTATGAGTTTTCTTTCTTTTCCCTCTGTTTCTTATTTACCTTTTCATCTTTCTCTTGATATTTGTAGTTGAGTGTCAAACTTTCCAATTAGTCCCGGTCTCTTTTGTGCAAAAACTTGGAATCCTTCAATTTTGTTGAATGTCCATACTTTCCCCTGAAAGTATATGGTTAGTTTTGCTGGGTAGTTGATTTGTGGCTGAAGGCCCGGCTCTCTTGCCTTTCTAAATATTGTATTCCAAGCCTTGCAGTCTTTTAGCGTTGAGGCTGCCAGATCCTGTGTGATCCTTATTGGTGCTCCTTGATATTTGAATTGTCTCTTTCTGGCTTCTTGTAAGATTTTTTCTTTAACTTGAAAGCTCTTCAATTTCGCTATTATATTTCTGGGTGTTGACTTTTCTGGGTCCAGTGTAGAGGGTGTTCTATGGATCCTTTCAATGTCTATATTGCCGTCTTGTTGTAGAACTTCAGGGCAATTTTGCTGAATAATTTCTTTAAGTATGGAGTCCAAATTTCTATTAATTTCACCCTTTTCAGGGAGACCAATGATTCTCAAATTGTCTCTTCTAGACCGGTTTTCTTGGCCTGTCACTTTGTCATTGAGATATTTCATGTTTCCTTCTATGTTATCAGTCTTTTGACTTTGTTTTATTTGTTCTTGTTGTCTTGAGAGATCATTGGTTTCTAAATGTTCAATTCTAGCCTTTAAGGACTTGTTTTCGGCTCTAATGTTTTGGTTTTCGGCTTTAATGTTTTGGTTTTCGGCTCTAATGTTTTGGTTTTCGGCTTTAATGTTTTGGATTTCGGCTATAATTTTTTGGTTTTCCTTTTCAATCTGGTCATTTTTGGTCTTCAGTTGTCTTGTCTCACTTTCCAATTGCGAAATTCTGCCTTTTAAACTGTTATTTTCTTGCCAGATTTCTTCCATCTACCTCAACATTTCATTTTTAAACTCTTCCATAGCTTGTGATCAGCTTTCATTTTTTTGGGGAGGTTTAGATTTTTGTTTTCCCTCCTCTGGTGTCTGGATTTTCTCTGTGTAGAAGTTGTCGAGTGTTCCAGAGTTTCTCTTGATAATCTTTTTCTTCTGGACTTCCTTATTGCTGGCCATTGTTGGCCCCGCCCCTTTTCAGCTTTGTCTTTGCACTCAGGGTCTGCCTCCTTGCAAGCTCCGGGTGGCTCTGGTCTCCTTGTCCTCGGGGTCAGGCCTCCTAGTAGTTCCCGGTCTGCCCCTCTGCCCGAGGTTCCTTCAGCAGTCTTTGGGGCTGCTTCCACTGCTGTGCTGGGTCTGCATGGGGTCCTCACTGGAGGTCCAAGCCTGGGCTGGAGATTGTTATTCAAGCCTAGGGCACTGCCTTTGCCTGCCCAGATGCTCTTAGGGCGCTGCCTTCCCCCCTCCCCCAGAAGGTAATGAAAGTCTGTGGGCTGGAGATCTTTATTCTCACCTGAGGCAATGCCTTCAGCGCTTGGGAAAGGCCATGTTTTAGGGGCCTTAGTCCCGGCCCCAGGTGGTGCCTTCACCCACGCGGACCCTCGGGGGAAAGTCCCTGCGTGCCCCCAGCCACCTGGGGTCCCTCCTCTTGCAGCACACAGGTACAAGCCTGGGGGCTGCCAGTGCTTATCTGGTTGCCCCAGTCCTGTTTTCCCACTTGGGCATTGGTGTGTTGTGCGAGATGTGTGGTGTGGGGGGTGGGGGAGGGACTTCTTCCTCTCACGTTTTAGTGAGAGCTGTTTCACCCCTTTATAGCGTGGAAATGCCCCGATTCTGCGTACCTTCAATGCTGCGCCCTGTTGTGGGTTTCCTTCATTCTTCTGGACTCGTTTTTATTTCCCCTTGAGGAGTCCTGTATGCTTTGGTCAGGAGAGATCGAGCAGCTGCTCCTTACTCTGCCGCCATCTTAACCCTTTCTCACTATTTCAACCCAGGATAAACATAATTTTAAGAAACATTGTTCATTCCAGGAAAAGGAATCGTTTCCTTCCTCTCTGGAGAGGGAAGAAAAGGAATCTAAGTAGAAAGGGAAATTAAGATTCATTGCTATGGGATCTGCATAATTTGCATCCTAATCAATACAGGTATTCAGTGTTCTTTGGTGGATTTGACTCCTATATGTGATTTTATAAATTTTATAGTAATGAGTGAGATTTCCCATTTTAATACTGCCTCTTGGCAATATTGTCATATATAGAATTACTATTTAATTTCATCAATACATAAAAATAGTTTCACCTACTTTATCTTTATGCCTCCAATTTCTTTATTGTCTTATTGCTATTGCTAACATTCCCAAAACTATATCAAATAATATCAGGGAAAGGATGTTCCTGTACTTTATTCCTATATTTAATGAGATAACTTTTACTATTTCCTCATTACATAAAATGCTTGTTGTTGATGTTAGCTACTTTTGTGCCTGTTTTTGTAGTATTTTTAGCATAAATGAATGACATTTTGTCAAAGGCATTTTTCTGCATCTCTTGAGGTAATCAAGTGGTTCTGGATGTTTTTCTTTTAAATAGGAGTAAGTCTGCTCATTATTTTTCAATATTGAATTATTCTTGAATTTCTTATATAAATTTAACTTAATCATGATGGATTATTTGTTTAAAAATAAATTATTGGAGTATTTTCAGCAACAACTTCTTTCAGATAGGTAAGCTACATACCTGGGCACCCTAGGACTTGTTGATTTATTTGTCAAGGCAAAGGCTGTTATCAAGATGGCCACTGCACAGAAAATTGGTTGGACTTCATGACTTGTAAATCCTGTGTATCTGAGAGTGTTTCTTCTAAGTATTTAAGATACTGCAAGATGCTAATTTCTCAATTGGACCTCTATTTTCTCCTCTAGTTCAGCAAAGTCTTAAAGTGTTTTCTTTAGAACAGACCATTTTTAGTGACATCTGACAGAAGAAAGAAAATGTTTGCCCTTCCCTTTCAACAATGATGGTACAGGTCTGGTTTATAACCAGATCAACCACTGATTTTCTCCTTTTCCAGAGGATAATGCCTTAGTTACTACAGGGATAAAAGGCTTGGCAGTAAAGAGAGAATTGAATGATCCCATGTGAAAGGAGATTTTTAAAGAAATTAGAGCACTCTAGTGGGAAGCCTGGCTTGTACTATGAAATATCTGTTACCTAAGGGAACAGACTTTTGGTTTGGGAAAAGGGTGTTCTTATTTCTTGTAAATATTTGACCAAAACCACTTTCATTTGCCTCCCTCTCTGTTTCTTAGAGCCTTTGCTTCAGATACTCTGCAAGACTGCAAAAGGAAGGTTTGATTTTGCTTAGCATTCCCAAAAGATTTGTGGTTTTGTCTTTCAATGTTAAGCCCAACACACACAGAGTTCTGAAGTTTGTGAGCTATCAAATCTAGGATGAACTTCCAATGCTAACAGAGGGACAAAGACAGAAAACAAACATATTATCTTGTAACAAATGAGTGAAGACTGGGTTGGGATGGGGACAATTAGGATGGAAAGACAGAATAGAATTGAACTAATTGGTGCTAACCAGATTCATAGTACCAGGAGCAGTCCAACTGTATTAGAACTGTCTCCACCCCATTGTAAAGCATAACTCTCCTCTTGGTTTCCAGCCTTTCCCTTCTTCTCTGATAAGCAAGGCTTTCTCTTATCTAGTTGTGAACAAGGCCACCACTCCACTTTCCTATAATAGCCTTACCCTCAGATCACCTCTACCCTATCTGAAATTAGTTCTCCAAGTCACGCACCATACCTCTTCTCCCATTTTTTTCTCCTTTGTTTTCAGCAATCCCTTTATGCATTGTCTTTTCCCACTACAATGTAAGATTCTCAAGGGCTGAAACTGTCTTGTTTGCTTTTATTGGTATCTTAAGCACTTGGTACATAGCAAACACTTAATAAATTATCTATCTATCTATTTATATCCATCTATTTATCATCAATACATCTATTTATCTGTCTCTTTCTGCCTATCTGCCTCTCTAAGATCTAGTTTATCTGGAGATCAGAGACTTTAAGGTTTTTAAATTTTTATTTTGTTTTACAGAATTGAGGATGGATTTATGGCTAACCTCACAACTGGTTTTCTTTATGAGCAACCTCAGGCATTTAAAATACTAGGCTTGGGGTAGACCTGATGCTTCCTAGATATTTGACCATGTGTAAGTCACTAAATCTAGCTTGTTATTGTGGACAACAACACCATTCTCCGATTTCCTCCAATTCACAACCCAGGTGTCATCCTTGACTCAGTTTTCTATCAGCAGCTCTACTTGGCTTTGGCTCCACATGAAACAGCTCCCTCATACTTCCCCTCCAAGCTGATCATCTACAATGTCATCACCACTCTGATTCACTCAGATTTTGGTACCTACCACCTTCTCAACTCACATTCACTTCCCTTTCCTCTCTGATTCAAAGTTGGAACATTAAATGTTTCCAAAAGCCTCCCTTTATAGAAGGTTCACAACCTTCTAGGTAATCCCATTTTCCATCAGCAGTTTTGCTTGGCTTTTATTTCAGGGAATACCATGCCCTACACTGGGCACCTTTGGTGCTCACTTTCCTTTTTCAAGTTCTTTTTGTGTGTTGTCTTCCTACTTTAGATTGTGAGTTATTGAGGGCAAGGGCAATCTCTTTTTCTTATTTGTATCTTCAGTGTTTAGCACAGTGCAAAGTGATCATCAGTGTTAAATGATATAGACAGGTTAAGAAAGTTTGAGATTTGGCCATTAAATTTGGCGTTTAAGAGATTATAACTTTTGAAAGACCAGTTTCAATTGAATTGGTGAGATCAGAAGCCAGGTTGCTGAGAGTTTAAATGAGGGTGGGAGGAGAAGTAGTGGATTGAGTAGAGGTGGGTTTTTCAAGAAGTTTGGTTGAAATGGGTAGTAGAGGTCTGGAATTTATTTTTCCAAGTGAGTTTTTAAAGGATGAAAGAAATATGGGCATATGGGTAGGCGCACCAAGGAAGCAGGATAGAAGAGAGTAGGAGGAGAAGGGGATGATAATATAGACAATCTGGTGGAAACAAAAGATCTAAGTTTCATAACAAGAAGCTGGCCTTAGCAAAGAGAACAATCATCTCTTCATCAAAAATTGGAGTGAAGGAGATAATGGGTGATGATGTCAGAGAGCTGTGAAATGAGGAAAAAGAATTAAGAAAGAGCTTATATCAAACAGTGTCCCTTTGGGGAGTGAAGTATGAATAAGGTACTCAATTGAGAGAGTAGAGAAGGAAATGCCTTGGGAATGATTAGATATTCAATTCTGGGTAACATTAGGGTGTGAAATCATTTAGGGATAAGTTGAAGTATCTCAGGAAATTTTTCAGAAGCAAGTCTTGAGAACAGTGAGGTAGCACAGTGAATGACAAGTCTGAACTTGGGAGGACCTGGGTTCAAATATGACCTCAGATACTTCTTAGCTATGTGAGCCTGGACAAGTCACTTAACCCCACTTGCCTACCATTAGAACTTTTATACCTTAGAGCTCTTACTAAGACTGAAGGTAATGGTTTCAAAAATAAAATTAAAAAAGAAGTAAATCTCTCCATAAAGCACCACCCCTACACTGGTGCCTCATTAGCACCACCTCCTAACTAACTCAGGTAACTAACTCAGACATAGATAACTCAGAGTTTGTTTTAAGTTCTCTGATCCACAGAAGAGTTGTCTATTTTATTTATTGCTTTTTTTTCAAATGCAAATATGGTCACATCTCAGAAAATCAGTTTCTTTAAAGTCAAATTCAGTCTCAGACACTAACTGTATAATAAAATTGTCCTCAAAACTTAAATGGCTCAAAAGATTTAGGTTTAAGCCACTGGGATAGCTTTCTCGTTGCATTAGTCCCAAAAGGACCAAGGGCACATGGAGCTTGACTTACTCTCTATGGCTCTAAACAAAAAACCATGACGGGCAACACAGAAGCAAGAAAGTTGAGCTCAACTGAATCAAGGTAGTATCCTGGTTAAAATATCTTTTCCATATATGCTCTGGCTAAGTAAATTCCACTTCCAATTATTAAATGTCTTATAGCATCTCCTTTTTTCCAACCTAAAATTTGAGGTACTAAGCTAAAGATATTTTATTTTTTCATCCAAGGATCTTGGATTAAGGATCATTAATTCTCATAACACCTCCAAAGGCTAAGTTTGCCTGTCTGGTTTGAAGAAGTAGAAAATGGGAAGGGAAGGAATAGTTTCTAGTGCTGAATAAATGGTTAGAGAAGAGATGAAGCAATGTGTACAACACAACAATAATAATATTTATGTAGAACTTTAATGTCCATCTTTATAAAGTGCTTTACAAAAATTATCTCATCTGACCCTTAAAACAAGCATGGGAGGTAGATCCTTTTATTATCTCTATTTTACAAGACAACCCAGGCAGACAGCCGTTAAGTGACTGGCCTACGTTCACACCACAAACAAATATCTGAGACTGATTTTGAACCCAGGTTTTCTTGATTCAAGGCACAACACTCTACTCACTATGCCACCTTCCTGTCTATAGTATTTTTGTTCCCTCAGAGTCCCACTATATCGCCTCAGATATTTGTACTAAGCAGCTCCTACAGGATTCTTTTCATAGCACTGCTCTTGCAGTGATTATGACCTCATGCACATGCCCTACTTTTTCTGATAAGGTTTAAAAGAATCTCTCTACTTCAAATTCTGATCCAGGTCAGTGAAAGTTAAAAAAAATCTGTGCTTTGTTCCTAAGTATCAAAATATAGAGCATGTAACAGTTAACATTATATAATTATTTTCTCAAAATCTCATTGAGATAAATGTTATTCCCATTTCATAGATGAGAAAACTAAAGCATGAAGGAACTTGCAAATCCTAATAATATGGTGTTTGCTATTTTCAAAGCTTCCCTTGTTCATTAATTAGTGAATCCACACAAAAAGTATACTTTGTACTTGCATCCAAAGATCTGAAAGTCCTTTATGGACCATGTACTCATTAATTCTTTCAAAGTCCCTAGAGGCTAGGCTTGCATGTCTGTGTGGGGGAAGTGGAGAATGGGGGAGGGAAGAGCAGCTACAAAGTAGAGAGGAAATGGATAGAAAAGAGATTTGGTATTTTTTTTTTGGCAATATAACCATTCACTCAAAGCCCCATTCTATTGACTATTTAGAACTTTCTAGTTATGAAACCTCAGACCCTGTCACACTATCCTACCTCTCCTGAATTCCTCTCTGGGATTTCTATATCATCCTAGTCTACTTTATGGGGCATCCTTCAACCATAAAGAAACTAAGGGTGTTTAGCTTAAAGTACAGAAAACTTGGGAGGGGAGAAGAGCAAGATACATTATTATCTTCAAGTATTTGTAGGGCCATGACCTGAGAGAGGGATTAGATTCATCCTTCTATAGCTCCAAAAGGCAGAAATAGGAGTGGTGGATGAAAATTGTAGAGACAGATTTAGGCTTGATACAACGAAAGATTTAAATATCTGGAGCTGTTCTAAAGTGGATAAATTGCCTCAGAGATAGTGGACTTTCTTCATTGGAAGTCTTCAAACAAAAATCAAGCAACTACTTTTCAGGTGTATTGTAGAGGAAGTTCTGTGTTCAGGGATGGTTTGGAGAAGATGGCCACTCAGGGCTTGCAATTCTGAAATTCTATCCTTCTATATTATTTGCTCCAACAAAGACTGAGCTATTTCTTTCTTACAAATTCACATATATCCAAAGTTCAACAAGATTTCAATTGCCCAGATTCTACTTAGGGAGAAAATTTTTTTAGATACTATTTTAACCAATTGGATAATTTCTAGGCTCTCAGAACAAGTTCCTGGAGAATCAGAAATAGTAGTAGTGGGGAAAATAACCAGTAAGCAATTTGACAATTCAGGGACACTGGCTGTCCTGATATTTCTTGAATAAGACACTCCAGTTTACAACACAAACTTTTTTTTGGCTGTTCCCAATGCCTAAACTGCTCTTCATCCTCATTTCTGTTTTCTATATTTCTTGACTTCCTTAAAGTATCAGCTAAATCCACTTAAAAAAAACACCCTCATCTTCTGGCTTGGAATTGATACTGAATATTAGTTTCAAGACAGAAGAGCAGTAAGGGTTAGGCATTGGGGGTTAAATGACTTATCCAGGGTCACATAACAAGGCTGTATCTGAGGTCAATTTTGAATCCAGGACCTCCCAACCAGGCTCCCACTAAGCCACCTAGCTGCCCTGTAAAATCCAACTTTCTATAGAAAACCTTTCCCATCCTCGTTAACTCTGTGCTTTCCCTCTATTATTTCCTGTTTAGCCTATATATTGCTTGTTGGCACATAGTTGTTTGCATGTCATTTCCTTCATTAGATTATGAACTCTCTGAGGGCAGGTAGTATTTTTGTTTATTGTTTGTTTTTTGCCTTTCTTTATATTTTCAGCACAGTGCATGCCACATAAACATTTAATAAAAATTTATTGACTGACCACATATTTTTATAGTCAGAAAAACTACTCTCCAGGGCACAAAATTATTTTGTGATATCAAAATGATCAACATTCTAGTGAATCTTTTAAGTTAAAGAGCTATAAAGAACCTTCTGGTTCAACTCTTCATTTAAAATATAAGGAAACTATGACCCAGAAAAGTTAAGTAATCTGCCCAAAATCACACAGCAAATAACAGTCAATTTTTCGACATATCCTTTTGACCCCAGTCTATTACTCTTTCTTATTTTTGTGTTTGTCCTTAGTTTCAAAGAAGATCAATGACTTCAAGATCAATTGAAGTGGATTTTAATGAGGTATAGTTGTGCAAAATCATCAGCCTCATTCTCTTTCAGAGTCATCAAAGTCCAGTGTCAACACAAAAGACAGGATGACTAGTGATGGTCAGGGATGCAATGGATGACATTAGCATCTTCCATGTCTTACAAAGATCCAAGTGCTCCACAGTGCCTGCTTCAGCCTTCATGGCTGTTGGAGCAAATTATTCTTGTCCATTTATTCTATTACAATTCATCACAATATGACATGATATATCAAGGTATGGTGAAGGCATGAAGCCTGTAATAGGCAGTGATACAGAGGCTTAATATAGTTTGTTTTTTAATTTATGCATTTTGTTTTTATATCACATTAATTTATCCAGGTATTCTTCTCCCCTACCTCTCCAATGAACCTTCTCTTGTACAGAAATTTACAGAAGGTAAAAAAAAAAGTTTAGCAAAACCAAATAAAACACTAACCAAATTTGATAATAGATGTGTTTTTCCATACATATAGTACCTTACTACTGAATAAAAGGAAAAGAGTTGTCCTTTCTCACTAAAATCCAGAAAAGCTTGGTTATCACAATTACACAGTATTCAGTTTCTTTTGTGTGTGTTTGTTTTGTCTGTTTATGCTGTTGAAGACTTTTTACTGTTTTCCTGGTTCCACTTACTTCTCTCTGTATGATTTCATGTCTTCCTATACTCTGAATTTTTCATATTCACAATTTATTATAAGTTATAAGGAATTATGTTAATAATTATGAAATATTATATTTGCTATATTATATAAATTACATTTATTTAGCCATTCTCTAATTTATGGGCATCTATTTTTTCTAACAAAATAAGTACTGCTATCACTATTTTGTTATATAGAGGATTTTCCCCTCTCTGATTTCCTTAGGACATATAACCTCTTAGTATGTATGACCTGGCAGTTAAAGAGCATAGTCACTTCTTTAATATAATTCCACATTAGATTCTAGAATAGTTAGACCGACCACTTCTTATCTTCATGAACAATACATTAATATTCCTGTTTTCCTACAGGAATGAAAAAAATGTAAGGAATATGATATATTTTAAGATTTTTTAAAAAAAATTAAAAACCCTTACCTTCCATCTTGGAATCAATACTATGTATTGGTTCTAAGGCAGAAGAGTGGTAAGGGCTAGGCAATGGGGGTTAAGTGACTTGCCTAGGGTCACACAGCTGGGAAGTATCTGAGGCCAGATTTGAACCTAGGACCTTCCGTCTCTAGGCCTGGCTCTCAATCCACTGAGCTACCCAGCTGCCCCCTTAAAATTTTAAATAAAAAGAATTCACCAGTGACCTCTTAAAATAAACTCCTAAATGAAAACCCCCAGAACATCATAGACAAAATCCAAACCTTATCGGTCAAGTAAAAAATAGAAGCAGCCAAAAAGAAAGAATTCAAGTACCAAGGAACCACCTCCAGTATTAAACAAGACTTGACAGCTACCACGATAAGTAAGGAAAGAGGTTATAATACAATATTTCAAAAAGCAAAATATAAAGGCTTACAACAGAGAATAACCTATCCAGAAATACTAAGGATAATATTAATGGACAAGGAGTGGTTAGGAATGGATTTGTAATTATTTAAAGAATTTCCAAGCATTTCTGATGAAAAGGTCAGATCTGAGTAGATAATTTGACATGGAAATGCAGAAGTCAAGAGATATGTTGAAGCTACATACTTTTATGTACAGCTAGGATAGAACTTTTATTTATGTGCAATTAGAATATATGAAACAAATGTCAGAATCTTAATATACCCATAGATCATGGAAAAAGTACATGAGACAAAGAATCTGCAATGTTTTGTTCTGTTCTGATGGTATTAAAAGAAGATTGGAATTGGAGGGATAGGGACCATGCTGGGGAGAAAAGAAATAAGAAAGGGAGGAAAATAATTACCCCAAATAATAAAAGTGCATAAGATAAAGAATATTCACACATGAAGGAAGGAATAGTGGGAATGGGCAAGAACTTAACTTAATCTCATGAATTTTACTTTTATCACAGCTAGACAAAGGAAGTTTGATCACAACTATACCTACAAAGATAACAATAAAGAAAAGTGTTAAACTAGAAAGGGAAATAGGAAGAGATAGAGAAGGGAGAGGGGAAAGGATGATATAATAAAGAGAACAGGATAGTTAAGAAAATACTAATTAGCAAATTAAATCAAGACTTTGGGAAGGAGTGTGAAGAGGAGATTAAAAGGAAAGAAAGAAAAAGTGAAACCTAAGGTCAGGGGCAAGGCAAGAAGAGAAGAAGAGCAATGGAACAAAAACATACTTCTTTATTTGCATGTCAAAAGTGCATAGGCAAATGTCCTCTCTTTTATCATCTTCTTATTTGTAAAGAGGGATTTGGAGCAAAGAAAAAGAAAAATGTGCTAGAGAATATGATGGAGGAAAAAGCACAATTAACAATGATAATTATAAATACAAATTATCTTAATTGACCTATAAAATTGGAGCAACAGAAAGGTTGGAAAGCAGGATCCAAAAGTGTGTTCTTTATAAGAAATAAACTTGAAACATTAAGTAAGATTCATAGAAAATTAAAATGAGTGCCAAAACAAATATCTATTATGCTTCAGTTGATCTAAAAAAATCAGAGGGTAGTAATTAAGACTTCAGATAAAATTATGGTAAACATAGTAATTGTGATAGAAAGAAGCAGCCAAGAAATTATATTTGAAGACATCATAGTTAACTAATCAATATTAATATTGAACTTATATGCATCAAAAAGAGTAGTATCTAAATGTTTTAAGGACAGCTGATCAAATTATAGAGAGCTATAACCAGTAAACTTTAAGAGTAAAAGGCTATATCTTTCAGACTTAGAAAAATCTAACAAGACAAGAAAAAAGTTAAGGACCTATGGAGAAATTAAGAAAAATTAGAGATGGTAATCTCTGATAGTTGAGAAATGAAAACAGAATGGAGCATATAAAATCTGTGTATGAAACTTTTTTAAAAATGATCATGAATTAGGGCATAAATGCCTCACCAAAAATGTAGAAAAGCAAAAATATGTAATATGTAATTTTTATTGTGATAGCTAGGTGGCTCAGTGGATAGAGTACCAAAAAGACTGGCTACAGCCACTTGCTAGCAGTGTGATCTTGAACAAGTCACTTAACCCTCTTTGTCTCAGTTTCCTTATCTGTAAAAGTACTTGGAGAAGGAAATGGCAAATTATTCCCAGTACCTTTGCTAAGAAAATTTGCTAAGAAAATTCCAAATGAGGTCAGAAAGAATCAGATATGACCAAAACAACCAAACAACAATAAACATAAGCTATTCATGAAATTTTTACAAAAACTGATGATATGGGGCATAAATATTTCACCAAAAATAATGGAAGGTAAAAATATTAAACATATAATTTACTTATCAGAATCTAATAAAATTATATTCAATAATAGTCTTTTGATTAAAATGATTAAAATTAATTGGAGACTATATAACTTAATCCTAAAGAAGTTACAGAAATAACAGAAAATGTCCTAAAAGAAAATGACAATAATCAGATGAATTACTGACAATTATGCAATACAACTAAAGTAGTACTTGTGGGAAATCTTCTATCCCTAAATATTTTCATCAACAAAAAGAGAAAGGACAATTCAATTATTTTGAGCATACAACTAAAAAAAATGAACAACAACAAATAAAAAATCCTCACTTAAAAAACGTAGAAATTTTGAAAATCAAAGGAGATATTAATAAAAATTGAAAGCAAAAAAATTAGACAGATTAAAGCTACCAATTACTTTTAAAAATAATAATAAAAGAGATAAAATTAGCTAATAAGATTTAGAAGAGAAGAAAACAAATTTTTCTGCATCTAAAATAGGAAAACGAGAATATACAGCAATTGATAAGGAAAAAAGGGAATTATTAGAAACAATTTTTCCCAATTATATAATAACAAAACTGGTAGCAAAGGAAGTGTATAAATGTCTACAAAAATATGAGATGCAGATTAACAAAAGAAGAAATCAATTACTTAAAGAAATTTATTCCTACCTTAAATAAAACAGGATGTAACCCAAACCATATTGCAAAAACAGGAAAAGATTAAACTCTTCCAATCTCTTACAATACTAATATATGGTGTTCATACTCAATGTAGTGACAGAAAAAGCAGATAAAGAAAATGATAAACCAATATCCCTAATGAACATTTATGAAAAAATTCTCAATACAATATTAACAAATAGCAGATTACTATTACCAGGCTGGATTTATAACAGGGAAGGTTAAATACAAGGAAAACTATAAGCATAGTAAACCATAATAATATAACTAAAAGCACATGATTTAATCAATAGACACTGAAAAAGGCTTTTAGCAAAATCCAACATCTGTTTCCCTTAAAATCACTAGAAAGCATAGGAGAAAATGGACTTCTTTTTAATAGATGAAATAATCTTTCTAAAATAAGAATAAATATATATAATAAAGAAAAGTTAGAGGGCTTTTCAGTAAGAGCAGGAAAGCATTGACACTACTATTCATCATAATGATAGAAATATTAGCTATAGTAATAAGAAAAGAAAGAAATGGAGGGAATAAACATAGGCTAATAAAGAAAACAAAAAGTATTGCTTTTTGCAGATATTATAATGATGTTCAGGAAACCTTAAAGGGTCAATTCATCTTCATTTTGAAGTGATTTTTTTAAATTCAGCAAATTTGAAGGATAAAAAGTAAATCCACATAAATCATCATCATTCCTATATAGTACCAATAAATATTAACAAGAAAAGAAAAATCAATTGTGTTCAAGTAACTACAAAATGTATAAAACATTGGGAATGTATCTACAAAGACAAATGCAGGAACTATATTAATCCAACTATGTAATATTGATTATAGAAATAAAAACAAATCTAAATAGAAAACTATTAATAACTTTTGGACTTTTCCTACTACTAATAAAAAAGGAGAGTACTGCTTACATTGATTTATTTACTCAATACTTTACCAATCAAGATAACAAAGGATTACTTTGTAAAGCTTTAAAAAAACAGTGAAATTAGTCCAAATGAACAAAAGGTTATAAATCATAAGGGAAGTAATGAAAAAAAGTGAGAGAGAAGGAGTCTTAACAGGATAGCATTGCAAACTACAGTACAAAGTGGTATTCATGAAAACAATTTGGACCTGCTTAATAAGTGAAAGTTCAATTAGGAAAAAAAAAATCAATATATAGCATATAGAAGCAAATGAACAGGTAGCATAATGCTCAATAAATACCAAACCTCCAGTTACTGTGGTAAGGACTCACTACCTGATAAAAATTGCTGAGGAATATGGAAAGTAGTCTGGCAGAAATTATGTTTACACTGATAGCTTGATCTGGGTACCAGGAAAAAATTCTAAATATAAATGACTTAGATATTAAAGATAACATAACTGTAGCCAGGAAGAAATTACCATTACAATTTATGGATAGGTGTAGAGATCTTTACCAAACAAGGCATAGAGAAAATCACAGAAAGTAAAACAGGCAATTTTGATTTTATGAAATTGCAAAGGTTTAGCACAAACAAATCCAAAGCAATAAAAATTAGAAGGAAAATTGGTTTAAAATATTGCAGTGTTTGTCTAATAAAGAGCTCATTTCCAAGACATGTAAAGAATTGATTCAAATTTATAACATTAAGAGCCATTCACCAATATATAAGTAGTTAAAGATGAAGTTAAAGTTAAAAATGAAGCAGTTTTCTAAGAAGAAATTCCAGCTATTAGCAAATATATGAAAAATACTCCAAAATCACTAATAATTAGAAAAATGAAAATTAAAGTAAATCTGAAGTTCCTCATACCTATCAGATTGGCAAAAATTAAAAAGAGAAAAATGACAAATTTTGCAGGAACTGTGGGAAAATAAGCATATTAATGCACTGTTGGTAATACTGTGAATGGGTCCCACCATGCTAGAAAGCATATCTTGGGTAGAAAGCAATTTGGCAGTATGCCCCAAAAGTTAATAAACTGTGCATACTCTTTGATCTAGCAATACCACTATTAGGTCTATGTCCCCAAAGAGATCAAAGAAAGAGAAAAAGGACCCATACATATTATCTTTGCCACTGGAATGTGGACTCCTTGAGAATTCTTTCCTTTTGATTTTTATCAGACACTTAGCAAAGTGCTTTGCACATAGTAAGCTATTAATAAATGCTTTTTTCATTTGTTCATTTCTTTGTTAAAATATTTATAAAAGCTCTTTTCAAAGCATTGAACTGGAAACTAAGGAATGCCTGCCTATTAAAGAATGGCTAAAGAAATTGTTATATGAATGTAATGGAATTATTATTGTGCTATAAGAAATGGTGAAGTAGACATTTTTTGAAGAAACTGGAAAAACTTGTATGAACTGATGCAAAGTGAAGTGAGCAAAACCAGGAGAACAATTTATAAAATGACAACAACATTATAGAGAAAAATAACCCTCTGACCACTGCAAGGACAAAAACACAATTTTAGAGCACCAAAGATAAAACATGCTTCTCACCTTCTGATAAGGAGGCAATGGACTAAAATTAAGAATTTGATATATGTTTTTGGACATGGCCAATGTGAGAATTTACTTCATTTGACTATGTATATTTATTATTAGAGGGTGTTTTTGATTGATGTTGATGTTGTTGTTACTGTTATTCAATTAGGGTAGTGAGAGACTGAGGAAAATAAAGCTTTTTATATAAAAAATTACATTATGCTTGAAGACATCAGAGATAAATAATATCAGTCAATCCTTCATAAATATACAGATGCATATGTATACATATACATATATATACATATATACATATATATACACACACACATACACTCAATGCCACAGCATTATTTAAAGGAAAAACAAATCCAATTACATAGATAAATAATGTCATAATAGTTGAAGACCACAGTGTGTCCCTTTCAGACCTAGATAAATTAAACATAAAAGTAAACAAGAAGTTAAGGGCTTGAATATATATGTATATATATATATATTCACATGTGTGTATATACCACCTCTATGTATATGTATATACATATATTTCTTAAAGTTAGATATAATAAGTCTCTGGAAGTAACAAAATGAGGATAGAAAAGAAAATGCATAGTTCTTAGTTCTCCGTCATTTGAAACATTGAACATATGCTAGGGCTTAAAAACTTCTTGAACAAATGCATAAAAGTAGCAGTATTACACACATTCTATACTAACCCCATTTCAATAAAACATTTTTAATCGGTAAAAGGTATTTCAAGAAACTTAAATAGAGACTAAATAATATAATCCTAAAGAAAATCTGGGTCAATGAGAAAATCATTAAAACAATAATTTCAGAAAGAAAATGTCAATAAGACAACATACCAAAACTTTTGGGACACATAAAAAACACTTGGGAAAATTAATATCTCTAAACATTTTTACTAAAAAAAGAGAAACAAAAGTAATAAATGAAGTGGGCTGCAAATAAAATAAATAAATCAGCCAAACTAAGCAAAAATATAGCAAGTCTGAAAGTAAAGATAAACAATTGAAAATGAAAAGAAATCTTTGGATTGACAAAGAAAATTGTGAACTTTCTTTAATAAAATTAGCAATTAGCTAACCTGATAAAAAGAGAAAAATCAAATTGTCAGTATCAACAAATGAAAAAATATCTGGGAGATAACTTGTAGATAATTTGTAGGAATTATATTACTACCACTGCAAAATACTCTTTATAGAAATAAAGACAAATAATTTGGGAGATATTAACTGTTCAAATTTGGACTATGTCAATATAACAAACTTATTGGTATTAGAGAAATTAATTTACATATTTAGTATTATCCTAATCAAGTTACCAAAGGTTTGCTTCATAAAATTAGACAAAATTAAAATGAAACTTATCTATGGTGCAAACTGTCAAGAATCTCTTAGAAAATAATTGAGGGGTGGGGAAGGAAGAATAAAGGAGGCCTAACACTTTAACATCTTGAACTATTCATCAAAGCAGTAAACATCAAAACTACTTGGATGAAAAAATTAAAAAAGCTGATCACTGAAATAGATTTGGTACAGAAGACTAAAAAGCAGTTTATATAGTTTCACAATGTTCAATAAACCTAAGAAGAACAATTTTGGGGGTAAAGATTCATTACTCTACAAAAACTACTGAAGAAACTGGCAAAGAGTAGGGTAGAAACTCGTGTTCAATTACATTTCATACCATATAGGATAATAAGCTCTAAAGTGGCTCATGAACTAAATAAAAAGGTCATATCATTAGTAAATTTGAGAAGAGGAGGAAATGCCTTTCACAACTGTGATTAAGGGGAGAATCCTTTACCAATCATAAGATAGAGATGATCATAAATGATGTAATGGACCACTTTGATGATATAAAATTGAAAACTTTTTGCATAAACAAAATCAATAGAGTTAGTGTTAGAAGGGAAACTTAACTGGAAAAAATTCTCAGCTAATGATATCTGGGCTATATAATCAATACAAATATATAGTGTCCCAAAAGTATCTGGTCTGTTTTTTTTGTTTGTTTGTTTGTTTTATTTTGTTTTAATACTATTGGCTCCAAGGCAGAAGAGTGGTAAGGGTAGGCAATGGAAGTCAAGTGACTTGCCCAGGGTCACACAGCTGGGAAGTGTCTGAGGTCAGACTTGAACCTAGGACCTCCTGTCTCTAGGCCTGGCTCTCAATCCACTGAGCTACCCAATTGCACCATCTCTGCACTGTTTTAAACTATTCAAGTTTCTTCTCTTTTCATTTTATACAATTTCACTTGGTGGTCTCATCAGTTTCCATGGATTCAATGATCATTTTTATGCAAATGATTCTCAGAACTATTTGTCCAGCCCTCACTTCTCTCCTGACTTCCAATTTACTCCAATTGCCTAATAGACATCTTAAGTTGAATCTACTGAAGAGCTCTTAAACTCAACGTGTCCAAAACTGAACTCATTATCCTTCTTGCCCAGATTTCCTGTCCTATCATAAAATTTAGGAGGGAATGGTCACTTCCCCCCAGGTATCCCACCCATTATTTCATTTCCACCACAAAAAAATATGAACCCAGGAATTAGAAGCATATCCTCTCACTCAAAATCTGTATTATTCCTACTGTGCCAATCCATCTCTCTATCCTCTTTCCTTAAATAGCCAACCACTGCTTTAACCAGAATGCTTTTTAAATTCATTTTTTATTCTGAGTGTGTGGGCAAAAAGTTATTTTCTCAAAAGAATTTTATACAGTCCTTTTGGATAAGCACTAAGTTAAAAACAACAACTCTCTATCATTTTTTATTTCCAAGGCAGTAAAATATTTTGATAAACCCTATCAGTGAAATTAGTAAAAAAAAGTTAAATTTGTCCTCCACCCCACCATCCAATCTTCCCCCTTCCTTTTGAAAGTACTAAGGAAGTTTCTTTAAAATCTCCCAAGTATTAAATCCTCATTAATATAAGCCCAGTGTATTTATGGTGTCAAAAATGTGTTTTTATAAAAGCCAAAAGCAACTGTTACCCAAATTGCCTCATTATCAATAATCTAGCATCATGCCTTTTATGTGTCATTTCTTTCCACAATATAAGATAGTTGACGACTTTTAGCAAATACATCATGGCAAAGGATTACTCTCATCAGAGGCAGCCTTTGAAAAGGATATGCTAATTTCCAGGGAGCAAGAAAACATCAAAACAGTGCCAGCAAATAGCCAAGGGACTTTTATGTCTTAATATCACTCAGAAGTGCTTTATCTCCTGGTGCAACGTGGATCATAGTATAAACAGGAAATGAAACAGGGACAGCTTCAAAGAAGCACCAGTCTATGTCTGTAATTTCAGATCAGGTTTAATAAAGGTTATCTGCAGTAGGCTAATCAAACAAAAGGGTGTCAGTTTTAAAGAGCCATTTGATAATTTCAATTTAAAACATCCTAACAAAAAGACCCTAACAATGTCTTAAAACCACCTCCCAGCCCCTCCCCCAGAGTAGCCAAATCTCAGCACTTTCTTTTCAAAGTCTTTCCATTTATGGCATGGTTTTGATGTCCTCATTTCTAGGTGATCAGTTTATCAGAAATCGACCTACTTTTATGGTGTCCTTGATATTCCTAAAATCATCCGTGTTGTTTAAAAAAAAAAAGGGAAAGAGGATTGATTCTAGGAAAAGGAGGCATCCACAGTAAAGCTCTCACGCTAAAGTCTATTAGTCAAAGGCATAGTTTCTCAACGAATCATACATTTGGGTCTGGAATGAAGCTTAGTGGTCATCCAGCCCAATTCCTTCATTTTATAGATAAGGAAACAGGCTCAGAAAAAGGAAATGGTCACATAGTCTCACAGTCGCATAGGTGGTAAATAGCATACCTGGGATTTGAACCTGTGCCCTCTGATTCTAAATCCAGCATTCTAGTTTAAGGTTTCCCTCCTCTCTGGAAACTGTGGAAAAGATATGAATTCCTCAAGTCGTAGAAAGTAATCTTAAAGCTAGGAAATGATATGGTGATAACTTCTGCCTGAAGGAGGAACTTGGATGTTAGCTATTCTCAGACTCACCAAGCCATCATCACTCTTATCACGAATCTACTATCTACATGACCCTGTTCTAGGAAGATGCTGCCAAGTTTTCAAAGTATCTGGTGTTAGCAAGGGACTCTTTTAAAAGATATATTTGATAAGATATACCTTGTAAAATAAATATTTATGGAATGAACAACAAGGCTAGAAATAGAAAGAAGGGACATAGTAAAAGGAGGGAAAAGTTCTTGGTCTTAAGGGTGTAGCCCTTCTGAATAATTCTACTTATGTTTACTCACTAACCTTAAATTTTTATTGGTATGTTTCTCCCATCCCCAACTCTGAATCTCTACCCCAAACTCCTTATTCTCCAACTGAGAAAAGCCTTTCAGCCATTTGTAATTCTGATCCTTCTATTTTCCTCCATCCAGTTCCATGTTAAGTTATTCACTGATAAGACTATGAAGGTTTCAGAGGATCAATCAGCTCTCTGTAAGAACGCAGCCCAGTGACTGTGAAAGTAGGCCCTGGAAAAGAGAAAAGATGCTCTCACTTTCAATGGGGCTCTGGCTTTGTTGTGGTCTTACTAGGGGTTCAGTTACCTGTGGATTCAGATGACTGTTCACATTTGGAAGTACAACACTCCCCGAGCTAGTTTTCTTAGTTTGATCAATCCAATAAAACAGTTTCTATCTAAAGGTCTCCAGAAGCAGGAGATATTGTGCAGTAGAAAGAGCAAAAGAAAATATGATTTTAAGTTGAAGCTCTGACCTTTACTAGCTGGAGAACATTCAGCAGCCTCTCAGAGCCTCAGTTTCTTCATCTATAATACTAACTCACATTCTCTACATCAATCACTATCGTCATTTCCCTATTCAGTAAAGTCTTTTGCCTCTAGGATCAAATATTGTTGTTGTTCTTCAGTCATTCAATCATGTCTGACTCTTTATGACTCCAAGGATCAACCAGGCCTTTTGCTGTCCATGGGGTTTTCTTGGCAAAGTTATTGGAGTGGTTTATCATTTCCTTTTCCAATGGATCAGTTGACTTGTTGAATAATCTTGCACAGCATAATCTTGCACAGCATAGTTCTTTAGCTTCATTGAACTATGCAAGTCCCTCCTTCACCACACACAGTGATCCAAGAGGGGAGGATCCCCAATAATCTTTTAAAACCCTTCACAATCTTTTCCCAGTCTGTCTTTCCAACCTCATGGGATATTACTCTTCCTCTTGCATGCTTCTCTTTCTTCTTCACACATGGCTTCACACACACACTTGCCCTATCCTCTCTATTTAGATACAGCTAGATGGTGAAGTTGGACCTGAAGTACAGAAAACCCAAGTTTAAATTCCAAATTAGTTATCTGCTAGCCATGTGACCTTGGACAAGTCACTTAATGTCCACTTACCATAGTCTCATCAACTTAAACGGGGATAATAATAGCATCTACCTGTGAGGATAAAATGAGATATTTGTAAAGAGCTTAGCACTGTGCCTAGTACATAGTAGGAGATTCATAAATGTTCATTCTTCCCTTCCATCTCCATGTTTTTGCCCTGGCTATCTCCCATGACTGAAATATGTTCCCTCTTTTTCTCTTCCTTCAAGATACAGTTCAAAAAACCATTTTTGATATGAAACTTTTCTTGATCCCTTCAACTACTTGTACTGTGTTCTTTTAAGATTGTTGTTGTTCAGTAGTTTCAGTTGTGTCCAACTCTTTGTGACTTCATTTGAGATTTTCTTGGCAAAGACACTGGAGTTTGCAATTTCCTTCTCTAGCTCATTTTACAGACGAGGAAATTTCTTGATTGTAGAGCTGGTGCTTTTTGAAATGGACCTTCCTGTCCATCTTTAAGAATACCTTGCATTAAACTGCCTTGCATTCCACATATATTTATATATGCATTTATCCTTCCATTAGAATGTAAGCATCTTGTGTGTAGGGACTGCTTCCTTTTTTGTATTTGTGTTCCCAGCATTATCACAGAACTTGGTACATAGTTCATGCTTCATAATTGGCCGATTGATTGAGGAAGATATGAAAGTGAAGCATTATCATGATCCTTTCTAGTCTTGAGAGTTTATAATATCATAGTTTCCACTGATTTTGTGGGTATAATTTTTAGAGTGTTTTCCTCCCATCATTCTTTCTCCCCCAATCAAGATGATTTCCTGTTAGATTTATAGTTACACTTATCTTTTTAAGATATCTGGAAGGGGATTTAAGTGGAAAAGTTTTGCTTTGAGGAGGATAAATTTCAGATCTCTGCAGTTGCGATTTCCATTGAGCTGGAAATACAGTTCAAGGAATATTGAAGCACTGACTAGTAAGGTAATGGGGTCAATAGAACAAAATATACTGGAAAAACATGAATTTGTGTAACACATAGAGATCAAGTTAGCATAAAAAGAAGCAGGAATTCATATTTAATCATAGTTAATATTGTCTCATCCCCCCAAAAAAGTTTCATCTCAAAACCTCTCCCACTCCAATCCATGCTTCATTCAGCCATTAAAGTTATTTTATTTTAAGTGCAGGTTTGACTATTCTCCCCAAGGCCAGCCACCCCACCACTCAATAAACTCCAGTGTCTAACACCTCCAGGATCAAATGTAAATCCTCTATTTGACTTGACTTTCAAAGCCCTTCTTAACTTTTCCTCCTTCCACCTTTCCAATCTTCTTACATCTTATACTTTCCCTTGCTTCCCACGTGTTCTGCAATCCAGTGTCACAGACCTTGTTGCTGTTCCTGGAGCAAAATACTATCAGCCCACTATTTTCAGGAAATATCACCAGCTATTTCCCGTGCTTGGAATGTCCCCCCTCTTCAACTCTGTGTCCTAGTCCTCCTGGCTTCCTTTAAGTCTCAATGAAAATTCTACCTTCTATAGAAAGCCTTTCCCAGCCCCTCTCACTATTTCTAATTCATCCTGGTAGAGCTTATTTGCACATAGTTATTTGCATGTTGCTTTCTCCCATTAGACTGTGGGCCCCTTGAAGGGAAGGATTGTCTTTTGCTTTTCTTTGTCTCCTCATTACCATATAGTAAGTGCTTAATCAACCTTTATTGACTTTGACTAAGAAAGTCAGCAATTGGGGGTGAGGAATATGCAAAGTTTTTTTTTTTCTTGGCTTCCGGTTTCATTACCTATTTAAGGGTTGCTCAGGCTATTGTCTTTCTTCCTCCCCTTTATGCCTCAAGCTCACATCCTTACTTTGCTTGTACCACCCACAAGATTGGAATTGGTGATGATGAATGGCATTTATAAAACACTTTCAGGTTTGCAAAGTACTAAACTGTGCCATCTCATTTGATTTTCACAATAACCTTTTTAGAGGTTACCATTATCCCCATTTTACAGAAGAAGAAACAGAAGGTCAGAGGGTAAGTGACTTGTGTTGATCACCAGGCTAGTTTGAAGACAGATTCAAAACTACATCTCTTGACTTCAAGTCCAGCACCATAGTATTTCACAGTGCCTAAGAGCAGAGCCTTAATGATATTTGTTGAATTAAATTATTAATATTAGAATCAGTTTTACAAGTTCTTAGAAGCACAGCTATAGATATGGAAGGGAATTTAGCACTTTCCTATTCCCACTCCTTCATTTTATAGATGAGGAAGTGAAATCATTCAATCAAAGTCACGAAGGAAGGAAGTAGTCTCGCCAGGATTGGAATCTAAGTCCTCAAATGCCAAATCCAGATAATTTTCCATTTCATAGCACACATCAGTTGAAAGATACCATCTGGATGGTACAGACAAGACATGCTGGGATTAGACTTTATTTATTGTTCAATCATGTCTGATTCTACATCACTCCATTTGGGGTTTTCTTGGCAAAGATAATGGAGTGATTTGCCACTTCCTTCTCCAGCTCATTCTACAGATGAGAAAACTGAGGCCAACAGATTGAAGTGACTTGCTCAGGTTCACACTCTTAAGTGTCTGAGGCCAGATTTGAACTCATGAAAATGAGTTTTCCTGACTCTATTGTGCAACCTAACCAAGAAATAAGTCTTAGAGGAAAAAACAACAAAGTGTAGACTTAGTTGAGTCACTAGTCCCTTCAATGTGTAATTTTTGAAAGGCAAAGTGACTGCATAGTTCTGAGGCTAATGAGGATTGTCTATTGCTAGAAAACCCCAAGAATCATAATCCAGAGTGGGAGCACAGAATTGGGGGCATTGGAGATTTTAGTCATCGCTCTGACAGGCACGCACTTTGTAACCTTAGCAGATAGTCACCTCTATAGTGGTTTCTTCACTTGAGGAATGATGCTAATGATAGCCACTGAGGAAAGGGAGCTCTGAAGTTTAATTGGCTAGTGTCTAAAAAGCCCTTTAAAGATGAAAAGTGTCAGGTAAGTATTATCATCATCATGGTACTTCTTAAGATGGTATAAAGTAATAATAATGTTCTCCACTCATAGGGCCTTTCATCCCTGGATCTCAAAGTACTTAGGCAATACTAATTATCTCTCACAGCACCTCTATGAAGTATGCATTATTAGTCTCATGCCCTAGATGGAGACAGACATGAGGATGGCAAGTGACTTGCCCCAGGCCAAAAAGGAAGGTTTCAAAGGTAAGACTGAAATTAGAATACAGATGTCTAGCCTGGAGCTACCTATGCATGTCTCCTTCACCTATCCCTTATCCCTATCCTCATAGTGCTCTCATAAACCACTCTGAAGGTGATGCACAGAAAGAACTTGATTTTGTAGCCCTCAAAATGCAGAACACACAAAAAATTCTAACAAAATGAAGAGAATAATTGAGGATCCAGGACCTGTTAGGGACAGATTCTTGATCCATGGCTTCTTTTCTGTTTCTCTTGCATGATATTCCATTTTCTACATCTATATATTTGCACAGGCTGTCTCTCAGTCAGTCAGTCAGTCAACAAGCTTTTATTATGTTGAGGACACAAAGGGGAAAAAAAACACCATACAAACAAAAACAGTCCCTATTCTTGGTGATTTCATAAGGCTAACGGAAGAGACATCATACAAACAACCATGAACAAACAAGATATACATATGCACATATATAATAAATTAGAGAAATTCAACAGAGGACAGGCATTATAATTGACAAGGATTAGTAAAGCCTTCTTATAAAAAGTAGGATTTTAGCTGGGACTTGAAGGAAGTCAGGAATTCCAAGAAGCAGAGATAAGGCAAAGAGAACATTCCAAGAGTAAGGGGCAGCTAGAGAAAATGTGCAGAATTGGGAGATGGAGTTTCTTGCACAAAGAGTAGAAAAGAAGCCAAAGCCACTGGATTTCAGAGTAACAGATGAGGGAGTAAGGTGAAAGCTATAAAACGTAAGATACCTAGAATACGTTCCCTCTGTTCTACCATTGTCTTTTTGAGTCCATAACCCTTGATGGGATTGAAGACAGGGAAAATTTGATTTTTAAAATGCAAATGTAGTGATCTAGGCTCACCCTCTGTCTTCTTTTCTCAGTCTTCCTCTCTTTAAGCAACAGGAGATTTGGTAGCACCTTTGCTCCAATCCACCATCAGGGGATAGAATGACAAAAGTGACTATCACCATTTTGAAATGCCAAGTTCAAGTGTGAAAAAGCATTCCAGGCAGAGCAGGTGGTAAGCACGTATGGATGTGCCTACCCCACCTCCCCACCCCTACATACCCTGACTAAGCTCAAACCAACGGCTAATTCCAGTCTCACATTACCCAAGACATTCTTTCATAATCTTTACAGGGAAAATGAAATCTTCAAAGGTGTGGAATTTTAAGTATTCACCAGTGAAAATAAAGCCCTGCTGTGTTGAGAAAACCCAGGACCCAATCTTGAATTCTGAAAGCAAATGCCATCCCAGAGGCAGACAGCTAATGCCTCTTTATTCCATGACCCCCATCCCCTTCCCCTAACCACCCCTCTCCCACCAAAAAAAAAGACATGGTGCCTGAGAATTGCCAACCTAGGACCTAGGGGGACTGCCTGACTCCAAGAGCCTAGTTTTCTCATCAGACTACAGACAGGTCTGTCATCCTAGCAATACTAATACCGCTCTGTGCTCTAGCAAGGCCTTTAATCTCCAGTGATTTGTTCATTTAGGAAGAACTTGAAAAGACAGGTAATCAATGAGTCACCAAAGTTCCTAAGGTAAGGTGAAAGAGTCACAGGGCTCCCCAAGAACAGAGGAAAAAGACAAAGTGACTGAAGCTAAGAGGTCTATTTCAATGCCTCCACACACTCAAAGAGCCTCCTCTTCACCATACGCTTAGTGACCAGAACCAGTTTTGTGCCATCTAAGTCACTTCTATTCCATGTGTTCAAAGTCCTCCTAGGAGCTCCCTGGCACCTCCACGTGGGGCTGGTGGGGAAGTACCTCTGGAGGTACTTTGTGAACATGTTTATTAGAGTGCAAATTCCTCATGAAATGGTAAGCTCCTGAAGAGCAGTAACTGTCTTTTGCATCTTTTTGAATCCCTAGAATTTAGCAATGTATGGCGCAGAGTAGGTGCTTTATAAATATATATTGATTGCTCTAGGCCTCCATTACATATAACATTTAACATAAGTTCCTGGAAAGAGACTGTGTTCCTTGGCTTTGTCTTCTACCACATTCTTGGATGGGGAACAGGCCTTTGTGTATTCTCTACACAATTGTTATTCCTTTGTATTTCTAGATGAGATGGCTAGAAGACCTCTTTCTCTCCTTTAATTCTTGATTTTTATTCTGTGCTCTGTTACTATGCTAGTATTGGCACTATCTTTATTGCCATCTTATTATCCAGTCCCCAAATGTTGCCCTGACACACTTCCAAATGGTCAGATATTGCACTGGTCTTATACCTCTTAGATAAAGCCACTGAGAATGGAACTAACTGGTGTGCCCTGTTGCTTATTATGACCTCTTTAAGAATAATGACTTTAGGCCCCAAAATATGACTATATAGCCCAACCATGGCTCCCTGGTCAGTAACTTTTCAGCATAGGCTCTATTTCCCCTTCCTGTTCCAATAAATCAAAGCTTTCATTGTACTTCCTCTTTCTGAGTACTCATAGGTTTCTTGTTATATCATTGTGCACTCGATCTGGATGGAGGAATTTCCAGGTTTTTCTCTTTGGTCTTCTTGATCATTTCTCTTCATCTCTAATTCTTAAGGTATTTTTTTCTTCCTTCAAAGTTCTACTTCCTTTAAGAAGTCTTACTTAACACTCCATCTTGAAGTAGTCTTCTCCTCTTTAAATTTCTCATAGCATTTTGTTTGGATTTGTTCTTTTACTTTAGAGGTTGTGTTATTTAAAAGTATTGGGGTTCTATTTGGAAGTATTGAGCCTCAAGATATGTAGTGTTTGACAAACTTCCTGTGGACATGCGGGGGACCTTGGAACTACATTTCCCATGATCCAATGGGTTTCTGGTTTCTGATGTGATAAAACCAATGTATAGCGCAACTTAAATTTGGGGGTCAGGCTTGAGACGGGTTCTCTTTGCTACCTGAGTGGGCTTGCTGGCTTACGTGACAACCAAGATGGAAGAAGATAGGTACTGGTGGGCATTTTGAATAGATCTTAGCCAGGCCCGTGGTCAATTTCTTTCTATCGAGCATGGCTTTAATTAAAATATTAATTTCCCCCATAACTTCAGTCTTTATCATTTTTAATCGTTACAAGGTAGCTATTTTTTCATGTCTTGTTCATCCTATTAAATTGAAAACTCCTTGAAGGACTTGGTTATTTTGCATTTTTGTATTCCTAGCTCCTAGAACTAAACATAGTAAGTGCTTACTAAATATTTATCAAATAAATTTAATTAAGTGTAAATGATTGTGCATCTATAGTATTTAGAGTATAATTCTAACTACCTTGAGATGGATATTATCAGGAGAGAAAGGTATTGCTTCTATACTTTGGAAGGAATTTGGTTGTGGGCCAGAATAGTTAAATCCTGAATTTAGCTATGGACTAGTACATGTTTTTCATGACTATAATCAAGGTTTGTGAGGAAGGACAATGAATAGAAAAGGTATCTGGCAAAGTTATGGTTAAAAGAAAATGTATGTAGGTATTTGGGTGGTTGTGTACATATGTGCATGTGTATTGTAGCAATGAAGAAAAAAAAGACTTCTTTAGATATTCCAACAAAATAATCTCTTAGACTTCTGGGATAATTTTTAAGTCTTCTCCCAGTTTTCTCTTCCCCAAGCTAATTCCTTTTTCTAATAGGAATAATCTCAACCACTGCTGGCCTAAGTACACTTGCTATATAAGTATATAAATTATTAATATATAAATAGGGAGAAGAAAACTCCAAATTAAGTGAAGAACTATAGATTTAGAGAAGACAAAAAGGTTAAATTCAGAAGAGAGTAATTTCATAATAAGAACAAGTACAGCTTCAGAGAAAGAATGTCTTGGTCACAAAGACTCTAAGAGAGTGAATAAAAGAAATGAATGAAGTTATTTAAAAAGTAAAATGAAAGTTCTTGGGGGGAAATATTAAAAGAAGAATAAATAATAGGATAAAAGGAAGAAAACCATAGCCAACTAATACATTCCTTGAAAAACAAAACGGAGAAACAAAACTCAATCATATTCTGAGAGGGAAAATATTTTATAGTCAAAAGACTAGAAATTTAAAAAACATAAAATATTCTTTGACAAGAACAGATAATTTAAGAATCATCAAAGTTCCTGAAAACTATGACCAAACAAAAAGCTTAGTTACAATGTTTCAAGAAATCCTTTTAAAAATTCCCCAGATGTATTAAAAGTAGAAGGCAAAGTGAATATAAAAAGAAAATACCAGTTAACTCCTAACAGAAATCTAACATGGAAAACACACAGGAATGTGACATAGTTAAAATGTAGGGTTTCAAGAAGAAAGAAAAAATATTACAAGAAGTCAAAAAAGAGAGGTCGAATTTAGAAAAGCTACCATCATCAGCACACAAGACTATGTTACAACTATGTTAACAGAGCGGCAGTCTTGGTTACTATATTCCAAGAGGCAAAAGAAAAAAGATTTATACCAAAAAAAAAAAAAAACACCTTAGCCTGTAATACTGTGCATAATTTTATAGTGGAAAAAGAGAGGCCTTCAATAAAAATGGAATTTTCAAACATTACTAATGAAAATAGCAGAGGTGGGAAGAACCTTTGAAACACAAACATGAGATACAAGAGAAAAGTAGAAAGGTGTATACTTTCAAAGCAATTGGAAGAGACTAAATGATGAAGTGCTTACATTCTGAAGGAGTATAAGGGTCACTGTTCCTGTATGATCTTGCTGCTTTTTGGTTTCATAAAGGGTGTTAAGTAACCAGCAAACACAGGCCTTGGTTGTGTTCCTTGTTGTTATCTTTAAGAGAGAAAAAGAGAGAGAGAAAAATAAACACACTATGGAAAAAATTAAGAAGAGTGAAGAGTTTAAAATTTCTCTTGATTGGAGGGTCCAAAAAGAAGAATATATTATATATATATATATATACATATACAT